>NC_138872.1:80143069-80659650 GCF_965194805.1 Balaenoptera borealis
CAGGAAGGTCACCCCTGAAGGGCAAGCACGATTGGACAGATGGAGAGAACAGGGGGGCCTGCGGTATGGGTCACATGGCCCGGGGCCTCCCCTGATGCAGCTCTGCTCCTCCCAGCCTGGGACACCCAGAAACCACGGCAGCCATGGTCTCTAGGTGCAGAGTACCTACCTGCCTTGGTATTTCCAAAACAGTCCATGAACAGCAGGTTCCTGGGACCCACCCACTCAGAATCTGAGTGTAGGACCTGGGAGGTCAGGATTTTTGAAAGCTCCCCAGTGACTACCCATGCTAGCGGGGAGAATTGGTGCCTCATTGCTTTGCAGATGCTGTTCCCTTTGCCTAGATGCCCTTCTTCCCTCTTCCTCTACCTCCTTGACCTTCAGCCTCTACTCCCACGTCTTTTGTGCGATGCCTCGTTCCAAGCTCCCTCTGTGTGCCCCCAGGTGCCTGGGACCACCTCTTTCTCAGCCGCTTTTATACTCTGTCCTGATGGTTGCTTACGCTTCCATCTCCCTCGGTAACCATCACGAACATTTGGAATCTCCCGTGTGACTGGCACCGCTGCAAGGGCTTCATGTGTCCTAACTCATTTAGTCCTCACAACATCTTATGACGGAGCCAGGACACAGCAGAGGCTATTGAGGCACAGAGAGGTGTTTAACGTCGCCAGCATCACCCAGCTGAGATGCAGTAGGCTGCACTGTTCTGTGACGCCGCAGACGAGGAGCTCCTGGAGGGCAGCCGCCGTGTGCTGTTTATCGTTGCAGGTGCTCAGTGCAAGCACAGGGCCTGGCATATGGGAGGTGCTCAGTTTCCCCATCCGGGCTTAAGGATGACAAGTCCCCTCCAGGGCTGCTCTGCAGCTTGGGAAAGTCCATGGCCCTGGTGGGGGTGGTAGGCTATGAGGTGTGCGGTCTGGGCTGGGGGTTGGGATGGCAGCAGAGGCAGGGACTCCTCGCTAGGATTTTGGGGTGGAACAACTTCCCAGACAGGAGGCCTTTCTCCCTCCTCTGCTGTGCTGAGATTCAGCCTTTCTTATAGAAATCAGACCCTCTCAAACCTGGTCAGGGGCCGGGGAAGGGTTTGTGGCCGGGGTGGGGTCGGACACCCTGATGAAGATCCTGGGCCTGATGGCAGAGCAAGGCAGAGACTCAGAGAGGCCACAGCTGCACGAGTAGCCCCCCACTCTCAACCGGAACTTAAGGGGCTCTCCTCTTCCCAGAGCAAGGAGGGCCCCCGCCCCCTGCCATTCCTACCTCCCACCCACAATCCCTCGGGAGCCATAGGTTATTGTCAATGATGTTGTTAATTAACTGCTTAATTAACTATTTAGGCTAATCAGATTAATTGACATTAATTGGTTACCATTTGTCAAGGACCCTGGAAAGCTGTGCCTCTCAGAGTTGGAGTGTGTGACTGGGTCTGGGCAGAGGAGGCGGGGAGGAATTGTCATTGCGCTGTGGAGCTGGGGGGAGCAGGTGGCAGGCAGTGGCAGGACCGAGGGCACCAGGACGGCTGCCCAGGGACTGTGCATCTCCCAGCAGCTCTCAGGGCTGGGTCCTCGGACTCCTGAATTCTGGGTCTTTACACTTTGGGAAGTGCATCACCTCTTCCTATCCCTTAGTTGCATTTTTTAAAAAAAGGTCTGATGAGGGACCAGAGGCAAGAGTGAGATACTTTCCATCCCCAAGGACTGTAAAGACCTCAGAGAGGGGAGAGACCTCAAAATCCCAAATAAGCCACGATATAAGTAGGTCACCACATAACAACTGTGGGGATGACTTGCACATACTCAGTTTTTTAAAAAGAGAAAGATGAGCAGTATAGGGTAGATCAAATATGCAAAATATTAAACTGTGATAAAATGCTCAGATCTGCATTATTTAGTCAATTACAGCCCCCCAAACCCACAGCACATTTTTATGCCTGTTTTAAAATACAACTTACAGTTTTAAATTATAGCACTTGAAACAAAAAAGAAAAAACTACTATGAAATGCACCCTACGTTTTGGAAAAAGAAAAAAAAAAAAGCCAACCCACTCAAAACTGGGAGTGTGAATTTGTCTTCAGTGCCATTCTCTCAAGATTACATGATTCCCACATCGAGTCCAATGCTGGGCTGGAAGACGGTAGCCTGCAGCCCCATCTGGACTTTTTCACTGACTCCTACCCCACACCCCCAAGGGTCCCTTCCCCTCTCTGGTGAATCCCTGGCCTGTCTTCCTGATAGAGTGCTTACATGGGACATAGGAGGTGTGGATTTTGAGTATTCTGGAGATGAATACAAATGTGAGAAGAGAAAAGAGGTCTGTTTCGGTGGGAGGGTCAAGTTCCCAGGATGGGGGGCCCTTCCTGGGCAGGAGGAGGGCTCCCGGCTTGGTGACAGAGATCTCTAGCTAGGCAAGGGGAGAGCTAGAGAATGAACGTGGGGTCTCTCTCCCCCTTTACTGCCCGATCCTGCCGCCCCTGGGGGAGGAAGGACCAGGAGAGACTGGAGACTGTTGCCTAGCAACAAGAGGCGCATCTGGATCAATGGGTATGGCAGATGAGGCTCTAGCCCCCAGCCCGGCTCTCTCTTTGATCTCACCCAGCCCAGCAGAAACCTGGTGGGGGGGAAGCCCAGGGCAGCCTGCCTGATTAAAGCTGAGTCAATAGAGGGAATTTTCCATAATGAGATTGTGTGGGCAGTGGAGGCAGCTGCCCTGTCTCCCCACTTCACCCTCCCCAGTGGGTGGAAGGGGCTTGTCTGTCTGTCCAGCACACACCCTTCCTGCTGATAGCTCCTGGGAGGGCAGGCACATCACCACCCAACTTGGATTCTTCCAAGTGTTGGGCTGCCAGGGACTCAGAGCCCAGCCCTACCCTGGCCCCACTAGTATCCAGGCCCTGGCACTTAGTCCAGATGGGGAAACTGAAGCCTGAAAAGGGAAAGAAATCTGGTCATACAGCTTCTAGCCCATCTTCGCCTTCCTCAGCCCAGCTCCCGGGTGTGAACCTGGGCGGGTCTGATCTTTTCCGGGAGGAGAAGCGGGTAAAGGACGTAATGAAGCTGATGACAGCACAGGGCTCCTCTGATTTTACTCCAGGGTCAGCCCTAGAGGCCAGCTTGGGAGAGTCCTCAGAGAGCATGACACCTCGGTGGCTTTCTCTAGGACAACCTCCCCAAGGCCGTCTGGCTTGGACCCTCCCCAGGACACAGAGATCACCACCTCCCTGGCAGCCCAGGCCATCAGTGGCAGCTCAGCCATGAAAACGTTCTTTCTCAGTCTTCTCCCCGCAATCCCAAATCTCCACTGGAGCTCAGGCAACCACAGGGAAGCTGCCTGCTCCCTAGCCGGAAGGCTACAGCTCCCTGAAGGCCACTGAGGGCCCTAAAAAGGAACAGAGTGGGCTGAGTGGGTGCAGGGATTCCTTTGTTCCACCAGAACGCAGGGGAGGGGAGACTAAAACACTGCTTGCTGTTTGATGTCAGTACTGGTCTATACAGGCTGCCTCCTGAGTTAAACTGGTCTGTATTATTTTCAATGACCAGTACTGTGTGTTCTGCTCTATTCCACTGGTCTAGAATACTGGTCTGCATTGGTCTCTGGGTTCCCTGATGTATCCAGTCTGAATTCCTGGCTCCTCTATGGCCTGTCCTGGGCTGCAGTGGTCTGCACTGGTCTCATTTAGGCTCTATTGCCTATACTGTGGGCCCCTCTGTAGGGAGCAGACAGCTGAGGCCTCTTTGTCCCTGGGGACCTGCCATCCAGATCCTCTGCTCTGGGAACCCAAATCAGAGCCAACAGGAATAAAGACAGGGCCCTGGCTTGATGGGCAGGAGCCTAGGTGCCAGGTGAGTCCTTCCTATGCGTTCAATGACACAGCTGGACTCCAGGGCTTACAAAGTATATGACAATGTGGCCTTTGCAAATATTAACACACATCAAGTCTGGGCATATTGAGAGCGGTAACCAGGGACCTTTCCCACTGAGGTCCCCAGAGATGGAGGTAGTTAAAAATATAAGTAGTGAGCTCCCCGTCAGTGCCAACACAAGCCGGGTTTCAATAAATATTCACAGATGGCTGCTTTGTGCCAAGCTCTGTGCTAGGCGGTAGGGACACAAAGATGGACACAACCCAGTCGCTGCCCTTGGAGAGCCCTCACTCGGCTAGGGAGCAAATAGTCACAGCAGAGCAAGGTAAACACTGAGAGTGGTAACCAGAGGGTGAGGCTCTGGAAGCAGCGTAGAGGCACATCCCACAGTGGAGGTCAGGGAGAGCTTCACAGAGGAGGTGATGCTTGAGCAGAGTACTACAAGATGAACGGAAGGGGAAGGGCATTCAAGGCAAAGGGAGCAGTCTGGGCCAGCATGTTCTTGGGTGGAGCCGAGTGCCGTGTTTCTGACATACAGGGGGCTGGACAGGTTGCCCAGGACGCAGGTGGCAGTTAAGCTGCCTGGCTTTCTCCTGTGGACAGGCCCTCCCTCCCTTGCCTACCCGCAGACACCCCACCTTGGCTCTGGGAACTGGGCCAGCCCGCCCCCACCTCCGTTCCACAGCACAGTCTGAGCCCGCAGGGAAGGGGATAGCTCCAAGCCTGCCCAGGCACGGCTGCCCCCCGCCAAACCCCGCAGCCCAGGGCTGGGGGCGTCGGGGAGGAAGGGCAGGAGCAGGCCCAGGCTGTGTGCAGGCCAGGCTGCCTGTCCCTCCTGCCACCAGCCCTCCCCCCAGCCCAGCCAGACCCAGCCCGGGGGCTCTGGCCAAGGGCCTTCCTCCGGCTCCGGCTCCATCGGGGCGGCAGGAAGCTCCGGCTGCTGAATAATTGAAAAGAAGGCTTTCAGCTTTCTCCCTCCCCACTGCAGCGTCTTCTCGAGGGTTGGGTAACAAACAGCAGTGCCAGCGCCTCCTGAGGGAGACTCCAAGAAGGCAGGGAGGAAGCTGGCTCTGCTAATGCCCTCTCTGCCGGCCTGCCCAGCGCCTTCCTCCCAGGCCTCGCCCCGCAGCATCTTCTGACCCGCGAATACTGGTCTGTACGGGTCCGTGTGGGCTGGTATCTAGTAGTCTTCACAAGTTGGCACTGATTTGGTACATTATCTACCTTCTGTGTTCTGATTTATGCCGATCTATACGTCTTCCTGGTTAACTCATGCCTGCAGTGGTTTAGACTAGCTGGCATTGTTTATGGGTAGTATTAACAGTTAACGCTTACACACAGAACTTACTACATTCCTGGGCACGGCTGCACTGTGCATATGTTAATTCCTTCACCCCTAATGGTGGGGGTACTTATATTAACCCCATTTTACAAATGAGGAAACTGAGCACAGAGGTCAAGTCACTTTAGGGCACATAGTAATTGATTTGAACCCAGCCTGGCTCTTCTGTCACTTGCTGATCCGTACAGATCTGTCTTGGTTAATGTGGACCGGGCTGTCCCTGAGAGTCAGACCTTTCTCCAGGGCAGAGGCCACCAAAATCGAGGGCACCAGGCAGCAAGAGAGATCTTTTTGCAATGCAAAGCTGACTGTGACCTCCCCAGCTCAGCAGCCTTCACTGGCTCCCGACTGCCTGCAGGGTATGGTCCCAGCTCCCCCAGCCCCTCCTGGCCCACTGTGCCTGCCTGTGCATGAGCCCATGCTCTTCCTTTTCTCCTCTCCAAGCCTTCTTCCCACATGCCCCACACTCTGTGCAAGACAGCCTTCCTCCCCTTCTACATCCACCAGCTCCTACTTATGCTTCAAGAGTCCTCCTCCAGGAAGACCTCCCAGCTTTGATCCTCCCCGAACACACTCCAGCTCAGTTGATGTCTCTGCCGCACGTCTCCCATCCCAGCACTTATCTTGCTACCTCACAATGCTTCTCCCCCTGCATCTCCTCTGGTGAGCCTCAGACTGGCCACTCACCGAATAGCTGTGACATGAATGAGTGACCTGCCCCTAGAGCTGAGGGGCCATCTCCCAGTCCTGTGGCCCTTACTCACCAGCCGCACCCGCTTGGGCAGGGAGCACAGGGAGGGACTCTAGTTTGTTCCAGCCATGACCTGGTTACCTTTGCCACCTCCCCACGCTTGTGTTCACGGGCTGGAGGTCTGGAGAACGGTCCCCCCGGGAAAGGGAGGGGTTGACAGGAGAGCCCCCTCCCCAGGGTACTCTGGGGACACATCCTCTGTTGTCAGGAGTACAGCCTGGCTTCAGGGCAGGGACTGGGGTGGGGAAGGGGCACACCCAGATGCCTTGGACACAGTGGAGGTGGGTTTTCTTTGCCAGCTTCATAAAATATCTTGACAAAACCATTGTTGTTACACACTTATTTTTACAAAGACCCAGACTTAGTTTCACAAGCGAAGTGCCTGGTTTCATGTGTGTTTGTCAGTTGCATCACGTTTCTGACAGTTACAAAGAACTCTTTCCTCCAGGAAACTCCGGAGGCACGTCCCTCCCCACCCCCTCTCCCCACACTGAGCTTTTTCTCTGGGCGGGCTCACCCTGTGTTAGTGGTCCCCACCTTCACGGGAAGGCTGTTCGCCATCATGCATCCCACTCCACCCTGACCCTCTTAATCCCAGGTCCCTGGACCTCGCCGTACCCTTGCCTTCAGCCTGTGCCGTCCCCTGCTTGGACTCCCCCTTCCTTAGACTCATCCTTCAAAGGACCAGTGTAAACACCCTTGCCTTTGTGAAGCCTTCCCTGACCAGCGCAGGCAAAGGTAGACCCTCCATGGTCTCTTTTTTGCTCCCGTAGCATTGTGGGGGGGTGGTGGTGAGGGGTAATCAGGATCTGTCTTCATAACAAGCTTGTCACTGAAAGAATGAACAATCCCACCACCTTACGAGCTAGGGAGTATTGTCTCCATTTTACAGATGAGAAAACTCAGGCTCGGGGAGGTTTGGTGACATTCCCTGATCACCCAGGGAGAACTGGTATAACCAGAATTCAAGCTCAAATCTTCTGATTCCAAACTGGTGCTGCTTGTTCCTGAGCCAGCGGGAGCAGCAAAAGGACCTTAGTGGCAAGAAGGTGGTTAAATTGTGTGTGACCACAGGTCAAGAGTTTACTTGAAATTGTAGGAACCTGTACCTTTGAGGGTGCAGAGGCCCCGAGTCATGACAACATCACCGGGTAGGTGGGTCTCTGGCAGGCAGGGGTGGGGAAAGGAGCCCCCAGGGGAGTGAGTGCTGCCCCTGGGGGAGAGAGGCTTCTGAGTCCCAGGAGCAAAGGGGGCCCCTGGGTTGGTGCCATGGGGGCTGGAGGCTGAGACACTGAAAGTGAGTTGGGAGGGGTTTGCTGAGGCCCGTGGGGATGGGGGAAGGTGGCCCAGGTCATCCTTGCCCTGGGCTCCGGCCTCTGCCCTCTCCTCCCTCCACAATCAACAACCGTGCTTACCCTTGGGTCTCAGTCCCCAGCTATGTGATGACATCCCCCAATCAGACCCAGAGCTCAGCCTTCTAGACACCTTCATGTGGATGTCCAAGGACTCCTCACCCCCACCATGTCCAAAAGAGGACAGTCACCACTGACAAATAATCATCACCACTTATGAGACGTTCATTGTGTGCCAGGCACTGTGCTAGCATTTCACATGCATTAGTCCTTTCCCACGACCCTACGAGGAGGGTGCTGTTATTAGTTCCAATTCACAGGCAAGGAAACAGGCACATAGTTTAAGCCACATGATCAAGGTCACTCAGCTCATGAGTTCCCAAAGAGCACGGCCCTGTCTCCCCGCCTCAAACCATGTTCCCCGCGGCATGACCCAGTCTCCTTCTCAGACACATATGTGGTCCACTGTTCCCTCTCCCCAGACCTGGTCCAGCCCCTACCACCCTTAGCATCCTACCCCTCTGAGCCCCGGGGTGAGTGATGATCTCATTAGCTGAGAGGCCTCTGTGCCTGTCAGCAGGCTGGACCCTTCAGTACAGATGGGCTATTTCCCCTTCAGTTAATCTCCACCAGCAGGACTGGACTTGCAGGTACCGGCAGCCAGACTGCGTTCCATCCTGTCCTCAGCCACGCCTGCTCAGGGGACCCAGGCTTGGGACTGAGGGAAGGAGGCAAGCCCAGGGACTCAGCAGTGAGGCTTGGAAGTCAGGGCTATGGCCCTTTAACCACTTCCTGGCTGTCAGAAGGGGAGATGCGCCCCCCCCCACCCCTCCCCCGCCCCCAACAGACAGCATTAAATTCATGACTTAATCTGCACATGCGTTTGACTGGCCCAGCATCTGGGCCTGCCCTTGGGACCTGACCCAGTGCTGGGGACAGCCTCAGGCTGAGCTCTGGGGGAAACTGGTGTGGCCCTGGCCACTGGCTACAGCAGCAGGAAGGAGGTGGGCTGAAGGCTTGGCGGTATACATACATAGTCAGTATTACCTAGATTTCCAGAGCAGGAGAAGACCTGTGGGGTCTTTGAGTCCAGTCCCTCATTGTCCAGTGGGGAAACCAGGGTCCAGAGATGGGAAGAGACTCGCTCAGGGTCTCACAGCCAATCAGGGGTCAAGAAAAGACTTCCTATGTGCCACCCTGCCTCCAAAGAGACACAGCATCAATGTCCCCAAGGACCTTAACAAGTCAGGGTCAGGGTCAGTGTTATGGCTCTAGACCTCATAGCTGCCTGACTGACCCCCAAAAGCCCCTCACCCTTAACACAGCCCAGTTTGCCCTCCATATTCCCCATCACAGTAAATGGCTGCACCATCCCCCTGGCCACGCAAGCCAGAGACCCAGTGTTACCCAAGGTGCCTCCCTCCACCCCACACCCAGTCCGCCAACAGTCCTGCCCAGTCTGTCCATCTATTTCTTGACTCCTGGCCAGGCCCCAGCTGCTCTGGTGTCCCTGTCTCCAGCCCCTCTCACCCCTTCTGGGAAGCCTGCCCTGACCAACCAGGCGGAGATGCAGACACTCCTCAAATTCTCTTTTATCACACTACACCGCGATAACTACTGGTTTCCCAAACCAGCCTGTGAGCTGCCAGAGGGTCAGGATGGGGTCTTGCTTGTCTCCAAATCTCCAGCATTTGTTGCTGGGGGAGGGGGCGAGTAGACGCTGGGCGAGTGTTTGTTGTGTTTGTTGAGTGAATATAATAGTTTATCTCCTATTTGAGTAGTTCCTGTAATGGCGAATTCACTCATCCTGGGATGAACTGCTTAGTTTTTTAAAAGTTTTGATTGTTAGGGAAAAAAATCCTACCTTGGACTTAGCTGAAGTCCACTCAAGATGACTTCTCCGCAGGAGTCCTGGCTTTGTCTTCTGGAACCACCCAGACTGGCTAGGGGCTTGCTCCCCTCAGTGTGGGTCAAGGTCCAGCACAGGTGAAACTTGTTAGAAATGCAAATTCTCAGAGCCCACCCCAGATCTACCGAATCAGAAATTTCAGGAGTAGACCATAGCCATCTATGGTTTAACAAGCCCTCCAGGTGACTCTGCTGCCAAATAAGATTTGAGAACTGCTGCTGTAGAACCGGCTCCCAATTGCTCGTCCACAGATGGTCTATATCAGAATCACCTGGGGAACACTGACAATTTCACCCCCAGAGATTTTGATTCAGTAGGTCTAGGTAGGAATCACATATAAAATACAAGACACCCAGTTTAATTTGAATTTCAGATAAACAATGAATAATTTTCTTTTAGTATAAGGATGTCCCAAATATGAAATTCATGAAATTCAAATTAATTTAACTGTGCATCCTGTATTTTTATTTGCCAAATCTGGCGACCCAACCTACTTCTTTTTTAATAACTTTATTTATTTATTTTTGGCTGCTTTGGGTCTTTGTTGCTGTGCGCGGGCTTTCTCTAGTTGCGGCGAGCAGGGGCTACTCTTTCATTGTGGTGCGCAGGCTTCTCATTGCGGTGGCTTCTCTTGTTGCGGAGCACGGGCTGTAGGCACGCGGGCTTCAGTAGTTGTGGCACACGGGCTCAGTAGTTGTGGCTCATGGGATTAGTTGCTCTGCAGCATGTGGGATCTTCCCGGACCAGGGCTTGAACCCGTGTCCCCTGCATTGGCAGGCAGATTCTTAACCACTGCACCACCAGGGAAGCCCAGCCCAACCTACTTCTAACAAGTTTCCCAACAGATTCGGCCAGGTTTGGCCTAAATCCTCTACAATCCTTCAAGTATCTGAAGACTGGGATTCTGACCGCTTGTATATTCTTATCACCGCACCATTCTAGACATAGTTTTGTTGATGTTGCCTAAGATACCATGTACTTTTGGCAGCCACACCATGATACTGACTCAAATTGAGCCTGTGACCGCTGAAAACCCCTAAATCCTTCCTAAATATGCTGCTTCTAAAGTATGTCTACCTCATTCCAATTTTAGAAAGTTAATTTGGGATCCAGCTTCAGGATGTGGCATTTCTCACTATGCTGTTTCACCTTCTTAGACTCCTTCCATCTTTTCAGTCTGTTGAGTCCTTTCACATTCTGACTCTGAATTTATGAGCCTTCTCAAGTGGTGTCCTCAGTGAATCTGATCATCAGGTTATCAGAGTTCCATCCAGTCAATGGTGGACATATCGGATCAGATGTGGGTGAGGACAGAGCCCTGTGGTCTTCCACTAGATACCCCCATCTAATGTGACATCGACCCATTAATCAGCTCCCTTTGAGCATAGGTTAATCTATCCACCAAATAAAACAGTACAGAATGTTAGTTCCCACCAGCACAATGTCTCTTTCTTCTTATGAAATCTCACAAGGATTCCGTAATAGATAATATCAGATACCCCACAGAGAGACTCGGTGCCTGCAGTAACTAACTACCTGGTCTGCTGGTCCAGCAACCCTGACTTGGAAAGAAGTGGGCTCAGTGTGCAATGACTTGTTCTTAGGGTCCTGGGCTCTCCTCTAGGGGTTCAGGGATCATTCTTTCAATAGCGTGCCTCTGATTCCTGCCTGGCGTCCTCCATCACCAGGTGAAGTTGCTAGAATCTACCGTCTGCCCTAGTGAGAATCCAGACAGCATCTGCCCTCTGTCTTCACATCCCTCTCCTTTCCTTCAGTCACTCCTGAAAGATTGCCTTCAGCAGCCTAGCCATTTAACCCAGGCATTCTCCCAGTGTCAGGGATAGGATTTCTCAGGGTCTGGAGATCTGAGTGCATTCAGAACTGCTCCCACCAGCTTCCCCTCCCCTGCCAAGGAGCTCAGGCCAAGTTCTAGGCTGGGGAGCCTCAGAGGGAAAGCATGCAGAGCAGCATTACTCAGAACCTGGCTCCACGGGCTCTCGCTGGGACCCAAGCACTTTGTCCCCACACCCTCAGTGCACCTCCTGAGTTGCCAGGTGCTGGGTAGGCTCTGGGGAGCCAGAATGAAGGGATGGTCCCCTCCACTCAAAGGGCTAGTACAGGGGTCAGATGCAGACAATAAATTGAGCCTCAGTATCTAAAGAGGTGAGGACAAAAGCTGTGGGGGCACAAGGAGGGAATGACTCATCCTTCCTCGAAAGCAGGGAAGGCTTCCCAGAGGAGGTGACGTTTGAGCTGGGCCCAGAAGGATGTGCCGGAGTTCCCCAGGTGGAGAGGAGAGGAAACGGAATTCCAGCACAGGGGAACCGCATGGGCAAAGGCACAAAGGAGTGAGAGCACATGTTTGGGGACAGATGACCCAGGCTGAGGGGCTGGATGTTGGCTACAGGATGAGGTGTGGCACAGGATGAAGTTGCAAGATAGTGTAAGGCAAAATGCAAAGGGATCTTGCAGGCTGTATCAAGGACTGCCCAGCATTCCTCTGTCCCACCTCCCTTTTTGCCTCCTCCTTGTTCCACCCCGGGGCGCTGGGCTCCACATGTTTCAGGCACTTTGCTGGCCCTAGGAGTTGAGGCTAAACTGCCCTCAGCCCTCAGGGGGAGCCAGACCTGTGTGCCCACAGTGACACAGTGAGTGGCTAGAGCTCCAGGAGGGTCGCACTAGCCAGAGAGGGGGTGGGGGCTTCCAGAAAGTGGGGAGGCCTGTGAGCAGTGACTTTGAGGTCATGCAGGAGGCAGGTGCAGAGCACCCCAGGGAAAGGGAGCAGCAGGGGGAAAGGCCTGGATGCAAGAGGGATGGAGAATCTGTGTGGGCGCAGCAGGGGGACGGCTAGTCCAGGAGACAGGCCATGTCACGACTTGAAGCCAGAGTGACAGGCAGCCACTAGAGGCTGTTAATCAGGGCATGATTTGCTGATTTGCTCCTGGACCAATCTCCCAGGTTGCTGATGGAAGATGAACAGAAAGAGGTCGGGGATGGGGGGACAGACAGGATGCTGAGGCCAGAGTGGACCAGAGGGAGAGGCTTGAACTGAGGCGGTAATGAGAGAGGAGGAGATGGATAAATGTGAGCAAAGTTGAGAAGAGGGAATGAGGGACCAAACTTGATGTTGGTGAGCTGTGGTGGGCCAGGACAATGGGGTTCTCCAAGCTCCATGCGTGTCCCTGGCTGGAGGCCGTAAGCTATGCACCGGAGCCAAGGCAAGTAGCAAGCAGGGATCCCAGAGCTTTGTGTGGCGCTTGGTGAGTGGGTGATGCCTGTGGGGTACCCTAGGAGAAGGCCTGGTGGAGCTGGGGTGCAGGGCTGGGCTAGGGACAGACGGGAAGCAGGGTTAGAAGAACAGCTTTGTTCTGTAAATCCCCAAAAGCCCTCCTCTTTTGAAGAATCTGGATGATGCTCCCAGGCACAGGTTGGGAACAAAGGCTCAGAGAGGAGCAGTGACATTGTCAGGGTCACAAAGCAAGGAGTAGAGAAGCCTGACCTAGAACTCAGACATGTGGGGGGATGGACGTGTGAAAGGAGCTTGTGTTCCCATTACCACTGTCACCTCCTTTCAGTGTCCCCTTCACAGCCTTTTTCCTTTCACAGCCCCCCTCTCTTCTCGGCCTTTCAGACTCCATGGCTCTGAACACCCCTCACCCCCCCATCACTTTGAGGCCAGTGAGGGGAGTATGTGTTTGGGCGGGGGGGTTGTACCGAAGGAGGGCCCCATCTGGGATGTCCAGACATGCCCAGTTCCTTCTCTTCTCACCTCCCTCCACCCCTTCCCTCCCTCCCATCCCACTCCCTGGGAAGGAGGCCTCCCTGTTGCTTAGCAACTAGCAGAGCCTTGGAGAAAGGAAATGGAAATAGCTCAGGAGGTGCCTCCCCTCTGCTAAGATAAGTCCTTGGTGTGTGTGTGTGTGTGCACACGCGCGTGTACATGCGCAGGGTGCATGCAGGCACATGCTCTACTTTGGGTCTAGCATGAAGCCACAGCTTCTCACCTCCCAAGCCATGCTGACTCCTACCCCATCCCAAGCCGGCAGGAGGATGTGGCTGCCTGGAGAGTTAATGTCAGTGCCACTTTTGGTCACATCCTCAGAAGCAGTGTTCCCAGAACAAAGGAGGGGACAGTCCTGTGGGCTTCAATCAGGCGCCTACCTGGAATGGACTTTGGAAAAGTTAGCCAAATCCAAGTAGGAACTGAAAACTGCATCTGAGGTGGGAATGGAGTTGAGCCTGGAGAAGGGTCCATCTTCCCGTCTCGGCAGGGCTGACCCAGAGCAGCCTGGGAGGGGGGAGCACACGTGGTCTGTGACTCCAGGGGCCAGAGCCAGGAGAATGGGTACTGGGGAGGGAGAGGGGGTGTTAAACTGAGCCTGAAGGAAAAACAAGAATAAAACCAACAAATTTTCCCAGAGACCGACTTGGTTGCCTGGGGAGCTGCCAGCAGGCAGGGGCCAGGCAGGCAGGCCCAGGCATTGGTACAAGGCAGAGAGGGTTGTCCTGAGTGGTTACTAGGTCCCTGGAGATGAGAAGGTTCCTTAGGGGCCATCTAGTCCGGCCTGAATCCACCCACCTTACAGACGGGGAAAGCCCAGTGTCCGATTCCCCCTCATGCCCTGGGGTGTGACCCAAAGGTGCAAACCTGCCACCAGCCCGGCTCTGCAGCATGAGGGGAAGCGGATTAGAGCCGTGAGCGGTCCTTTAAATCTCCAGGATTAACCCGCGCCGAGAGGAGCTTAGCAGGTGGCCGAGAAGTGACCATCCCGCCGGGTGTCTGTGTCTACCCCGCAGGGCCGAGGCCAGCAGCTCCGGGAGCAGCCACCATGTCCTCCACAGTGAACAACGGGGCGGCCAGCATGCCGTCCCCGCCCGACGCGGCGAACGGCTTTCCGCAGCCGGGCGCTTCGTCGGGGGCCTGGCCGCGGGCGGAGGAGGAGCTGCGCGCCGCGGAGCCCGGCCTAGTGAAGCGCGCGCACCGCGAGATCCTGGACCACGAGCGCAAGCGGCGCGTGGAGCTCAAGTGCATGGAGCTGCAGGAGATGATGGAGGAGCAGGGGTGAGTCGGAAGGGGGCGGGGCCGGGGCGGGGCACTGGGGGCGTGGAGGGAACCAAGGGCGGCGCCGGGGCGGAGCCAGCGTTGGGACCCGGGAGCCTGTAAGGTCAGAATCTGAACCATTGCAAGCCCAGACGAACTTTCATTCATTTATTAGTTTATTCTACCAATAAGCCGTCTGGAACTCCTGCTCTACGTCAAGCTCTGACCTGGGCTCAGATTCGCAGAAGCCAAGGAGACACAGTCCATGCCTTCCAGAAATATCCAGCCCAGTGCAGGAGAGAGGGCTGTAAACATCAATGATAAATCAAGGCCTCAGTTTCCCCTTCTATAAAATGGGTGGATCGAGCTGCCTGGTCTCTGCCAAGCAGATGCTGCAGCCAGGCAAGAAAGCGCAATGGGCCCCTACTATGTGTGAGGGCTGCCTGTGGTTTCAGCAAAGGAATCCCACCCAGCAGCCACACCCGGAAGCTTAGGTTTCACCCTATCTAGTTCAGAACCAGTCGCAGGGGCACACAAGTGTGCCAGGCACTGTGCTGGGCAACGCTGGACCCCAGAGCCGAATCAGAGTCACTTCCTCAAAGACCGCCCTCCCGACCTCTATTCCTTCCCCATCTCAGAAGGGAAACAGACATGTTAACAACCAACTCCACCATAAGACAGATTAGAATCATGGTTATAGGACAGGACAGGAGAGGGTCAAGTGCTTCAGGAGCTCAGAGGGGAGATTATGAGAGAAGACATTTGAATGGGCCTTGAAGGACGTGTAGGAGTTCGTCAGGCTGAGAAGGAGGGGGTGTGCATTAATCAGTAAGGATTTAGGGACCTCCCCCTGAAAATCCAGTGGAGACAGGACAGCCCTCACACGTGGAGCTGGAGGCAAAGAAACAGAGAACAAAGCCATTCCCATCTGTGCAGCTCCAAGGAAAGCTGGTACTCCCAAGCCTCCCTTTTGCATCTGCCCTGAGTACTTTGAAACTACTGGGCCGGCTGTTGATGGAGTCAAAGTGGGGAGCAGGGCCTGCCCATCAGGCTTGCACTGTCAGTGAGCTGAGAAATCAGAAATGCCCAGTGCATTAGGGCCTGGAGCCACATGGGGACAGACAGCCTGTGTAAAGCAGTCCTTCCAAGCCACATCTTTGTCTGTTCATCCAGGCCTCCTGGGCTCCCTAAGAGGCAGCCAGGACAAGGCTCACTCTCCCGTTGGAGCCCAGAAGACACTGAGGCTCAGACAGAGATAGTCACCACCACCCAAGGCCCTCAGGAAGGCAGGGCCAAGGCTGCCAGGCAGGGCCGCTTGTAGGAAAAGAAAGGGGCACGGGGACTTGGTGTTCACCTCCAGGTGGGGACCAGGTGGGGGTGGGGAGGGTCCCTGCAGAGAGGGACGGATGGGTGGAAGGCTGCTGAAGACAGACAGTAAGGAGGCTTCCAGCTGGCAATGAAAACAGGTTTGAGGAGCTGTGGATGTGGCCAAAGACATGAGCTCCACAGGGGCAGGGTGGAGTAGCGGGTGCGGATGGAGTATCCTTCTGCAGAGAGAGTCCCAGACCTTAATTAAACCTGCAAATCCTGCTGAATTGGGAGACTCGAGGAGTGGAGGGAGTGTGGGCGTGGCTGGGGAACAGGGTGACTGGGACAGTAGAGAACCAGCCTTCTGTGCTTCATTCTAGGAAAACACCCCTTTCCCCTCCCAGAGCCCCGCCCCTTCTGCGTCACAGGGCCCCGCCCCCTCCCTCTCACAAAGCCCCGATCCTTCCCCTCACAGAGCCCCGCCCTCTTCCTAAGCCCCTTCCTCTTCACTGAACCTTCCCCTTCGGAAAGCCCTCCCCCTCACAGAGCCCCAACCTTTCATGGACCTTCCCTCCCCTACCGCCCCACCCCGCCGGTTGCATCTCCCCCTGCACTGGGAGGCTTATTATCCGACGAGGGCAGCCTCAGGTGGAGGGGGACGGCATTTGGCCGTGTCCTTGGTGTCCGTCCCCTGGCATCAAGGACTTACGCCTCTCTAGGAAGCACCCATCAGGCCTCCAGATGTTCCGTCAGGGGCCCTTCCTCCACCCAAGCTCTCACTCCAAGTGGTCCTTAGACTGGAGTCTCCCACAAAGCTAGCTCTCAAGTTACCATCCACCTCCCCTCCCCATCTCTTAGCGGCTGCGCGGTCGGTAGAGGGCACAGCCACTCTGGAGCCCAGCAACCCGGGCTTCCAGCCCTGGCCTGTGACCTTGGGCAAGTCACAGCTACTGGCCTGTTAAATAGGGAGTTGTTCTGGGAATTCCTTGGCCGTCCAATGGTTAGGACTCCACGCTTTCACTGCTGAGGGCCCGGGTTTCCATCCCTGGTTGGGGAACTAAGATCCCGCAAGCCGGGGCGGGGTGGTGGTTGGGGGGGATAAATACATAAATATAAATAAGAATAAAAAAATTTTTTAAGGTGGGGGGGGACTTGTTCCGAGTGTCCTGTGGACTGAGGGACATGCAGCGCTCCCGCACGCGGAGCCAATCCCCAGAAAGTGCTCCACAAACACTAGAGACCTTTGCTCTGTTATAAAATCCAGCCATTAATATCCATTCCTAGAAACGCTGGGTCATTCGCATTTATTTACCAGCTTCTCAGGCATTTGACAAATATTCCCACTAGTCACAGGAACACACACTCTTTGGCCCTGTTAAAAAGAAATCCCTTCCTTAATGTTGATGGATGGCGGCTAATTCACTGGTGATTGACGCTGCCTTCGGAGTCATCTTCCTGGGCAGCCGCCACGTGCAGCCGGCAACCACCTTGGCGGTGGGGACAGCGCCCCCAGCCTTTGTGACGTGATGCTCCAGCTCCGGCCCCAAACATCCCCCCACATCCTACCCATGCCCCTTCCTATGAGGACCCTGGAGGTGGACAGAGCACGGCTCTGCCCCTAGCTGGGTCTGGAGCTTTGAATCCTCCCCTCTCCCTGTTCTGTTTCCTCATCTGTAAAATGGGAATAGTAAGGCCACCCACCCCCCTCAGAGCTGTGGTGAAGATCAAATTAATGACCGAGGAAGTAATTATCTAGGAAATGCCGGATCTGGGCAAAGACAGGCAGAATGAAACATTTTCAACGCTGGGACCCTCTTTTAAAATGCATTGTCGGGACTTCCCTGGTGGCGCAGTGGTTAAGCGTCCGCCTGCCAATGCAGGGGACACGGGTTCGAGCCCTGGTCCGGGAAGATCCCACACGCCGCGGAGCAACTAAGCCTGTGCACCACAACTACTGCGCCTGCGCTCTACAGACCGCGAGCCACAACTACTGAGCCTGAGTGCCACAACTACTGAAGCCCGCGCACCTAGAGCCCGTGCTCTGCAACAAGAGAAGCCACCGCAATAAGAAGCCCGCGCACAGCAACGAAGAGTAGCCCCCACTCGCGCAACTGGAGAAAGCCTGCGTGCAGCAGTGAAGACCCGACGCAGCCAAATTTAAAAAAAAAAAGAAATGCATTGTCCCCTCCCCCCACCCCAGCCCCAGAGGGCAACCCAGGAAGTCCCCAAGCAAAAATGACTTTGGCACATCCTTCCCGAAGAGTGAAGCGGCAATGAGGGAGCCAGACTGGCTTGGGAAGCAGCGGAGCCAGTAGGCTGTGGCGCTGAGAAAGGCAGCCTTGCCCTGCCTACCCGCTTCCCCTGTCCAAGCCCTTAACTTTTAGCCAGCCAGGCCTCCTGCGTGGCCTTAAGTTGGCAGGTGCTGCCACATCCGCAGGGAGTGGATGATTTGGATACCAGCCTCCCTCTCCTCAGCCTTTGCCTCCTGGGAGAGCAGAGGGGAGAGGCCCAGGTGACTCCTGACCCGGGACCACGCTGACCTGGGAGGGGTCTAGGGTAGAAAAAGGCAGGGAGCCTGGGACGACTAGACCCTTTGTCCCCACAGCTCTGGGACAAATAATCCTCAATCAACTCCATTTATGGAGCACCTACTACGTGCCAGGCACTGCGCAAAGTGCTTTATATGCATCATCTCCCTTAATCCTGTGACGACCTTGAAAGGCAGGTTACTATCCCGTTTCACAGATGTAGAGGCTCAGGCTAAGAGAAGTATGCGGACTTGTCCAAGGTCACAGAGCTAGAAAGTGGGGGTGCTGGGATTCGAAAACAGGACGGCCTGGCTCTTCTGCCTCTCCTCGTAATGCCTGTGGCCTCAGCTGAGAGGTGTGAGGGGAGAGGAGACTCCAGGTGGTGGTCACACTTGAGACCACTTTGCCCGATAACCAGATGTCCTCCCTGGGTCCCAGCTTCTCCCAGCAAGAAACCCCGGCGCATAGAGGGGTCTTCCTGAGTCAGGTCAGTCCAGCAATAGCGGCCCCCCAACAGCAGGTGCTGGCGTTAGTCACCTCGCCTTACACCTGCCGGCTCTGGGATGAGCCCTAAGTCCCTGCACACATCCTGCTCCAGGTCTTCATGAAATCCTGGGCTTCGCTCCCACCTCCCAGCCTTCACATGCTCTGTAGATCCCCAGGCATGCGGCTTGGACCCTGGCCTGAAGCCCCTCCCATACAGCTGGGGGTCTGGCCCAGCCTTGCTCTTGGTCCACCTCCTTCCCAACCCTGCCAGGTCCCAGGCCCCCTGCTGATGGCCCAGCCAGCTGGTGTCTCCCTCCCAGGGGTCTCTGAGTTGGGGGCTCGGCAGTGCTGAAGGGCCGGTACTGTTTTTCTCTGTGCTGGTGACAATGACAAGCTGTTCTCCTGAGGAGGAGGTGAGATGGAAGCAGTTCCTCTGAGCCTCCACTGCTCAGAAAAGGACCAAGGATATGACTCAGGGGATGTTTACAGCAGGAGGGATTCCCTCCTTCAGAGCCCGGTGACCGAGGGCTCTGTCCTGCTCAGCAAGCAAGGCCTAGGGACCTCCGGCTGAATGCTCAACAGGGACCAAGGTGGACACTTACAAGCCAAGGCCCAGGGCTGGTGAAGCTGGGTCAGTGGTGTCAGCACAGCAGGACCTGAGACACACACACTCCTGCGGAAACGGTGGGGGGTTGGAAGAGACGGGTTCCTCCCCCTGCCAGGCCGGACTCCATCCTCCCTATGGGGAGGGGTAAATTAGGAGATTGGGATTAACATATACACACTACTATATATAAAATAGATAACCAAGAAGGACCTGCTGTATAGCACAGGGAACTCGACTCAATATTTTGTAATAACCTATAAGGGAAAAGAAGCTGAAAAAGAATATATATATGTGTACATATAACTGAATCACTTTTCTGTACACCTGAAACTAACACAACATTGTAAATCAACAACACGTCAATTAAAAATAAGAAAAGAAAAAAATGGTTAAAATGGTGAAAAAAAAATCCTCCCTATAGTGGGCCACAGAGGTGGCCAAACCTATAGAGGGTGACACCCCAGCTGGGGGTCAGGGAACACATGGTTAAGAAGTAGGTATTGCTCCCCTCCTAACCGCCCCACCCCCGACATATTCAATCGGTTCCCGAGCCCCAGCCATTCTCCCTACCAGATGGTATTTCGTCCACGTCTCCCCCTCCATCCTCACGCCCACTCTCTAGCTCTGACCTCAGCACCTGCCCCCTGAACCCCTGCCGTAGGCCAGGGCCAGCCTCCCTCTCCTCCAGCCACATGGCCACCAGAGCCATCTTCCCGAAATGAAAATTCCACCTTCGAACTCTTCAATCCTCTCCATCACCATCTACTCATTTATCAAACATTTTTGGATGCCACATGGGGCAGGCAAGGTGCCAGGTGCTGGGGACACAACAGCAATTCAGACAGACAAGGTCCCTGCCCTCAGGGAACTCCCAGGCCAGTGCAAGCTGCAGAGGAGTCAACGGATGATGAGTAGCACACGAACCACCTGCCAAGAACCGGGAAGCTCGGTTTGCTATGGAAACGCAAACGCTGACACCTAACCTGGTGGGGGGGTGGGAATCCATCCTGCTGTAAACATGCCGTGAGTCACATCTTTGTGCTTAGCCACGGTTACCTCCGCAGAGTAAACCTGGAAGTTAATTTATGAGTCAAAAGCTGTATTCATTTTTCTTTAAGCCTTTTGAAAAGAATTGCCAAATTGCTCTCCAAAAAGGCGGGGTCAATCCCAAATGCTTGCTGAAGGAGAGGAAGGAAGGAGAAAAGAGATGGGGTCCCTGAGAGGGAACAATGTACCATTTTCATGGACAGGCTGAGTGGGGAGGGCTGGGCCTGCTGTGTGCACAGAGGGTGGATGATCAGATGACAAAGAAGATGGGACCCCGGTTCCTATTTGGTCACCATATTTTCTGTCCAGGACAACGACCTGCAGCCCAGGAAGGGGAGAGGGTGGGAGCCTGGGACCCCAAGACTCAATCAGCAGCATCCACTGGACAGCTGCGTGTGCTGGGCACAGGGCCGGGGACTGGGTGAGCACAGAGCCCCCCCACCCCGGGAGCAGCATGGACATGGGCTGAGAGACCAGGGCAGCTGTCACAGTGGTGGTGTGAGAGAGGTTACAACCAAGCCCAGGGTGTGGGAACAAGGATGAGGGGTAGATAATTCTGGGCTTTGGTCCCTAGCCTCAGGGAGGGAAGGAGAGCGGAGTAGAGAAGTCGAGAGCCTCCATCCAAGGCCCAGACTTCATCCACCCCCCATCCCAAGCTGGGAAGCAATGGATCTACCCCTGGGATCCTGGGCCAGCCACCGGGCAGCCTAGACCTTGCAGAGGCGGGGATGTGCTGAGAATCTCCCCAGGCTATTGTGAGGATCACAGGTCCTTGAGGCCAGGAAAGCAGAAAAGGCCATGTATGTGTCAAGGCCAGGGGTCTCACTTGTCCCCTAAAATGTCTCCAGAGAGTGACTGCAGCCTGGACGTGGGAGGGAGGCCTGCCCTGGGGTGGGGGAGGGCCAGGAGGAAGGGCCCTGTCTCCCCTGGTGGGTCTCCCCACTTCTGGGAACAACACTTCCTTTAGTTTATGTGTTTGTTTGGCTGGTAGTTTGTTTTAGTTGATTGGTTGGCTGAATTGGTGCAAAACGGGTAGGCCTTGAGCACTGAGAATCTTGGTGGTGGTGTGACCTTGGACAGGTCCTTGCAAGCTGGAAAGTGCCCACATGACTGAGGGCTGGGGGGATGGGCTGGGGGGCGGGCAGGTCGGGAGAAAACCAAAGCCAAGACAGCAGTTCTCATCTTCCCTGTGCCCCACAGGTACTCAGAGGAGGAGACCCGGCAGAAGGTCAGGACTTTCCGGCAGATGCTGATGGAGAAGGAGGGAATGCTCACCAGGGAGGACCGGCCTGGGGGCCACGTGTGAGTGCTGCCTGGGTGGGGGCAGGGCACAGGGAGAGTGCAGGCTCAGGCAGCAGCGGGGGGCCAGAGGGGCCTTTCCCAGGGCTCCCTAAGTTGGTCGGGGCTGGAGCGGGGGAGAAAGAGGAGGAGGAGGAGAGGGCATGGGTCTTGTCCACTGGAAGCTCTGGCCTGGCCCGGGGCGCTAGCCGGAGCCGCTGGGCACCTGGGCATCCCCGAGGCCCTCCCCCTGTGTCCTGGGTTCTATCTATCGCCCAGCGGTAGGGGAGGCACCCCAGATCTCAGCTCAGGGAATCCTGGGCTGCGGATCAGGAACTTGAGAAATGTTCTCACCCTAGTGTTGTCAGTGGCGGAGAGGCTAGTCTCTCTGCCCCAACTACTACCACCTATGAAGTGGCCTCCAGAGCAAGCACAGACTCTGGAGAATAAGGACTAAGGCACCAAGTGCCATTGCTGGCGTAGCCAAAGGCTTATCGGGTACAGAGAGCACGGGCTCTGCGGCGGTCACATCTCTGCAGCTGTCACAGGACAGGAGGAGCACCGGGGTGCTGTGGCCCCCCGGGTGGGCTTGGGATCAAACAGGGAAGTTATAGGGAGGCCGAATTTGTCTCAGATTACAGGAGAACCGTCAGCCACTCAAAACCATATGAAATGGCGCAGCTGCTGTAGGAGGGCGGGGATTGCAAGTGTCCAGGCATGGCTGGCTGATGGCCTCTTGCTGGGTCCCTAAGTCCCTGTGCACCTTTACTGGCACAAAAGTAAAACGACAGCAGCACCTTCTGAGCGATTTTCCTGTTGCCATTGTCTTGAGGGCAAACAGCATGGCAGGAGTAGATGGACCTCAATGGGCAGCAGGAAGCCCTTTCTGCAGAAATTCTAGACTGCTGGGGGCTCCCGGGGTGGGGGGGTTCCCCTCCTAACCCCGCTTAACCTCACCTCTCTGGCTGGAGTAGGAGCAGAAGCAGTCAGGGGGGCTTCCCTGGAGGTCCGGTGGTTAGGACTCCGCGCTTCCACTGCAGGGGGCGCGGGTTCCATCCCTGGTCAGGGAACTAAGGTCCCACGTGCTGCACAGCACGGCCAAAAAGAAAAAAGAAAAAAAGAAGAAGCAGAGTCACGGCAGCCTCAGGTTTGTGGGGGGCTCATGGGTGATCTGGGGGAGCCTGGCTCAGCGGGCCTGCTCTCTCCTCCCCGGAGGTGGGAAGAAGTCATACCACCACCACCTCCTTCTCTCCAGCTTCCCAAAACCCACAGCACCCCTCAGCAACTGCTGTGCCCACCTCACTGATGCCCAAAGGTTCCCACCACCACCAAGCAGGGCGAATCCCTCCCTCCCTTCCCTTCTCAAACCTCCTGACAACGAGATGCTCCCGCTGCTGCCCGCACCATCTCCAAACCCACCAGGTCCTGCCTTTCTGACCTGTGTCCCCCCAGTTCCCCCCAGGGCTCCTCTGGAAAATCAGCCACGCTTTCCTCTTCCATCCAGTGTGAGGGTGGGAGGCCTCGTCCGGAAGCTACCTTTGCCACCTTCTCTGGGCCCTTCCAGCGATAACCGCCCCTCCAGCCCAAACCTGCCATCCTGCCTGCCCTCTCCTGGGCGCCTTCTTAATCTACTCCGTGTCCTTCCTCAATTCTGCCGTCTCCTCCAGCTTCCAGCCCACATGTTTCTCTCCTTTTTCCACCACATTTCTGCAGAGCATGTGGTACACGTTGTCTCCACTTCCTTAAGCCATGGAGCTCTGGCTTCTTGCCCCCATGACTCCGGTGACCTGCTTGGGCTGTGGCTGCCTGAGCCCTACTTAGCACGGTCCGGGCTCTTCTGCAGGCCTGGCCTCTCTCTGGCACATGCCACCACTGTACTTCCCCAGTGGAAACCTGCTTTTCCCCCTGGCTTCCAAGATTCAGTTCTTTGTGAGTTTCCTCCTACCCCTCTGATGCCTTCTGCTCCTCCCTCACTCCTGCCCACTTCTCAGATGTTGGCTCCCCCGAAGGATCTGTCATGTCCTCAGGTCTCTTCCCCAGGTCTGCCTTCCCTCTTCTTCCTGGGGAATCTCATCCATCCCCCAGCTGGAACGCTCTCCTCTTAGTGGATGACTCCCAAGTCTTTTCCAGAAGTCCTGATCTTCTCTTTCCTGGAATGAATGAATGAATGATGCAATTAAGAACTGGGACACATTGGGAAGGATGTCATGGAGAGGTTGCAGTGTCCATCATCAGAAGGAATGTCCTTGAGGGTCTGTGCTGTGTGCCGAACCCTGCGCTAGTGCTATGAGGGGGGCGGGGGTGGGGGGAGGGAAAGAGTGCCCCTGCTCCCTGGGTGGAAACACAAACCTCCAACCTGAAACCAGGAATTACTGGCAGCCACGGACAAGAAGCAACAAGGTGGCCACTTGAACAACTTAGTCTCAAGCTCTGTGCGTGTTTGGTGGGGGAAGAGAGACAGGCTAGGGTGGTCGGTCAGGAAGGGTTCCTCGGAAGAGGCAGTGTCAGGAAGACTTGACAGTCAAGGAGGACTCCTGCTCTGGAAGCAGAGGAGAATATAGACTTGGCAGGGTCCTGGGATCCTACTAGAATATTAGAAGACATTGAGGACAAGTTCGTTATCAGTTTTGTTTACTGCTGTATCCCTGGTGCCTAAAACAGTGTGGTTTGCCCAATCTCCCCCAAAGCCTCAGTTTCCTCCTTTACACAGGGAAGGGATGAGACCAGAAGCCTTCTTCTAGCTCAGGCAGCCACAATGGTATGAAAATAGCGTTGCAAACAGTGACTGCAGCAGTGACGGTGGCCTGGATTACTCCCGGGCTGGGAAGAGTTGTTTGTGGTGCTGAACCCAAGGCCAGAGGCAGAGAGGTGACAGAGGGCTAGCAACAGATTGGTCATATGCCTTCTTGTGGACCTGCCATCCGACCAGGTCTTCAGTTCTTAGTTCAGAGTACAGGCTAGTGGAGGGAGAGAGTGTGCTCTGGCATCAGACACCCCACCTGTCTTAACCTCTAAGTTCAGTATTAACCCCCTGAGCTCTGTATCCCAGCTCCACCACACCCCAGCTGTGTGACTTGGGTAGGTCCTTGATTTCTGTGGGCCTTCAGTTCTTTACTTAAAAAATGCAGATATTAGTACCATCCTCAAAGGATTGTAGAGGAAATTAACTGAAACAGTGACTGTAAGTGTGAGGAGTAGTGGCTGGCACACAGCAGACATGCATCACCACTGGATGATCACCACCACTGTCTTAGGCACCTCGGGCTGCTATAACACAGCACCGAAAACTGGGTGCCTTGATCTACAACAGAAACTTATTTTTCACTGTTCTGGAGGCTGGAAGTCTGAGATCATGGAGTAGTCCCCTCCAGTCTACTCTCCACACTGGACACCAGAACATCATACTGCGGTGTTCTGGGTGTGATCCCATAGATGGTAGGAGCCAGTGGAAGGTTTTTGAGAGGTATGATGTGGTCAGACAGGTGTTCAGGGGCTTTCTCCTTTGGCAGATGGATCAGATGGGTGAAACTACAAGGAAAACAGTGGGGCAGCTGGCACTCTAATCTGGGAGAGAAGTGATGGAGAGTGTGGTCCCAGAGACACTGAGAGAGGACATGCTTTTGTCTGGAAACTGATTCATGTGGGGAGTCCTATTTTGCCCCAGAAAACTTCTGTGGTTCCCCACCCTCCAGGCAATCCAATATGGATTCCCTGGCCTGACACTCAAGGCTCTCCACACTCTAGACCCAGCCTGGCTTCCCACTCCCAGTATCACGCAGTAGCCAGCCTGACCTGCTGGCAGCTCGCAGCCATGTCCTGCGCGTTCTCACTTCCACGCCTTTGCTCATCCTGGGCCCTCAGCCGGAAACACCCTTGTGCACGGGTTCGAATATACCCCATCATTCAAGGCTGCCTCTAAAAACCACTTTATTCCTGGGATAAAAGTAAAATCTTCTCCTCTTTGGGATATATACAATGTTTTCTTTACTTCTATGTCTGTTATCAGTTCTTTGTTCTTTTTTTCACTTTAATAGACAACCTTTAAGAATAATTGTTTTCATCACTATATAATGCACATCCCATATATGGACATAAGATTATACTGCATCTTGGTTTGTAAGAGCGCAGAACCATTAAAGTTTACTCTGGATACTTTAAAAAAAGAATAATTGTTTTCATAGTTATGTAATATAACAAAATGTTTGGGAGAGAGGGTTTCTGGAAAACGACATTCATATGCTACTTCCTAAAACAATGAGCAAATGCCAGTGTTTTTTTTTTTCCATGTGTCTAATTTTATACATAGTGTGACCTCTCCATGCCTCATATTTTTGCTATGAGGATATCAGTGATGATACCCACATCAGAGGCTTGTTGAGTATTAAATGACTGAACGAGATAAATATATGTAAAGTGTTCAGAACAGCACGCGGCACCTGCCTTAGATTAGTATCATATGCACTTGTCATATTTTTGCCCTGTGCTGTGAGGAGCTACAGGAGAGGCCCCAGGCCTGATGAGGCAGGAGAGGCCCTTGTTCCTGCCACCCCTGCCCCCTCCCCCCGGCCCCAGGCAGGCCTGGCACACAGGCTGAGTGAGTGAACGGAGAGGGCAGCCCCTTTGCCTGGAATCCTCCTCCTCTTCTGTCTGGATTCATTCATCTGTCAATTGGCCATTAGGCTCCTGGCAAATGGGAAACAGAACCAGTTAATTAGCGAAACTGCTGTCAGGAGGAAGAGCGTGTGGCTGGCAGTCTCTTCCCAGGTCGGAGCCCCTCCTGGGAAGCCTGTCCAACAGGTGTTCCATGCGGTGCTGGGTTCAACCTCGATTTGCCCTTGGTCCCTCTGCAGTGGACTCCAGCTGGGCTTACTTTGGTCAGCTCTGTGGGGTTCAGTTCGTTCTGTCACAGGGGAGGAATGCCTCCCCTGCCTATTCCACAGTCATGGTGAGGAGTAAACTAACTAACAAACGTGAACTTAAGAGCAGGAAATGCTAAACAAATCTAGAATTCAGTGCACACACCCACAACTGTGTCTACAGAGCAGGGAGGGGACGGCTGAGCTAACATCCACAGCAGGGAAGCCCAGCCAGCAGAGTCGAGGGCCGTCCTGTTTGCACATGAATTCTCAAAGCCAATTGCATAGGTGAACTTACATTCTTAATCAAAGATCCCCCAAAATAGGAGATGTTCCTTTCCCTTTCTGGGCCTCAGTTTTCTCATCTGTGAAGTGGGGGCGTGCAAATTTCTCTAAATCAGGAACTGGTTCTGAGTGGGATTTGAACTGTGGAGAGCCATCTAAACATTAGAGAACATTCTTATTAGTGTTATTATCAGCCAGGAAGGTCAGGACAGGAGAACCCAGTGTTCTAGCCCTGGGAGAGCCTGCAAAGTGGACATAACGGTACCAGCTGCATAAAACCAGCAAGAGAGGCCTCAGCATAGGCCCATTTATACCCCTGGAACTGCCAGGCAAAGTCTTACCAGAAGGTTCTGAAACCTTGTGCATCTCCCTGAGCCTGGATCTCCCCACCCCTGTCTTCCAGTGCTCCCAGCAGACAAGATCAACCTCCCAGAAAGGACTGGAAAGTGAGAGAGGTCAAATGATAAGGTCCCAGGGAGGGAGGATGGGGCAGAGGGGAGGGAGCGCTGTCCCTGGGACAGAGGTAGAAAGGAAAGATGTCTCTAGGGGTGCAGCCAGCACAATGAGGAGGGCCCAGTGAGGGCCTGTATTCAGTGGCTAACCCACCTCGGATATTAGGAGGCAAGGAAGGATTCCTGCAGAAGGCAGGGCCCAAACTGAGCTGTTTTATTTTGTAAATAACCTTCATCATTTTTGTGTTAGGATAAACGGAAGCTCCCTCCTCCCACTGGCTCACCCACACGATGTTTGTGGTGCCCTTCAGTTTTGCTAAAGACTGCGTTTTATGTGTCAGGCGTTTGTGTGGCTGAGGGCTGTGGGGGGGGTGGGCAATGGGCCCTGGGACAGGCCCAGGAGTTGGAGATTTCAGGGACAGGAAGTAGGAGGCCACTGGCTTCGGGAAGAGGAGCACGGGGAAGAGCAGAGAAGTTTGAATGAAGGGATGTGTGGGTGTTTGGCTCTGCAGGGGCAGGGGAATGACGTGAGCCTCCATCACCCCAGAAACACCTCCCATCACACCTGTGTGACTTCTAGGCTGCCAGGGCCAGGATAGTGTTCGGGATCCAAATGACATTCTTGACATGAGCCTCAAGGCTAGCTAACCCTGTCAGATATGGGTTACATTCTTTTTTATTCAAATCCAAAAATCAGTCTTCAAAGAGCTGCTTAGTGGGTGCTCTGCTGGAGATGTGTCCCTGAAAATTCTTTCACCTTGTGGCTGTGATCTACCTTCCTTGCTCTGTTTCTCTTTCATGTGTCAAAACCGCTTTTCTCCCTGGAAGAGCAGGTGTTGGTGTGTGAGTGTCTGACAGAGGTCCCTCCATCTAGCAATGGTGACCGTGTGTGCAGGACAACAGTCGCGGGCCAGGCCTCATGTCAGGAGCTTCATAGAATCTTACTTAATCCTCTCCTCAAAGCTGGGATATTCTTTTCCTCGTTGTATAGATAAGGAGCTGGAGGCGCAGTGAGCGTGGTCATGCCTGAATTCAGACCTGTCTGTGTGAATCCAAAGCTTATGTCACGTTCTTAACGCTCTGCCATCCAAGCCCTGGCCTCCCTCGCTCTGGACAGGAAAAAGATGAGCCCGGTGAAACCAGGGCTGAGCCGCCATCTGGGAGGGGCACGGTCTGAGCCAGCACGGAATGAAAAATGGAAGATGTGGGTGGGGGCGGGCATCACCCTGGAGCTGGGCCTTTGGAGGGTTATGTCCGGGCGTGTTCAATAAAAAACAAAGTTACACAGCATCTGGGACCTCAGTGAACTGTCCCAACAACGCTATGACGTAATTAGCATTCTCATCTTGGAGAAGAGGCTCAGAGAGGGACCGTGACAGGCACTGGGTCACACAGTGACTCAGGGACAGCACATAATGAGGGCACATCTGCAGCTTCAAAGTTCCTGCTCTTGCCTTAAGCCCAGCGGCCTTTAGGAAGAATCTCCACTCTTCCAAGTGCCCGCAGGGAGCAAACATCTGTGGCAGAAGATGGCTGGGGGCTCCTCAGCCGGTAGCGGAGATGAGATGACGCGGTCCCTGCTGAGCGAAGCGGAGAGCTCGGCAAGATGGATGGGGAGCATGGGGGGCGGGCAGAGTGCAGAGGCCTGTGCCGACTGCCACCGGGCAGTGATTGATGACAGCCTGGCAGCGGGAGAAGAGCCGCCAGGCCTCCGGAGGCTGCAGAGAGGAGGGCGAGGAGAGGCTATGAATATTTCAGAGATGCAGCAGGGGCCGGAGGGAGGCACTCCGGCAGGGGAGGGGGCTCAGGGACCGCGGGATTAAGGACGGACAGATATCAGAGAGGGGGCAGCTAAGACAGGGGGAAGGGGCTCTCTGAGAAAGCGGGGCTCAGTGAGGGAAAAGGGGAGCTGGGGAGGGGACGGGGGCTCTGAAATAGGACGCTGGGGTTAAGGCTGCAGGGATCAGTGAAAGGGGCTCAACGAGGGAAGAGGGGGCTCAGTGGGGGGGACTGGGGCGCATTGAATGGGACTGAGGGACAAAGAATCAGTGTCGGGAGGGGCCTCGGCGAGGGGAGGGGCCTCACTAAGGAGGAGGGGGCTCCCAGAGGGTGAGAACTTAGAAGGAGGAGGGCTAAGTGAGGGGGCAGGGCTCCGTACTCTTCTTTCTCTTTTGCAAAATATGGCATCGTTGAGGATGGGGACAAAATATAGCATCGTTGAGGCTGGGGCCCTGTAAGGGAGGCTC
Organism: Balaenoptera borealis; assembly: GCF_965194805.1. Classification (NCBI taxonomy): domain Eukaryota; kingdom Metazoa; phylum Chordata; class Mammalia; order Artiodactyla; family Balaenopteridae; genus Balaenoptera; species Balaenoptera borealis. Next base: position 80,172,416 of record NC_138872.1, read on the forward strand.
CCGGTCGGGTTCCCCAGATCCCCGCCTTACCCTCTAAAGGTCGGGGCGCCAGACCCGGGTGCCGGCGCATTCCGACCTTGCCGCCCGGCCAGGCCCCAGTGCGCCGCGCGGAGAAAGGGGCCGCCGGAAGGCCGGGCCGCGGCGGCGGGTGCTGAGCGTCCCTGTCGCCGGCAGCGTGGCGGAGACCCCGCGGCTGATCGAGGGCACCGAGCCGGGCCTGGAGTACGCGCCCTTCGACGAGGACGACGGCCCGGTGGACTGCGGCTGCCCGGCCGCCTGCTACCGGGGGCACCGGGGGTACAGGTCAGCGCCCGCCGCGGCGGGGGGGAGGCGGGGGGCAGATGGGGCCACCCCTCCCCCCTCACCTCTGCCCCACCCCCACCCCCCGCCCCTTCTCACCCAGGACCAAGCACTGGTCCAGCAGCTCGGCGTCGCCCCCTCCCAAGAAGAAGAAGAAAAAGAAAGGCGGCCACCGGAGAAGCCGGTGAGAGCTGCCACCGGCCAGCGGGGGACGGGAGGAGAACGGTGGGGCCCCCAGGTGCCCATCCCTCGGCTGGCAAGGCACCAACGCCTCACTGTGGGCCCCGCCCCTCGCTGAATCCCTCTGCCCTTACTGAATCCCTCCCCTTCACTGCGCTGCCCCCCCAAGAACCCGTCCCCTTCACCAGGCCCCTCCCCCCACTGAGTACTCACCCCCACCACTGGCACTCACCTGCCCCAGAACTGGACACACTGACCTAGCCCCCCGCCTCGGTCCACCTGCTCTTCATCCCCCAGCGCCCTCCCCAGGGCTCCTGCCTCCACCACCAGCTTGAGTGGCCAGGGGAGGAGGGGTTTGGCTGGTGTCATCTGCGGCTCCCCGTCTCTATGTGCCTTCTCCCCTGTGCTAAGTGAGGCCCTGGCCAATGTCTGGGGCCCCAGCTAACACCGCCCAATTGTCTGTCTCCCCTTCTTTCTCCCCCGGCCCTCAGCAAAAAGAGGAGACTAGACTCCGAGTGCAGGTCAGTAATGAAGGCGGGTCAGGGATGGACGGGTTGGGCCTGGAGAGGATGTCTGTGGGTGGGAGAGAGTCCAAGGCCATCCCCCAGAGGCTGGAGACCTGCCACCTCAGGGCCTGGACCCTGGACACAGCCAACATGCCAGCTTTTCCCCACAGAGGCCAGAAATTCCATCATTGGAGCCTCTAACCTTTGGGTTTGAAACAGTCCTCGCTCACAATGCCCAGAAGGCTGGAAAGGTGACGAGGGGACAACACAGGCAGCTCCATCAACTACCCTTAGGGACCTTGTGGACCCTCAGGGCCTCGGTTCATTCTGTACAATGGCAGTTGGCTTCAAGCCCTGGAATCCCCTTTCCAGCTTTGAGGCCCCAGGCACCCGGGGTTCCCCAGCCATTTCCACCGCCCCTCATCCCAGGGCCCCAGTTCACTAGACCCCCACCTCCACTGTGTCCGCAGCTGTGGGAGCTCCTCACCCCTGCGCAAGAGGAAGAAGAATGTGAAGAAACACCGCCGAGACAGGTACCCTCCCTCCCCAGGGGTCTCCTCTCACTTCCGCCGCCCCACCCCTGCCATGACCAAGGCTGTGCAGAGCCTGTCCTCAGGCCACCCCAGGCATGCTCAAGAGAACACTTTTATGGCCCTACAGGTCCGATTCTGGGTCCCGGAGGAAGAGACGGCACAGGTGAGTGGCGCCCTTTGGAGGCGGGACAGGAGGATGTGGACAGAGGCCAGTGCCCCCCTGCAGGGACCAAGGAAGCCATGATGGGAGGGGTGTTGCCAGGGTCCCGTCCTGCTCTATCTTCCCACTCCAGGGACTCCTCCCCAGAGCCAGACAGGGGACTGGAGGGTGGGGGGCGGAGGAAGGCCAACTGCAACCCTTGCCTGCCCCATGAGTCAGCCTTGCCTTGGGGGCCCCAAGAATTTCCAGACAACACAGTATACTGGTCCAGTGTGCAAGGGGTGCAGCCGTGGAGGTGCCAGTCGGGAAGGCAGAAGCATCAGGACCCCAAGCTTGCAGGGAAAGGGCATGACAGGCAGAAGGACGTTGAGCTAGGAAGGCTCAGTGGATAGGAGACGGAGTGAGCGGGCTATGCCTACAGGTGGAGTTTCGGGGCAGGTATCAGCCCCCAACAAGCCTGGCTGCCAGGCTATGAAGCCTCCACTCAGGTGGGGCTGGGAGCCAGCAGGGGGCTCCGAGCAGGACAGTGGCTTGCTCAGGATGGATTGCAGAGGGGAGAGGAGGTGTAAGGCCGGAACCGGGCAGAGGTAGGGGTGTGGAAAGGAGTGGAAAACTTGGCATGGAGGAAAGGACGATGTGGGGCAGTCACATCCCCACTGTTGGCGCTGGAGCCAGAACCCCTCCCAGCAGCCCTGGGGAGGGGCAGAGTCCCCGATCCCATTCCCGCAGTGAGAATTTGCCCACGGCCACTTGCAAGGTGGGGGAGGAGCCTAAACAAACACCTCCTCCTGTCCCTCCAATTTCCCGTCTCTCCCCATTGTGCCCCCGCTCCGGTCCTTCAGGGTCAGTGTGGGCCCCTACCGCCCCCCAGTGGTCACCAACCGCTTGCACAGATCCTCTGTCCCGCTCCCATCGGTCCTGGGAAAGACCTAGAGGTGAGCTAGGGCCAGACCAGCTCCAGAGGGGGAGACTGAGGCCCGAAGCAGGCAGCACGAGTTCTAGAACCCACACCTCTGGACTCCTGGGCCTGCCCCCCACCCAGCTCTGCTCTTGTGTGAAACACATTCTGGCGTTTCTTAGCATCACCTCATTGTTTGGTCAGAAGGAGACATCTGTTCAGGACTAGAGGGACTGAGCAGGAATCTGGTGGCATCGGGGGGGTGAGGCTGAGAGACCTACAGGGCGAGACCTGAGAAGCCTGATCAGAAACTTCTCAGTCCATCTGTCAAAGGCAGAAGGAGCTGGGCTGTGGGGCTCGCCCCAGAGAGCTGGATGAGATGAGATGGGGTTTGAGTAACCCCAAAGCAGGAAGATCATCCTGTCCAAGGGAAAGCATTTCTTTCCTAAACCCCTGGTGAGCTGGCCCGAGGCTGGGCCACAATCTGAGGGGACAGAGAGGCAGGAGGCCTGGACCCTACCCTAGAGAGCCCCATCTGAGGGAACCTGGGGCACGGGGGACGCAAATGAGGTGTGGAGGGGCCACCCCCACCACGGCAACTCATCAGAGGGGCCTATCCCAAGACCAATGCCAGAAGGAAAGGGCAGGTCACCCCTCCTTCTGGGGCCATAGCCACATCTCCTATGGCACTGCCAGAGGGAACAGCAGTTGGGGCCCAGGCAGGAGGTGATCCAGGCCAGGACTTACAGGAGAAGGAGGCAATAAGGCCTGGCACAGTAAAAGGGACAAAAGCAGTGGGGTGGGGTGGGCAAGCCCACGCCAGCCAGGGAGTCTCGGTACGAGAGAGGGGAACACATCTCAGATCCACACCTGGACACAGCCAGCTCCAGAGCTCGAAGGCCCCGCCCTCCCCCGGCCAGCTCAGGGCTCAGGCTGTGCTGTCACGGTAGCCTCTGCTTTCTGTAGATCTCGAAGCCCCAAGAGCAAAAGAAAAGAAAAGAACAAAGAAAGGAAGAGGTGAGTACCCTCCACCCCTCTCCAGCCCCTCAGCCCGCTCCCGTCCCTCCCCCACACCGCACAGAAAACCTGGTCTTCTACAATCACAGAATCAGGCCCTTGAAGATAGCTCATGTTGTCCCCGCTGCCCAGAAGGAAAAATTCAGACCCAGAGAGGAAGCCAAGAGCCCCCATGAGTCAGTGGCAGAGCTGGAAGTGGAACCCAGACCTGTGGCCTCCCAGGCCAGGGTCCTTTCAAGTTCAGTCCTTGTGACTCCCCCGCATCCCCCCCCATCCCAGTCACAAGAACACCAACTGAGGGGCGAGTGAGGTCTTGGGGGGCCGGAACTGTCTACAGAAAAGGATGCCTTTTCCCTAATTCTGACAAATGACCACATGGACTAGCTCGCAGGGTTTGTGTTATTTTTGTATGAGGCTATTTTTGTAAGAGACTATTGTGAGGGGCTGGGGGGGAGACTATGGGGGCAGCAGCGGGGGGCAGGGAGGTCAGCAGAGGCCTCCATCAGGCCTTCACAGGGTTCCCCCCTGGGGAGGTGGGGCAGAACTCGAGTACAGCCTGATTTCTTTCCCAGGCCACATGCAGAGTCCCCAGGCCGGAGGTCCCATCGCCACAGCAGCGGCAGCCCCCACAGTCCCTCACTGTCCTCCCATTACAGTGATTCCAGATCACCCAGCAGGTAGGCCGCGGGCCACTGGGAGCGCTCAGGTGGGGCTGAGCTCCCTTTCCGCTGGAGGGAGGGGACCTGCAGTTTAAACACTCCCCCATCCCCAGGGCTGGGGAGCGGGGCTGACAGACAGCAGCCCAGCAGCGGGTAGAAATTTACCAGGGCTGAGCTGCTGCCCGCGCCCAAGGGCGCCCCAGGCCCTGAATGGAAACCGAGGCAGTGTGCGGGCTGGGGCCTTGCTCTCTCCATGCCAGGGTTTCCCGGCGCAGTGAGGGGACGGGGGTGGAGGTAGGGCTGCCTTTCGAGCCTGGCACCGGCCGCTTGCACACGGGGCGTCCCAAGCCGGCTCCCCCCATGTAGGCTGAGTCCCAAGCACCGAGACGACGGGCGGAAGACGGGCAGCCAGCGGTCCAGCGGGAGCCGGTCTCCTTCCCCGTCCGGCGGCAGCGGATGGGGGTCACCCCAGCAGAACGGCGGCAGCAGGCAGCGCAGCGGAGCTCACGGGGGCCGCCCCGGCTCGGCGCACAGCTCGCTCGATGTACGTACGCTTGGCTTTGCAGAGGGTTCCCGCGCCGCGCGTGCTGCGCCGAGCTGGGTCGGGGCGGAGCTGGGTCGGGCCGGGTCGCCGCGGGGCAGGGGCCAGTGAGTGCGTCACGGGGGCGGGGCCGGCCGCTCCCCCATCCCAGGCGCCCTCCCCGCACCCGAGCGGCCAGGAATGCTGGTGTCAGGGTGAGGGGGGCCTGCACCCTTGACCTTGGCAAACTGAAGGCCAGAGAAGGTTGACCACAGGGGCGCTCAGCCAGTTGGGTAAAGAGCTGGAAAGGAAACAAGGCCTCCCGCCTCCCTTCCCCCAGGCATATTGGGGTGGGAGAGAGCATGGACATTGGTAGGGGTCGCAATCGGGAACAGGATTCAAGAGTCAGGACCTCCCCGGGGCATCACTTGGGCCCTGAGCCTCCCTCTCCCCACAAAGTCCTTTACCTCCCTGGAAAGCCCGCCCTCCCTCAAGCCCCTCATAGCCCCTCTCCCCCTCCCAGATCCCTCCCCCATCTCAGTCCCCTTGCTGCCACAGAGCTGCATTTCTAAAGTCCCTGCTCCAAGGAAAATCTGTCCTTTCCCGGGCACTGCCCACACTTGGACAGGTGTCTCAAACCCGTGGGCTCCACTTCCCATGGCCCATCCTTCCTAAGGCATCTCCCAGCGCAGTCACTGCTGCCTCAGGGATACTGTCCCCACCCCACCCCCGCCCCAGGAGGCGAACAAACTCCTGGAGAGCCACAGGCAGGTGTGGTGAAGGTAGGAGCTGGCAGAGCCTTTCCCAGGTAGATGAGCTGGGCCAGGGTGGGAGGCGGGGGTGGCCCACATCCCCTTTTGTCTGTCAGTCTTAGAGTCCAGGGTAGAGTCCCCTCAGGGAGAGGGGACTGCAGTGCTGGCAGGGGCACTGGATGGGCACAGGGGAATGGGGGTGAGCAGGCCTGCAGGTCCCCCCCAGACCTCCAGGCTGCCCCAGGAGCCTCAGCAGAAAGGGGGGAGTCTGCCCCTCCCCAGACCTCAGGTCTCAGCAGCAAACATGTACGTGTTGGTCAGTTTCATTTTGATTTCTGGCTGTTTCCTTTCACTCCCTTTCTTTTCTCAAACACCCTAACTCTCAAGGCCTCAGGGAGGAAAGTCAAGGGCAGCTGACAAAAAGCTCTGAGTCTCAAGATCAATTTTTGTTTAACGACATTACCTGTCTTGAGACTGCCCCACCTGGACAGCGCGCCAGGCACCTGAGCTCCAAGGGACCTCGTTGGGCCACATGGGGAGGATCCCTCCCATACCCCTGGCCCTGTCTTGGGAGTGGGAGAGGGCTCACAGAGGTAGCTGAGGGCGGCCCGGACAGGGACTGGTGCCACAGGCCACAGAGATGATGCCCAATCTGGGCAAACCTAGAAGACATCGTCCCCAACCCCAACCCCATGGGCACAGAGCGGGAAGAGCACAATGCCCCAAACACCTTCTCGTGGGAACTCCACATCCTCTGAGAGGCACAGAAATGCAGGTTCTCTCCGTCAGGGCCCTCCCCCCGAAACCCCGCCTCTGCCCAGGGCCTGCGCAGACAAAATGGCATAGCGACTAACTAAACCGCAGGAGAGAGCAGCCAGGGAAGGCGGCCTAGCTTCCGGCCTCGGGGAGGAAGCCTCGGCAGCCATCTTGTCTCCCTCCCAAAAAATGGGACCAAATTGGGCATCGCCCTGGGAGTTTTCTAGAAGACAGCACTTTGTTACTCTTCTCACAAAGCATGCTCCCCAAATCCTCTCCCTACCCTTTGGGCCCTTAGAGGTCTGGGACTTCAGAACATCCCAGGCCTCTCACCCGCACCTGATCCCCTCTTGGCCTGCAGATCCCTTCTGAGGAGCAAAATGAGACTAGTTCTCATTCCAGGGAGGTGAGATAGGGGCTGGGGTCACAGACTTGGCCATTAACCAAAAATGTCTTTGGGAAAAAGTACTGGAGGGTGGGGTGGTATTCTTGGACGCTACCATTAAAAAAAGAAAAAGAGAGAGAGAAACAAACGGGAAAAGAAAAAGCTCACCGTTTTTTAACCCCGTCTATGTTTTTGTTTGTTTTTTTTAGCCTCCCATTTGAAACGTGGTAATATTGTGATTCCATTTCTTGTTTAGCCGGAAGGGAAGAGGGTGGGGAAGTTTATGTAACTTTTCCTGTTATTTTGTTTCTGTTTGTATTCCCTTTTTTTCCCTTTCTTTTCTTTTTTTATTCCCTTTTGTAACGTACAGAAATGCAAAGTATCTCTCTGTTTTTTGTTTTTTCTATCTTCTATGTTGTTCTAGAATTTTGCTTTTGTGCGTGTTACTGTGGGAACTTCTCCTCCTAATGCAGAGATGGTTTTTGAATCTCAAGTGAACATTAGTCATATACATGTCTCTCTATATTTTTTTTCCTTTGTAATCAGAATTTAAAAGGGAAGATAACTTTAAAAACACGACTCCCACACCAATAGCTCCTGCCAAATCTTCAGCAGCAGCCAGCCCTCTCCTCAACACCGGGGCATGAGCTGGGACTGCTTCAGCTTTTAAATTAACAAAAGTGGTGCAGATGGTGATTCTGTGTCTCAGTCTATGAGGAACCTTGGAGAGAAGCTGGGAGACCCAGGGAAGGGGAGAGACTTTTCCCAGGTCACCCAGGTTGCTTCCCAGAGCCCTGAACTTCCTCAGTTCCATCTAGAATAAGATGGCTGCTCAGCCCCTTCCTGCCAGGCCTCGGATCCTTGGGAGGCCCCAAAGGAGGGAGCTGAAGGCACCTGATTAGAGTTTAACTCAGGTGAGGGCTTCAAAGCCAGATACTCCCGGGCAAGAGAAAAAGTCCATCCTGGGCTTGAGACTGAGGCCAGTGGGGTGCTAGCTCCCAACACATCAATTAGATGTCCCATCCCAGGCCAGGGCCGAGCCCCAGAGGGATTTCTGGGTTCTGCTGCTTACTGCTGTCTGTGGCTCAGAGAGGTCAAGTGACAAGCTCAAGGTCACACAGCTTTTTAGAGGTAGATCCCAAGATGTGGGAGGGTTGTCAATAGAAAACACACTCCAGGAGCCCTGAGCAAGGGGAGGAGGACGTGGGAGGTGGCTGCTGGTTGTCTCAGCTCCTAGGTTCCCCCTGATGACCCCGCCAGATGTCAATGGCATGCTCCCAACTCTCCCGATTCTACACAATTGCTGCCTCAGAGACCCAGGGAGCCCTGCGCCCTCACAGTTCACACACATGTAGGGAAATAAATAGTGAGGCACAGAGAGGAAAGGGAGTGGCTCAAAGTCACACAACGTGGGACGGAAGAGTAAGATGACCTCACGGAACAAGCCCTTCCATCCTGTCTCACCTGCCTCCCCCCACCCCCAAGAACACAGACTGGTGCTAGCTTTGCCCTCCCAGCACATAGGCCAGAAAGGCTGTGCAGGGTTTGCACCTGCTTGGCTGCAGCTGCCCCTAGCATCCGAAGTGTTGAAGGAAGCCTCGTTGTTTGGTGAGGATGGCAGACGAGGTTCCCGAGCAAGGCCCCCGGGCTCTCTCTGGCAGCTGCCTTGGGCTCAAATCTCATCACTTAATGGGGAGCCTAGAATGACCCCAAGAAGAGGTGCCCGTGACTCTCCCTGACCTGCCTCATCCCAGCCTCCCCCCTCTCGACCCCCAGGAAAGAGCAGTGACCACGGCTGCGGTGGGGCAGTCAGGACAGGAAGGGACATCTTGGCATTTCTTCCAGGATGAAGCCAGAAGACAGGAGGGATAAATTTTGCTAAAATGATGCTGAAGCCAGGGGGAAAGGGGAGTTGACTTGAGGCTGAGCCAATCCTCCAAATTCAATCTGTGGTTGCCTTCCCTTTTAAATGCATGATTCCCTTTCACCCCATCTGTCCACTCTGATTGCCCTTGTTTAAACAGCTTTTCTCTCTTCTGTCTGGGTCCACCTTCCCCTCTGTCTTCCTGCCTCTCTCTTTGTTTCCTTCTGCCTCTGTTTGTTTCTCTGTCGTCTGTCTGTCTCTCTCCCCGTGTCTCTCTCTCTCTTCCTGGCCATCTCTCTCCCCTGACTTGGGCCTCTCTCCCCCTGCTGCCAGCCCCTCCTTCACCCATGCTGTGGTTCTGTTTCCATCAGCTGCTTCCTGCATGCCCTCTGGAGGTTTTCTGTTGTTTGAAGGTTAAGGAAAGGTTGGCTCTTGGAGCCTGTGGGTTTAAAAAAAAAAAAAAGAAGCAAACAGAAATGGCTGGGCAGGAGCCCCCTCCCATCCCGGGGACTAGGCCGAAAGCCGCATGGCTGCCCTGTGCTGACTCAGAGGGGGAGCGCAGCTTAGAGACACTGTCTTCCCCCGATTCTGCATTCCCAATGCGGAGACCTTCTTTTCTTTTTTATTATTGCATTCCCGTCCCTGACCACTGAGAAGGTAGGTATCCCGGCTCCGCTGTGCGCCGCTCCCATCTCCAGATAAGCCCCGCCACTCTGCTTGGTTTGAATGTGGTTTTCTTTCTCTCTCAATCTCTCAATCTCGCTCTGGTTGGTTTTCTCCCCCTCCCTTTTTCTTTCTTTATTTTAATGACTACTCATTTGTAACTTGCATTTTCTCCAAATGAGCTACAAAGCTGTGTTTCCTGGTTTGTCCTTTAGTTTTCTTGACTTTTCCTGACAACTTTTCTGGTTCATTCTTCCCCCCTTTCCCACCTTCCCCTTCTCCTTCTTCTTCCTCTCCATCCCCGCCCCCATCCCCCAAGCCTCCCTCACGCCCTCTCTTTCTCATTTTGTTGTCCGAATGCATTTCTGTGTGGTTTAGCATTCCGAGTTTGTGTTCCCTTCCTGGACTGTATGCTGCGGTGAAGCCAATTTGATTTCTGTCTTCTGGAGTAGCTGCTAAGCCCCTCACCCTCACGCCTGCCGGTCCCCGGGGTCACCTTGGGCAATAAGCAATGGTGGAAGGGCCTGTGCTGGGCCTCTTGGCCTCCAGATCTTGGAAGAAGTTCTGGCTGAGGTCAGGCCTGAGGAAAGAGCTCTGTCCCACCCTCCAGGGCCTGCTGGGCTCCCACGGTCCTGCCCTGGTGGCAGGTGCAGCAGCTGGCACCAGGACTGAACCCCACCGCTCCATCTTTTGGGCGTAATGGTAGTTGAACTTCAGGGGTGACGTGAGCTGGCCAGGAACAGCTACCGGATGTAGATGACCTACTTAGTAAAGTCTCTGTGGGGGCAATTTAAGAGATGGAGGGGATACTCAGCTCTCCCACCCCCTGCCTGGACCACAACCCAACCCAGTCAGGGGCTCCCTCAGTCCCCCAGCATCCTTCCATCTTCCAAATGTGGGCTAAATGGGGTCCCTCAGTGCAGATGGTCCAGAAGGGACAGTCAGTAGGGGCCAGGGTCCCTCAAGATGTTGATGGAGAACCAGGCCTAGATCCTGAGACTTGTGACTCCCAGCCCAGAGCTCATCCAGCCACACTGAGGGTACACATCAGGAGTAGGTCCTCAGGGACCCCATCTCCCCATACTTGCCCTTTAAACTGTTTCCTGTCCCACCTGGGAGCCGCTGCAGAAGTTTGACACCCCAACCCTCGTGAGGCCTCAGTGGGCCTCCATCCTCAGCTTTGAAAAGAGAAAGCCTGGCTATTCATGCTCTCCTCCCCCCATGCTGGTCCCAGGGGCAGGTCCTGGGGAGCTCACCCACCAGAGTATCCCTCATCCCTGGGTGGTGCTGGAGGGCAGACAAGGAAATTGTTCAGGGAGGGAGAAAGTGCTGCCGGTCTGAGGGAGGAGACTCCGTCCCAGCCTGATGCGGGAGTGGAGGCCTCACCTTCAAGGAGTACCTGATGTGACCAGGGCCCCCAAAATAGGATTTTCACGTGCTAAGTTAGAGGGTGTAGCTGTTCCAGATGCTCACTTGTTCTTGTCCTTAAGGATACCAGGACTGGGCAAGCACCCTGTCCCTTGCTACTCTTATCTTTCCCCTCAAAAATGTCTTACATAAGCAGAAGATGTCAGGTAGCAGGTGGTACCAAGGAGCAGAGGGGCTCCTGGGAGCAGGGCTCAGAGGCAGGCGAGGTCCTTCATTCACTCACTCATTCATTCATACATGCACACACTAGGCCAGCACATGCTGGCACTCCTCCATACCAGGCCCCATCTTGGTGTCCATGCCAGGGGAGAGGCAGGCAGACCTGGGTTCACAGCCCCCGCCTGTCAGGCTGGAGGACTGATAAAGATCACTCAGAACGATGAGAGGGAAGAGCTGAACCATGGATGGGGAGCTCCTGCTGGTCACGGTAGCCCCAGCCCTGGCACAGGGCACAGTCCATACTAAGGGAAGGAACCATATGGCACAGTCCATACTAAGGGAAGGAACAAGGGTCTGTGGGATCATAGAAGAGAGCACCCGACTCAGGGTGAGGATCAGGAGAGGCTTCCTGGAGGTGGTGACCTCTTGCTAGGGTAGGGGGGTGATAGGCATTATCCAGGGGAAAGAGGCAAGAGGGACAAGAGTCACAAAGAGCAGGCTTCTGGGGATGTTTGGGGGTCCCTGGCCACCACAGGCCTGTCCGTCCATGAAGTTCCATGGTGTCTGGACTTGGATCTCCCTCAGTTCCTGGGAAGAATGAGACCCAAGCTGGGGAAGAGGCTCACCCTCTGGCAGGATCACAGCGACTCTTTCTCCAGGGCTTCTGGAGGGATGTGTGGATAAGGGTGAGATTGGCTCTAGAAGTCTCCCCAGGGAGGTGCTATCTGCCACCCTACCCGGCATAGCCATCCTCCCATCCTCCTCCATCCTGGCACTTGGGAGATACCCATGGGGCCCCAGGCCTTCCTGCCTTGCTCTGACCCTATTCATCTGTAAGGGGACCATGAGTAAGAGTTGTTCTCTGAAACGAACCTCTCAGCCCCTATACAGGCCCACCTAGCAGAGACCCAGCTATCCCCCACTTTACCAGTGGGGAAACTGAGCTTCCCAGAGTTGGTCACTTCCTTAAGGTTTCACAGCAAACTCATATCAGAGCTAATCCCAGGGTGGTCCACTTTGCCAATTACTATCATCTGGGGCTCTAGCAGCCATTTGGCTTGAAGGAGGTGAGAGGGAAGTGGGGAAGAGCTTGCACTTCAAGACATGCTAGGCAGGAAGCACCCGGCTCAGCACAAGGAGTCTGGCCCAGGGGCTTGGATCTCAGTGCTCAGGATCCTGGAGACTTCTTTCTCATTTGCCTCCTCTGGAGGGAAAAGGATGCTGGATGACAGAACCTAGTTCTGGGGGCTTGGGCGCTGTGAGGCACTGGCCACCTGCTGGGGTGGAGGGGGTTATGTGTTAGGGAGAACAAGCGTCTCCTGGTCTACTGAGAATGGATTGCCATTTCAGAGGGGCCATGGCGGAACAGTCCAGCGTCCATCTCTCCTAGCAGAGGTGAGCTGGTGATCAGGAAGGTCAGAGGACTCAACGGGCACCTCGGTACCCAGTGATATCCATTCTGCCTGCCTGTGTCTCCCTCTGCCGCTGCCCTAAACAGAAGGCTCTCCCAGGTCTTCATGGCCCATTTGGCTCTGGACAGCTGCTCTCCCTGCTATGGCTGGTGTTCACTGGCTCCTGCAGCCACCAATCGAGAGCTAGGTGTGCCCTGCCGCGGAGGAGCTGACTTCTTCGTCTAGGGATTCAGGCTTAGCACAGAGAGGTCTTAACGCCACACCCCCACCCCCTCCAGGAAGCACCCAGGGCCATGCCAAGGAAGCCACACTCTTTCCAGTCCCTGGCAGCAAGGTGCCCTGAGGCGTGGCAGCTGGTTTTGCTCTCTCCTCCAAAAAGGCTGCCAAAAGAGCTTGACCCAGACCCTGCCCCTTTCCTAGGACTCCCTGGTTTGGCCCTGGCCGTTGTAAGGGCATTTCTTCCTTCCTCAGCAAACCGCACTGAGGCCCTACTAGATGCCAAGTTCTGTGATAAAAACTGAGGTTACAAAGCTGAATCCAACACCACATTGGCCCTGGAGGTGCTCAAAGTCAAGTTGGTGCTGGTGATTGGGGGGTGGGGAGGGATGGGGGACAGACTTACAGACAGACAAGTGCAGTCAACTGTTACTGGATGGAAGCCCAAGGACAGGAGTAAGGGTCAGTTCTGTGGAGGGAGGGGGATGGAGAGGGTGGTCAGGGAATCCTGGAATATTTGCTCTGGAAGGGACATCCAGAAGCAAAGCCTGACCCTGACCGTCTCATTTGGTGGATGGGGAAACTAAGGCCCAGACTAGGGAAGTGACTTGGCCAGGGTCACTCAGTGAGATTGTGGCAGACTCTCAGACCCCTGCTTCCCAGCCAGGGAGGGCCCTTTTGACGGTACCAGGTGCCCTTTCTGGTTTTCTGTAGCCCGATGCTTGTGTCCTGACTCCACTTTCGGAAAAACATTCGACATCTCTATCCAGTGGTCACCCAAGAGGTGCCTGCTCAGGCCCGAGGAGCCGGGCACTGCTAATCCTTCCTCCAGAGGTGGCATGGCCTCCTCTCGGCCTAGAATGGGGTGGTTGCGTTTTTCTCTCTCTCTCTCTATCTCTCTTGCATTTTTGTGAATCTAATGATGAACTTACGCTACCACACTTTTCCCTTCTCTTACACATCTTACCTACTAAAGGAGGAAGTGCCACTTTATTGGTAAGTGGACGTTAACCAAGAGGGACTTAAAAAATCAGAACTTAAAAAAAAAAAAGAAAAAGAAAAAGAAAGAAAAAGAAAAGAGAGAAACAGAAAGACAGTCGGGTGCTACTGACAGCTCCACAGATCTCTGCAGGGCCGGAAAACAAAGAAAGAAAAAATGTTAACAGAAAAATGTCAGTTCCCCAGGAGTTCAGACATTGTTTTTGATTTCGGTATCTAATGACATTTGTGGATTTTGTTTTTTATTTCGTTTTTCCTCCCTTTCTTCGGTTCAGTTTTGAGTTCAGTTGTCCCGCCTCGCCCCCACCCCCATCTGTGTGCCGTGTGCCCCCTCCATCCCCTCACCCACCCCCAAGCGCTGGGCGGCCTGGCCTGGTGGGCTGGCCCTGGCCCGGCCTCCCGGTGCCCGCCCTCTCTCTTCTCTCTGCCGGGATCCTCCGTCCCGTCGAGGGGGGGGCAATGCCAGCCCCCGTGCCCGTCCTGGATTCCCCCTCCCTGACAGCCCAACCCCCCCCCCCCACCGCTCCGTCCCTCTTGTGTTTTGCATGCCAAGAACCTTGCATGAGCTGCACTGTTGAGGCCAGAAGGTGGACACTCAGGAGAGGCAGAGGCAGGGCAGGCGCGGGGAACCGTGTGTGCGATGCTCCGGGACTGGCAGCCCCCGGCCTGGGCCCGGTGAAAGCCCCCTCTCCTTCTCTCCCCCCACCCCGCCCGCCCGCTCTCTCCCCCTCGGCCTCTCGCTCCTTCTCTGGATCTGTCCTCTCTCTCTGTCTCTCCTTTCCTGTCTCCGCTCTGTCTCTCTGCTTCTCTAACCTCTCCCCGTCTCTTTCCTCTCGGCTCTGCCTCTGCCTCTCCCCCTCTGGATTCTCCGTCTCCTCTGTCTCTCCGTCTCTGCCCGCCTCTGTCGCCCTCTCCGTCCCCTCTCCACCCCCTACGTGCCCTCTCTGCCTCTCTCCCCGTCAGAAGCCCAGCTCGCCCTCGCCCAGGGCCCGCGACCAGGCGGAGGCCGGCGTAGCCACGCCGCCCGCGCGTGGGAAGGAGAGCCCGAGCCCGCGCTCGGCGCCGTCGTCGCAGGGCAGAGGAGGCCGCGCGGCCGGCGGGGCGGCCAGGCGGCGGCGGCGGCGGCGGCGGAGGCGGAGGCGGAGGCGGCGGCGCTCGCGGTCCTCGGCGTCCGCGCCCCGCCGCAGGGGCCGCCGGCGCGCCCGGCCCGCGCCGCCCCGGGGCTCGTCGCGCTCGCTCAGCAGGGCCCGCTCCAGCAGCGACTCGGGCGGCGGCGACCCCGGCCCCGGGCCCGAGCCCGGCTCCGAGCGAGGTCACGGCGGGCACGGGAAACGGTGAGCGGGCTCGGCCCCTGGGACCCGCACCAGGCTCCCCTCCCCGCCCCCCCCGAGCCCTCTCCCCTCCCCGGTCATACCCCCTCCCCGCGCACTGAGCGCCCCAGCACCGACCCCTCTCCCCGCAGCGGACCTGTCCACCCGCCCCCGCGCTAAGATCCAGATCCTCCTCCCACAACAGAGCGCCCTCCTCCCGTACTCGCCCCCCCCCGCCATGATCACTCTCCCTCGACAGCACGGAACAGCGTCTTCCTCACCGATTCCTCTCCCCCCCACCAGGGCCCCCTTCCCTCCTCCGGGAACTTCTCCCCGACCCCCAACACAACAACCTCCTCCTCCGCACTAACCCCATAGAACCCCTTCCCCTCCTGAGTCCTTTCCCCCCCGGGGCGCCCACTCTCTCCCTAAGTGAGCCCTTCCCTGTCACCGGGACCCCCACCCCCCGCTCCTCCCCTGCCCGGGGCCCACTGTCTCCCAGCTGAGCCCCCCCTGTCGCCGTGCCCCTCCTCCAGGGCCAAGGAGCGGCCCCCGCGCGCCCGGCCCGCCAGCACCTCCCCGTCCCCGGGCGCGCACGGCAGGCACGGCGGCCCGGAGGGGAAGAGCTCGTCGCGCAGCCCGGACCCGCACCCTCGCTCGTGGGGCTCCAGCCGCTCGCCCTCCAAATCCCGCTCGCGCTCCGCGGAGAAGAGGGCCCGCAGCCCCAGCCGCTCGCCGTCGCCCAAGAAAACCCTGGGCCGGTAAGTGCGGGCCCAGGGGTGGCGGCGGGACCGGCCGGGGCTGCCGGGCCGCGTCGCTCATCTCGGGCCGGGCCCCGCAGGGACAAGGACGGCGAGGGCCGCGCGAGGCACGCCGAGGCCGAGGCCGCCCGCGCCCGGCGCCGCTCCCGCAGCTACTCGCCCATCCGCAAGCGGCGCCGGGACTCGCCCAGCTTCATGGAACCGCGGCGCATCACCAGGTACGGAGGGGCCGGGGCCGGGCCGCGGGGACCTTGGGGGGTCCTCGACCAAGCGCACCTGGTGCGGGGAGGGGAGGGCGCCGAAGGAGAGAAGGTGAGGGTTGGGAGAGGGAAGAGGGCGCTCAGGCTAGGACTGAGGTGCTGGGGAGGGGTTGGGACCCGAGAGACAGAGGTGCAGGCTCACTTCGGGGAGGGAGGGAGGCCTCCAGAAGGGAAGCGTCCTGAGGGCCATGGAGGGGAGGGGCCCGGTTCTGGGGTCTGGGTACAGCAGCAGGCAAGGAGTTCAGCTCTGGAAGATTCCAGCCATCCCTCTCGGAGCCCCTCCCTCCTCCTTCCCTCCCCACATTCATCTCCTGGCAATGATGTGTCCTTTTCTCCTTCATCTCAAGGTCCAGCCTGCTGAGTGGCCTGTGGCCAGCCTGGGGGCCGGGTGGACCCCCTCTCCACAGGCTGCAGGGGAGATGCCCATGTGAGCTGACTGGCTCTGTCCGGCTGTCTGTCTGCCTCTCCTTTTCTCACTAAGCTCTCTGCTCACTTCCCAGCCCCCTGGGGGATTTGGAGGAGGGGGCACCGGCAGTCTGGTCTCTGGGGCAGCTGTGAGGGGAACCGGTCCCTCCCACTCTGCCCACACAGTCTGCCAGGACTGGAGGGTCTGGGCCTGGGTCTCCAGGTGAGATGATGGTCTGCATTTGTGGAAGTCACCCTGCAGCCCTAGACCCCCGACACGGGGTAGAGCGCCACAGGCAAAATCCTGAGCCCCGCTCTGCCCTGGCCTCGCTGGGCAGCCACGGGAGGTCAGCGTGCCTCTCCGGGCCTCAGTTCTCACATCAGAGCTGGAGGCCAGGCTGCCAGGCTTGGGACACCCCCCCCCAGATACCCCCATAAGCAGGGGGTCCTAAGACAGCCTCCACACCTTCCACCTGGCACCCCCTTCAGCCCCCTCCCAGGCTGCCTCCTCCTCCTCCCACTAACATACACCTGTTTTCTTCCTCAGAATTAACCCCACGCAATGGGGCATTGTCGCCCCCTTAACTCTCTTTTCTTTTCTCTGGGTCACAGTCTCCTGGCTTCAAACTAACTCCGGGCCAGCGGGAGGTAGCTGAGTAAGGAGTGGGGGCCGGCAGGCCTGGGCCAGGGCCTTGGGCATGGGCAGCAGTGGCCAGGGGGCTCCTCTTGTTCCCTCTGAGTGACCTGAGAACCAAAATCCTCCATCCTGTGGAGAACAAAGAAGCAGGAGTGGGCCATATTCACAAACCCTCCCATGCACAGAAGCCACTGCTTAGCTTGGCTGATGTGAGTTGTCTACACTTAAAAGTTGCATTTATTCAACAGATTTTTATTGAGCACCTACTCCAGTCAAGCAAAGACTTGGTCCCCTTTCCCTGCAGACAATGAGGAAAAACAAAGTGGTCAACATAAAATTGGACCACTGCATGTCCAGTCTTGCTGGGGCAGGGGTGGAGGCAGGGAGAATTCCAAGGTCAAGGCTCAGGGGAAACTGAGGCAGGGAAGCCCTGGCCACTGCTGGGGAGGGGCTCAGGGCCTGAGTGAGGGCCCAGGACTGGCAGAGCTCAGGGCCTTGGATGGCCTGTAATCAGCTCTTCCCTCCCGGCAGTGCCCGAAAACGTCCCATCCCCTACTACCGGCCCAGCCCCTCGTCCTCCTCCAGCTGCCTGAGCAGCGACTACTCAAGCCGGAGCCCCAGCCCGGGCCACAGCCATGGAAGCTACAGCAGCCGCAGTCGGACCCGCAGCCGCACTCGCAGCCCCTCCCGGACCCCCAGTCCCAGCTACCACAGCCGGAGCAGCTCAGAGAGCGGGGGCTTCTGAGCCCAGCCGACCCAGTTTCGTGCCCCCTGGCACAGGGAGAGGCGAGGAGGGGTCAGGACCCAGGAGCTGCAGGGGGCCTGCAAAGAGGTCCCGGGTCCAGGGAAGACCTTGAGGGCGGGGGCCCTGAAGACAAAGAGGAGCTGGATTCTGCTGCTTCTGGAGGGCCCCCGCCCTCACCTCCTGCTCACCCACCACGTCCAGGGAACAAAGAGCCGTTTCGAACACAGGGATCACCTTGCCCCGCTTCCTGCTTGATGCCAGCTCACCAGGCTGGGGACCTCAGCTCAGTGGACCCAGGGACACCTTTGACGGTGCCAGACCTGGGAGCCTCCCCTGCCACTCCATAGGACCCTCAGCTCCTCTCTACCACTGGGCGGACACGGAGATGGGACAGCAAGCCGGAGCTAAGTTAGACAGGAGGAAGAATGGCCTAACCCTTGGTGCACCACCATCCAGGCTGAGGAACCACTTCCTTTGAGCCGGCTGCAGGAGGACCCTGGCTGAGGGCTGGAGGCTGGCCCCAGAGCCTCCCCAGACCCCTTCCCTGGCCCAAGAGTGCCCTGACTGGGTGGACCCCTAAGCCCCAGCCTGAGGGGCCAGGGAGCTCACCCTCGGTCGCACCTCTCCAGGCCAGGCTCTTCCCTCCAGCCCTCGCCCCATGCCCTGGGCCAAGGCCACGCCAGCCAGGCCTTCTGCATGACAAGAGGTGGGATATACAGACCACAGCTGCATCTGACCCTGAGAT
Source organism: Balaenoptera borealis (assembly GCF_965194805.1). Lineage (NCBI taxonomy): Eukaryota > Metazoa > Chordata > Mammalia > Artiodactyla > Balaenopteridae > Balaenoptera > Balaenoptera borealis. The sequence goes on from NC_138872.1 coordinate 80,190,686, forward strand.
CAAAAGGGGTTCGGGTCAGGAGGTGGAAGAGAGAAGCGGTAGATGGAGGAGGAGCCTGGGAGGGGAAGAGCAATGCAGTCGGCGGACTGAGCAGGCCTCGGGGTCCCGGTGTGCCCAGTGGCTGGGACCTGGGCCGGATGGCAGCAGGCCTAGGATGACGTGCCCTTTGGGGCTGCCCAAGGGAGCAGGGAGCCAAAGGGAGCACTTCCTCCTCCTCTTCCAGAGAGGGGTGCTACACCCCTTCGAAGAAAGGGTAGAATCTAGACTGAGGGCCTTGGCCTGGGGCATGGATGGGGAAGCAGCGGCCCCCAGCCCTCTGCTGCTGCTCCCAGCCCCCTCCTCCCGGGGCCCTCAGGGATCTCACGAAGTCTTCCTCGGCCCAACAGGGCAGATGCCCTGGGCTCCGGTGGGGGGAGGGGTCTGGGGTCTGGTCCGGGTTCCCCCCTCTGTTTCCCCCTCCTTCTCCGCGGTGCGGATAAAAATTGGACTCTAATAAAACACTTGGTGCCCGGATGGCAGGTGGTGAGACCAGGCCTCTGTGGATTTGGGTACCTGGGGAGTGTGGGGAAGGCAGAAGGTCCTCATCTGGGCCTCAGGTAGGGTTTGGGGCTATAGGGAAAGCAAACTTGGCCCTGCTCTGGAGATGCCACCTCTTGGAGGGGATGGGGGCATGAAACATACCCCAAGGTGGGCATGAAAGTTCAGCCTGTCTCACACGAGCCCAAAGCTGCCCCTTCCCCTTCCCCCCTTCCATTCCCTCACTGCCCAGCCGGACCACCTTCCTCATCTGCACCCCACAGCCAGGCTGCAGCCAGGTGACCAGGCAGTGCCACTTCCTTTTCTGCCCCACCCCCGCTCCTGGCCTCTAACCACAACCCCTCCTAGGCCCACCTGCTCACCAGCTGGCCTGCTTGGGTCTGGCCCCCTCCAGTCCATCCCACCATAACTAAAATTCAAATCTGACCATTCCCTCCCTCTTTCCATACATGCTTACTCAACACCTACTATGTGCCATGCCCAGTTCCTGGCTCTGAGGACACAGTATTGAATTAAGGAAACAGAACGCCCCACCATGAGGATCCCATGACCATGTCCACCAGCTTGTAGCACTTGGAAGGGCTTCCGAATGGCGAATGGCTCCACCTGGAATTGCCATCCTCTCCCGCCGCCACCCTCCAACCTCCGCTCCCATCACTGTCCTTGACTCCAGCGGACCCTCCTCCCGGGCCCCCCTCGGCCCCTCTCCACCTCCACAGGTTCCCGAGAGCTCGTGGTTCCAGGCGCAGCTCAGCTGCCTCCTACTCCTAGGAGCCTTCCCGATCCCCAGCTGCAGTGGCCACTCCCGCCTCTGGATTCCTCCAGCCCTAGGTCTGTTCCTGCCTTTAGGGTATCAAGCTCTTGATCCAGTTATTTGTTGGCGGGTCTCTCTCTCCCTAAATCTGTGAGCTTCTGGAGCCCAGGCCATCCCTTCTTATCTCTGCATTCCCCAAACAGACACCCTTGAGATGTTTTTTGAATGAGTGAAGGAGTGAACGAGGCAACTATGGCGTGAGGGGTTCCAGCAACCGTGGGGGGAGGGTGGAGACCAAAGGCATGGTGGCAGCAGGAAGACCCTAGAGGGCGACAGAGAGAGAGAGAGAGGAAAAAAAACTGCTGGTTGGCGGCGCGCCAGAAGGGATACAAAACAGGCCTGGACAGAGAGGAGAGATCCCTGGGGGAGGATCCATGGCAGCCTGGAAGCCCGAAGCTCTTTTCCTCAGCACCTCCCTGGCTACTTGGCGCCTGTTCCGCTGAGAAGGACAGGGAGGGAACCAGGCCCCTGTCCCTCCCGCAGACGGAGGGTTCAGACTGAACTCTTCTGCTCTTACCTTGGGAAAAGGGAAAAACACTGGAAGGCAGGCAGGAAAACAGGAAATTCCAATTCTATGTCGGGTAACAAGGAGGAGGAGACAGGGGCAGGGATGGGGGAACCTTAGCAAGATGTGGCATTTGGGATGTAGGACATCCTCTCCTCACCTCTCTCTCTGCACTTGGGGCCTCAGGGACCCCTCCATCCTTCCCCTCCCCGCACACACAGCAGCCAGGAGGCTGGACAAGGCTTTCCCGTGTCCTGGCAAATTCGCCCCTTTTTCTTAATCCGTTTCCTACAGCCCCAGACCCAGGGTAGCAAGTCACAAATGCACATGCCCAATTTGGGGGTCCCAGCTGACTACCCCCCTCCCCTGCCTCTCTGAGGCGCTCTTGGAAGCCCCCTGGCCTACTCCCCCGACCCTCCCACCCCCGCCTCTCTCAGCCGAGGGCATATTCAGCAAACCGGCCTTATCACCAGGCACCTGCCCTTCCTTTGCCAAGCCCCCCTCCACCTGAGAAAGGCTCTCAGGACACCCAGCACCGGAGTGCTCCAGCCACAGGGCCTCCCACCTCCACGGCCACCACAGGGGATGCCCCGTCTCCACGTCCCCCCTCATCCTCTGCGTCGACTCACCATATACACATCCCTGGGGTGAGGTGGGGGGTCGTGGGAGGATGGGGGAGAGCAGAGAGTGGAGGAGAAACTGTTGATTCACCAGTGCTGGAAGGAGCCTTCGAGAACATCCAGTCCGATGGTCTCATCGCACAGATGAAGAAAATGAGTCACGGAGGCCGGCTGTTGGCCAAGGTCACAGAGTTAGAGACATATACGTCCCCAGACTCCCAAGCTAGATAGATTCTTTCTACTGGACAGCAGGGTGGGAGGGGTAGGAGGATGGGTCCCCAGCCCTCCCACCTGGCCCCTCCTTGGCACCTCTTCAGCAGTGATGGAGGCGAGGTGACCCCAAGGCCAGCCAGAAGCCGAAGGCCTAGGAGATGGGCTTTTGGAAATGGACTCCTGGAGGGGCAGTGTCTAGACACTTCCAGAAAGACCCAGAGCCCCCCGACCCCCATGCGCCCTAATTACAGCTGCCCACATTCTTAGTTCCCAGCAGGCCCAGCGGCAGGCACTTCATCAGCTGTCAGGCCTCTCCCGGGAGCTCGGGCAGCTGCCTGAACGCTCGCATTTTCTGAGGCTGGGCCAGGGAGGGAAGGGCTGTGGCAGCTGGAGTTGGCAAAAGCCTGCCAAGGGAGTGGCTAGTGTGGCCAAGTGCTCAGGCGCAGGGCCAGGCCAGGAAGCTGGGAGGCTGGTCTCGGAGCTGCGGCAGAGTATCCCAGACTCTGGGGCTAGGGATGGGGGGACGGGCCCCTCTGATTAAGGAATCCCTGCAGTGTCCCCCTGCTCCCCAACCCCTTGGCTTCTGGGAAATCCCTGCGGGTGGAGTTGTCCTCTTAATCCCAGAAAAACTACCCCTGGGAGCTCAGTACCCTAGAGGAAGGGTGCCTGGTCAGGGCTGGAAGTGAACCCAGAGATGGCTGGCCCAACCCTCCCTGTCCCACAGCTAACCCTGGGCTGCACACCTCACCCTGGGCCTGCAAGCCACAGCCCACGGCCCTCCCCGGACTGCCTGGGAAGTGCCCCCTGCCGGATAGACAGGCAGGAGGCCTGGGTCCCAATCCCTCCATCCTTCACCAGCTTTGTGACCTTGGGGCAGTTGTGACTCTTCAGTTTTCTCATCTCCAGAATGGGACTCTGATAAGATACTTGAACATGCTATAAAGCACATACAACCAGGTAATTCTCATTAATCTAAGTCTCAATATCCAAAATTAAAGGCCCTCTTTCCTTAATAACAATGAACACTTCTGAGCACCAGGCACTTCACGGGAGTTATCGTGTTATAGATTCACCGCAGCCCTGCAAGCTGGGTGTGTTATTAGCTATGTCTTGCAGATGGGGATGTGCCAGCTCAGAGAGGTCACCAGGCCCGTGAACGGCAGCAGGTTCAAGCCCAGCCTGTCTGACCCCAAAACCCAGTTTCTCCTCCACCCCTACCCCCTCTTACTACCACCCAGAGCTACCCAGGTCCCCTCCCTTGTGATTGGCAGCTCTGATCTGAGAGTCCCTCGAGAAGTGACCCATTGAAGATGGATGTGGGGAATTCCCTGGCAGTCCAGTGGTTAGGACTCCACACTTCTGTTGTAGCAAAAATAGAAATGAGACTTTTCTGATAAACAGGAAAATAAGGAAACAATGAACAGGCTGGGGAAACAACATAAACAGACCTGAAAGTGTTAAGCAATCTTGGTTATTCTTTAGTTGTTACTACTAACAAACACTTGTAGCTAGACTTGTCCTTCACAAAGATGATGATTACTCTCTGACTCCATACAAATTACCCTTTACAACTGGCATTTCTTCTCCCCCTACACTCCCCTGTAGCACTCTTCATTTCAGAAAGGTCATGGGCCCATAACTTCAGGGACATCAGACCCGGTTGCTGAGCCACCTGATGCCAACTTTGGCCATGAATTTGCAGAAGAAAAGAAATGCAAGGCCTCCACTACTTTTGATCCTTATCATATACCCCGGACTGCGAGCCCCACATATAAAATCTTCTCCAATTCCCCAAGGAGGGGGCCCAGTTCTTGAGGCGTTAGCCTACTGTGTCTTCCCTTTGCCTGGCAAAGAAAATAAAAAGCCTCTCTATTTCTTATCTTCCATTTCTCTGTCTCCGTATTTTTATCCAGCATCGGTGCACAGGGAGCCAGATTTGGCCACACTTTCACTGCAGAGGGCCCGGGGTTCAATCCCTGGTTGGGGAACTAAGATCCCACGAGCCCCCAGGCGTGGTCAAAAAAAAAAAAAAAAAAAAAAGATGGATGTGAATTCTCAGTTCTGCTGCCTCCACCTCCATGGGCTGGGTGCTGGCGGTGGAGCCCTGGGTTGCACAGCTTCCCCTATAGCCAGGGTAGCAGGGATGGATCCTCCCCACCTTGGTTTCAGGCAAAATGAAGGGAGCTCTGAAGGGAGCTTCTGTCTACAAGGTGCTGACGGCCAGGCAGGCAGCCCCCACCCAGAGCATGGCTGGGTCACAATTGAAGGCACCTATGATTATGTCTGACAGCTCCCGCTAGGGTGGGGCACTTGGGCTCCAGTCTGGGCCAAGGTGGGCAGGCAGGGACGGATGAGGGCCCTCCCTGGCTCCTGACCTCACCCTGACTTTAAGAGCTGGGGATAGGTGGGGTTGGGAGTGCCAGGGCGTGAAGGCCTGGGGCTTCCTGAAGCTGAGACCCTTGGGGGGGCGGCGAGTAGCTCCCCATGGAGACTGGACTCCTGACGTGATCCAGCAAGAGCGGCGGGGCAGAGGGCAGGCATCCTGTCTGCCTCCTCTCCTTGGCCCATGAGAGCTCCAGGTGCTTAGATGCCTTTCCAGAGGTGACCTCAGATTTGTGGCCCAACCCCAGCTCCTTCCCGATGGGGAGCAGGTGGGTAAGAAAGAAAGACATCTAGGAGTGCTCTCTCCTGAAGAGGAAATCGAGGCTCAGAGAGGGCATGAGACTTGTTGCTACCCCAGCTCATTTTTTTTTTTAATTAATTAATTTATTTATTTTTGGCTGCGTTGGGTCTTTGTTGCTGTGCACGGGCTTTCTCTAGTTGCGGCGAGTGGGGGCTACCCTTCCTTGTGGTGCGCGGGCTTCTCACTGCAGCGGCTTCTCTTGCTGCAGAGCATGGGCTCTAGGCGCGCAGTCTTCAGTAGTTGCAGCACGTGGGCTCAGTAGCTGTGGCTCGTGGGCTCAGTGGTCGTGGCTCGCGGGCTCTAGAGCGCAGGCTCAGTAGTTGTGGCGCACGGGCTTAGTTGTTCCATGGCACGTGGGATCTTCCAGGACCAGGGATCAAACCCGTGTCCCCTGCATTGGCAGGTGGATTCTTAACCACTGCGCCACCAGGGAAGCCCTACCTCAGCTCATTGAGGCGACTGGACTGGAGTCTGGCTTTCAGCCCCTCAGGTGTCCTGGGCGGGGCAGGGCCAATCCTGCGTGGAACTGGCAGGAGTACAGCCTCAGCCCAGCCCCAGGAGAGGCGCAGCAAACAGAGTGGGTCTTGGAAGCAGAGGAAGTAAGGGACTCCAAGGTGGGAGCCCCATGAGGGTAAGAGCCCTGAGCACTAGAGAGGCTCGGAGCCTCTAGCCTTACTCTGCTAGTGTTTTACAGGGGGCCGTAGGCCAGTCACCTAATCTCTCTGAACCTCAGTTTCCCCATCTAGAAAGGAGGGATAACAAGACAGAAGTGAGGAGAAGGGAGGCTGGACTGGGGTCATGCCAATGAAGGCAGGAGAGAGAGGGAACGTTAGGATTATGGCAGGACCCTAGGGGCAGCAGCCTCTGCCCGGAGGTGGGAGCGGGGGCGTGGATCCCATAGGTGGTCAGATAGGAGGCGGGGCAGGCCTCAGGCTTCAAGCAAGTTTGAAGGAGCTGTACTACCTGGAGCCCTCTCTCCCTTTGTGCTGTGGTAATATTAAACAAAAGGGGCTTTGAGATCATAATCTGCAAAGAGGAAAAGGAGGGGCCTTGGCCCAAATCACACAAAAAATCAGTGGCAAAACCCCGATGAGATTCAAGGCTGCTGTATTTCAAGTTCCCTGTCCAGGGCTCCTCAAGAAAAATAGATATAATGGGGAGCTTTGACAGTAACCTTTCTCCTGACCCCCCTCAGCACGGGGCCTCAGGGTTTGTGATCTGGGTCTGCCCCACTGGGAAGTCAAGGGGAAAACGGCCAAACCTACACACGCCACCGCCTCTGCAACAGGGAGACATACACGCTCTCCTTCCTCCCCCCTCTTTCCACTCCAAGGAGCTAATAATAACAATAATTCATTATCATGTACCAGGCCCTGGACTAAAATGTTTACTTTCATTAAGTGGCTGAATCCTCACACCAACCCAGTGATGGAAGCATTTTCATCATCATCATCATCATCATCATCCCCATTTCCCCGATGGGGAAACTGAGACACAAAGACTCTCATTTGCACAAGTTCATCCAGTGAGTGGCAGGACCTGCATGTGAACTCAGGCGGTCTGGCTCCCGAGCCCACACTCCTAACCATGCTGCTTCTTAAGACATTATTTCACACACACCCTGGGGTCCAAATCCCGGCTCTGCCAATCCCTAGGTGTGTGGCCTGGGACAAGCAGCCTGACCTCTCTCTCGGCTTTACCCTCCTGGACTGTCCACAGATCGCGGCCTAGCGCTTTAGCACCCAGGCCTGCGAGCGTCCGGCAGTGGGCACTGCACCAGCACCGGGGCTCCAGTCATTTGTTTTCTAAAGCAAGAGAAGGTTCCAGATGTGGGTAGGGCCTTCCTCGCCCCGCCCCGCGCCCCGGTATGCAGTGGGGGGAATGCAGGGGGAGGGGCTGCTCCGGCCCGTCACTGCCATTAATAGCGACCTGAAACACGCCTGCTAAAAATACCCGGCTGGAGGCCCATAAAAGCGCTGCTGGGGCGGGGGCCCGACACTTCTCGCATTACTCCGAGCCTCAGCCGGACGCGCGCAGACCAGCCAGCATGGCCGAGCGCCGAGTGCCCTTCTCGCTCCTGCGGGGCCCCAGCTGGGACCCTTTCCGCGATTGGTACCCGGCCCACAGCCGCCTCTTCGACCAGGCCTTCGGGCTGCCCCGGCTGCCCGAGGAGTGGTCGCAGTGGCTGAGCCACAGCGGATGGCCGGGCTACGTGCGCCCGCTGTCCGCCGCCGCGATCGAGGGTCCCTCCTACAGCCGCGCGCTCAGCCGGCAGCTCAGCAGCGGCTTCTCGGAGATCCAGCAGACTGCCGACCGCTGGCGCGTGTCCCTGGACGTCAACCACTTCGCCCCCGAGGAGCTGACGGTCAAGACCAAGGACGGCGTGGTGGAGATCACTGGTGAGACCCCCCCGGGGACTGGGGGCGCCGGCCCCCGGCCTCTCGCCGGTCCTGGGGAGGAGCCCTGGGCAGGGACCTGGGTTGAAATGCGGGGCGGGGGGCGGCGGGGGGGGGCTGGAAAGTGAAAACTTAGCCAAGGACCCGGGGGCAGAGCCGGGGTAACGGGGCGGGCCTCCTTGCCCTGCCCCTGGCCTGTATCCACTTCTCTGGAGTTGGGGGGTGCTGGTAGCTCCTAATGGATCTTTTAGCCCTAAAAAGTCTCCGCTAAGGGAAGAAACGCCCCCTTCCAGCGGAGACCCCCACGGCCCAGCCCCACCCCCAAGGGACCAGGTCTCCCCGCGCCCACCCGCGCCTACCCACCCCGGCCTGCGGCTGGTATGAAGAGGGCGTCGCCGCCCGCCCCGCGCCGTCTCCGCCCATAGCCCGTGTCCGCGGAGGGGGCGTGTGCGCGTGCCCGGCGCTGCGGCCCCCCTCACCGCTCCCAAAGCCCCTGAACCGAACTTTCCAGAAGCTTCTGAGATCCCGGGACAGCCTGGGGCACCCAAATCCCTTAGTCAGTCTTGCCTGCCCTGAGTCCTGGCCGCCAGGTGGGACGCGTTTGGATGTGCGCCAGCTGGAGAGGCCGCCCCTCCCTGCCTCCTCTGACCTCCTTACCCCCGCCCCTCCACTCCCCTCTCCCTCAGGCAAGCACGAAGAGCGACAGGACGAGCACGGCTACATTTCCCGGTGCTTCACTCGAAAATACACGTGAGTTCTGGCTCCAGAGCTGGGGGGGCTGGAGGAGGGTGCAGGGACACACAGGTGTGTAATGCTTCTCCTCCCTTTCTGCGTGTCCAGGCTGCCCCCCGGTGTGGACCCCACCCAGGTCTCCTCCTCCCTGTCCCCCGAGGGCACGCTCACCGTGGAGGCCCCGTTGCCCAAGCCAGCCACCCAGTCGGCAGAGATCACCATCCCTGTAACCTTCGAGGCGCGGGCCCAGCTTGGGGGCCCAGAAGCTGGGAAGTCTGAACAGCCTGGAAACAAATAAAGGCCCTAGCCCAGTTGCCCACCCCACAGTAGCCATCACTGACCATCCCCATGCACCAAACCTCTGTACTCTTTTGATATATTTACCTTCTGTTTTTCTCAAAGTTCAAAACAACTGCCTGCCCCTGCCTCGGACCCTGGTGTGTTTGTGGAGACATAGGGGTTGTGGGTGGTTCACACGCTCATCACCTTTGCTGAGGGCCTGCTGTGTGCCAAGGCCCACGCTGGGCCCTGTGGGTACAGTGGTGTCCATCACAGGGCACAGCCCTGCCCTCCAGTCCCTTGTTTATTAAGAGAGAAACAGTCATTGTTTACGGCAATTAAAACCACCCCCAGGGCTGCTGGGCTTCCCTGGTTGCCGCAATGGTTAAGAATCCACCTGCCAATGCAGGAGACACGGGCTCGAGCCCTGGTCTGGGAAGATCCCACATGCCGCGGAGCAACTAAGCTCGTGCGCCACAACTACTGAGCCTGCGCTGTAGAACCTGCTCGCCACAACTAGAGAAAAGCCCGCACATCAAAGACCCGATGCAGCCAAAAATAAATAAATAAATAAATTCATGAAGAAAAAACCAAACCCAGGGCTAGGTGTGGGATCAGGGGAAACCAGGATATGCACCTGGCCCAGGCTTAGGCACTCAGGAACACCCGGGCAGGGGGGAGGTGAGGGGGGGACAGGGCAGGGTCTGGGGAGGGGAGCTTCCTGGGAGCTCAGAGTTCCTTCCTGCCCTCATCATAACTTCATTAATCCTGGGGAAGAGGGGCAGGACCAGGTAGATGGTATGGGGGGGTGTGTGGCCACCCCAGATGGCATTCTGAGGGGAGATTGGCCTCATCAAAGGACCTTTCCCGCCAGGCCAGGCCAGGCCGTGCAGGTAGCAGGGGGCCTGGGCCCTCAGGCCTGAGGGTGCCCTGCAGAGAGCGAGGGCAGGTGCGGCCTAGGTTTTGGTGGAAGAGAGGCAAAGACCTGCCAGGGGAAGCAGTGGCTGCAGGAGGGCCTGCCTTGACTGTCCCCGGCAGGAACACCCACACCTACCTCGGCCTTTGTCCTTGTCCTCCCCCCACCCTCTTCCCTGCCTGAGGAGGGTTCGGGGCGACCTAGGGGAGGGAGAACGTAGATGGGGGCTTTGGAGCCCAGTCTGAAAGTAGATGGGGGATTTTGAGACCCCACATTCTCTCCACCAGCAAGGTCCCAGAGCGGGGGGCTATGGCCAGACGCTTCTGGGTGCACAGCCCTACTTTGTCATTCTGGGTGCACAGCCCTACTTTGTCAGGGTCCCTGAGAGGAGCAGCACCCGCAGGGAGGGGCCTGGGGCACCCACACACCACCTCTCACGCCGTCCAACTTCTCAGTTTCTCCTCCCTGGTGTGGGCTCCCTGTTGGGACACCACGATCTGGAGCAGGCGTAAAGCCAAAGGGGGTCCCAGCCCTCGAGGGCCCCGCCGAACCTGGAAGGAGGCCAAGAGGGAAATAAACACCTGGAACAAGGACGGTTCTGGCCCAGCTGGCAGCACAGGTCCGGGCCTGTCAGCCAGGACACCGCCCAGTCTACCCACCCTCCCACCCGGTTTCCTGAGCTCTGATCGCCTAAACCTTCCACCCTCTCCCCGAGACGCACCCCCCCCCACGTCTCAGATGTCTCCTGGACGCCTCCACGCTCCCGTGGCCACGACCCAGAGTCAGCCTGTCCAGTTCTCACCCTCGCTCTGCTGGCCAGTGCCCTTGTGGCTGGCAACAGGGTGGCCCTGACCTCCACGGGGGTGGCCGGGTGCCCCTATCTGGTCGGAGAGAGTGATTGCAAGGTTGCCGGGCTGCCAGCTCCTCCACTGGTGCCCTGGACGTGTGGGAGAGCTAGTTCCAAGCCTCTGACCAGGTAATCCTCACATCAGCCCCGAGAAGAGGTGCGGTTACTGCTGCTTGACAACTGGGCAGTGAGCCTCAAAGAAGTGAAGAGACTTGCCCAGGTTCACACAGCTCGTCCTGGAGGGGGCAGAGGGCCATCTGCGTCGCCCCAGACACGGGAGGTCAGATTAACTCAGACACAAGGCTGGCGGGGGCGGGGGGGCGCTCCACAGCTGGAAGTGCTGCCGCATAAGGCTCCGTGGGGCCTCAGGAGGAGAAGGACAGCGATGCAGCTGAGCCTGGGGGCCTGGGCCACTCGAGGGGGCGAGGCTGCAAAATGGCCCGGAGAGAGCTGCCGGGTCTCAGGCCCGGAGTCCAGGGCCATGGCCTGGGGTAGGCAGGGGTCAGCGCCTGGGTGCTGTCGGTGCTATAGGAATGGAATATAGGTCCGGGGGCTCAGGCCATCACTGGGGTCACAGCTGGGGCACGAGGGAGGTAGGAAGTGAAGAATTCAGTCCCTGCAAAGGAAACAGGCCGCAGTCTCCGTGGGAAACCAAAGTAGGAGGTGAGGAAGCTGAGGCAGATGCCCTATAGGCGGCCTGGGCCACACAGTGGGGGGCGGGGCAGAGGCAGGAGGGGAGCCTGGGGCTGGGCTGGCCCTACGCCCAGAGCTCATCTCAGAGGACGTGGGATCTGGGCAGCACCTCTGGGCGGAGTGGTGGGTGGGGCAGGCTGGCTCAGGTCTGGGAGTCTCCACAGGGAGAGGCCGGTTCTGAGTATTGAGATGCCTGGTGAGTCGCTGCCCTACTGCTGTCCCCGGCCTCGCCAAGCCTTTCCCTGATTTTCAGTGGGTCCCTCTCTAAACGCCTCTGATGACATTCAGGTCTGCAGACTCAGACACTGGCCTTGGTTCAGTGAACGCTAGCATCTGGGTCCCTCTGCTCAGCCGACGGGTGCCTGAGGGGCAATGCCCCCTGCTCCAGGCCAGTGACAAAGGCACCCTCAAGGACCTCAAATCCCTGTGGCTGCGGCTTACCTCTCACCAGCTCCAGCTCCCCTGGGGATCCGTGGGGTGCACAAGCCGCTCTCAGTTCCAGGCCGATCCCTGGGTCTCTCCTTTTCTCTCTCCCTCCCAGTTATGAAATCTGCCCTCCCTGTTGGCTCCTTCTCTGGGCCCAGCACCCAGCCCGTAGGTCCAAGTCCCTGCTTGAGCTCAAGGGGGCAAGCGGAGGACACAGCCCAGTGACGAGCAGCATTCTACCATTAGAGAGGGCCCAGGACAGCCTGCGGAGTCTCAGTGGAGTGGGAAAGAGGGATTTCCAGAAGTGGCCCTTGTGTGACAGGCAAGGGGGAGTTGCATGGGTGAGGCTGGAAGGCTGGTGCGGTCAGGCTGGAGGAGGGGCTGCAAGCAGAGAGGGCAAGTGAAGGAGGTGCGGGGGCCCCATCTTGGAGGGCATCGAAGGCCACGCTAAGTGCAGGCTAAGCAAAGGGTTTAAGCATCCCTGCTTTAGAAACAGGGTTCCAGACCTTAGAGGAGAGTGGTTGGGAGGGGCAGCCATGAGGCGGGGGCAGTGTGCTGCTGAGACGTAGTGGGCATGGGTCCTGCCAGGGAGAGGGGGATCGCACGCCAGGATGTGGCAGCAGCAGGCTCTGCAGTGTGGGGTGACACACTGGATGTCGGGGTGCTGGGGGGTGGGGGAAGGAGGGGACCTCTAAAGTCCTGAGCTCGCTGCCTGGGGCTTGCTGACTTCGCAGTCTCTGTAAGGTCAAGCAGCCACCAGACCTTGGCTGCTGGGGGAGTGAACTGTTTCCAGCTGCCCTCATCTTCCCTGCTACTGAATCAACCTAGGGTTTGCCAGGGAGACTGCTCTGTGGAGAGGGTGGGGTGGGGAATAAAAGCTGCCCAGAGAATGGCTGCAGAGGACCCCAGTGCTGGATCCAAAGGGTACGGCCAGAGCACCTTTGTGATGGGGGAGGGGCAACCAAGCGAAGGAAGAAGAGGAGGGTAGGGTTGGACTGGAGCCCCCGCCCAGGGTTGACCAGGAGGTTGACCATTAGAGACCCCAGACCCCTGGCCGGCTGGCAGCCACACAAGCCCTACGTGCCCTGGCAGAGCCCAGGGCAGGGCAGAGATCAGCCTGGAGGGGTTTCTATCTGCTGGCCTTACCCCGGACCCCCTGCACCTCTACACAACACCCAATCCCCACATGCACACAGTGGCACCTGGGGGTTTGGGACAGCCCTGCAGCCAGGACTTGACACCGGGTCCAGACGTGCACAGCAGTGACTGAGCTCCACCTCAGGACCAAAGCAGGGAAGGAGGATGCAGCATGGGTGAGGGCAGCTGGGCGAGCCTGGGCTGGTCTTAGCCAGAGTCTGCCACTGGGCCCTGCAGCTCAGACCCTGATGAAATGGGGGCTAAGCCCTGCCCTCAGGCTGCTGTCCTAGGGAAGTGGGCCCTGGGAATGTGTGCCCCCCCACCCCAAAGTGTGTACTGTCTGTCCATCTACCATGCCCCTGTGTTCCAGCCCTAAAGAGCACAGGAGCCTGGGGGCGGGAATTACTCCATCCCTGGCAAAGATCCTCTTAGTCAAGGGCTCTGGGTCCTCCCCTCCCTCCTCCACCTGCCCAGGTGACTTTGACTTCATTATATGCATCTAACTCTGCCTCCTAATTATGAACCATATTCTCATGGGCCTCTGATGAGACAGCTCTGCCAACAGCTAGTTGTGCAGGGAAAGCTGGAAGCATGAAAAATACCAGGAATCCCAGGCCTGGCTAAGAAGGGACGGCTCCAGATCAATAACAAAATCTCTGGATGGTCTCGGGTAGGAGCGTGGAAGGCGGAAGAGCCTCACTGGCCAGTCGGCCACTTCCATCTCTTCTGAAGGGCAGACTGAGGGCAAGGGAAAGTCAAGTACCCAGACAGGGCTCCCAGCTTGCAGCCCAGGGGGAAAAGGTAATGTGCGGGGACCGTGGGGAAAACTGACCTGCCCTAGGAGAGGTCCCTGCAGTTTAACAACCCCCTCCTACCCTTCCTTCCAGCCTTGCACGCCGACCAGCTTGGAACACCTCCCTGCCCAGCCTAGGTGGCAACGGTTGGGTCAAGATGCAGCACTGGTGATCCAGGGGCTGTCTCAGTGGAAGGAAGTCTACCCTCACCCCCATCTCGGGGCTGAACAGGGCAGAGCCTGCCAGGAAGGTTTAAAGAATAGATAGGGGTTGGGACTTACCTGGTGGCGCAGTGCTTAAGAACCCGCCTGCCAATGCAGGGGACACGGGTTCGAGCCCTGGTCCAGGAAGATCCCACATGCCGCGGAGCAACTAAGCCTGTGAGCCACAACTACTGAGCCCGCACTCTAGAGCCCGCGAGCCACAACTACTGAAGCCCATGTGCGTAGAGCCCGTGCTCCGCAACAAAGAGAGCCACTGCAATGAGAAGCCTGTGCACCGCAAGGAAGAGTAGTCCCCGCTCGCCACAACTAGAGAAAGCCCACACGCAGCAATGAAGACCCAACGCAGCCATAAATAAATTTATAAAAAAAAAAAAAAAAAAAAGAATAGATAGGGATGCAGGAGCAGCTCTGCGTTCAGGAAAAAGCACTGGGCTAAGGCCAGCTCTAGGTTTGCGCCAGCTCTGTCCCTTTTGGAGGCATGGCCTGGGGTCCAGCCCCGCTCTGGGCTCAGTTTCCATTCTGAGGGGTCTGGGTGGCCCCTGAGGCCCCTCCTGCCTTGATTGTCTGTCAGTGTTGTCAGCTCTGTGCAGACCAGAAATCAAGGGGGAATCGCCAAGACTGGCAGCTACCCAGGGTACCCTAAAAATAATAGGAAGGCCAAAGTCCCAGAGGTGCCCAAGGGTATAAGCCAACTTTCTGCAGGACCAACAAGGGCCTGGCATGAGGAAGGCCTTCAGTCTTGGCTCTGACCCCAGGGCAGGTCTGGACAACCCTTTTCTTCCCATGTCATTCCCCCCTCATCAAGATGAGTTCATGAAAGTCCTTTCGAAAGTTCCTTACCAAAAACAAAACAAAACAAACAAACAAAAACTGCAAATTCCCTGGTGGTCTGGTGGTTAGGACTCCGCACTGCCACTGCTGGGGGCCCAGGTTTGATCCCTGGTCGGGGAACTAAGATCCCACAAGTCCCAAAGCACAGCCAAAAAAAAAGTCCTTTAGGGATAGCTGTTTTCAGGCTGGGGAGACAATGGGACAGCGCAGGACAGGGGGATTGAGAATTTAGGTGAATGGATGACCAGAGCGGACCCAGCCCTCCCCCGCCCCAGCCCCTTCTGAGCTCCCATCCTCCTTGCTGGGTCTCCCTGTCCCTCTCTGATCTGGCATCTCCCTTACTTCGCCCCACTCCCTCACATCACTGCACCCCTCCCAACACCAAGCCCCTTCTCCCACGCTGAAACCCCCTCCTTTCTGGGAGTTCTCCCATCTTCGCTGAACCCCCAAATCCATCACTGCATCTTCTCACTTCACCAAGCCCCCCTCCCTTTTGGGAGCCCCTCCCCTACCTCTCTCTGGGCCCTGGTGGCTGAGCTATCCTTGCACAATGCCCTTGGTGGCCCTGTTGATGATCCCGAAAACCCCCTTCTCCAGGACTTACCAGCCGGAAAGCCTTGACCCCTAGGAGTGGTCCCACGGGCCAATCCCTCAGCAGGGGTCATGGAGCCCCAAGGCTCTGCATGGGAGGAAGAATGGCTCTGGAGGAGCCCCACCAAGCAGGCAGCAGGCCCCGCCAGCTCAGGCCTCAGACTGTACCGACTCCAGAAAGGAAGTCTTGACCCCACCTGTAAGGAGGATGGAGCAGGGCCAAGGTAAGTCCCGAGGCACCCCCTCTAGGACACCCTGTTGCTGGGCCTCCCCATCCTCTCTCCTTTCCCTGAGGCCTAGATAGGACAGTAACTGAGTGCCCCCTGGTGCTCTCCCAGAGACACCTAGATACCTGACACCACCCACCCCAGAAACTTTGGGAATCTCTGCCCAGGTTCTGGGTCCTGCCAGGCCCAGAGCAGAAATGGGGGCAGAAAATCCGAGTCTTGGAAAACACTGACGCCCCCTAGCCCTGCACCTACCATACCTTTGGTCATACTCTCTGCTCTGGGCCTCAGTCGCTGAATGCCCTCAAGCCTCCCGGAAGTTCCCTCATGGAGGACCCAGCTCACTTTCTCAGTCTGCCTTTGCAGGGTCTGGGAGCCAAGGCCTGGAGCCCAGGGGGTGAGGGAGACCTGCCACACCCTCTGCGCCTTTGCTGCATAGGTGTGCTGTTACTAATCACACTGGCGTATACTGGGCACCTGCTAGCTGCCAATCACTCCTTAGCTTATTGAATCCTCACAGCAACCCCATGCCACTGAGAGGCAGCAGAGGATTACAGCTGTGCTTGTGGCCACTGGTCAAACTGCCTGGGTTCAAATCCCCACTGGGGCACTTACTAGCTGTGGGACCATGGGCAAGTTACTAAGTCTGTTTTTTCCTCTGCAAAATGAAGCTGATCATATGAACTAATACATGTGAAGCCTTTATTTTTCAAGTAAGAAAGAAACACTCATGGGAATTAATTATGGGAAGATAACTTTGATCTTATTAAGATAATAATATGGAGATCACCCTAATTAGAGAGTGAAATCACTGGTGACCTTCCCAAAGTTGAGGGAGGAATTCCCTAGTGCTCCAGTGGGTTAGGACTGCACGCTTCCACTGTAGAGGGCAAGGGTTGGGGAACTAAGATCCCACACGCTGTGGGGCGTGGCCAAAAAAAAAGGTTGAGGGAAATAAGAGGAAATGGTAACCGTTCTTTCAGTTTTGTTACAAAAGGGAAGGAAATGGGACTTGAGCTTTAGAAAATAAGTGTAGAGATTTCCTTTCAAGACTAAAGACAGTTAATGAGTTTAAATGATGTGAAGATGGATGGAGAGAAGCAATGGAGAAGTTGATAATGGAGATTTAATTTATAATCAGGAATATAAAGTTCTGAGAAAGATAGATAAGAACAGACTGTTAGGGAATTCCCTGGCGGTCCAGTGGTTAGGACTCCACGCTCCCACTGCAGGAGGCACGGGCTCAATCCCTAGTTGGGGAACTAAGAGCCCGCATGCCACACAGCACAGCCAGAAAAAAAAAAAGACTTAAAAATTTTAAAAAAAGAAAGAAAACGGAGTTAGAGTGGATGTGGCCATTCAGTATTGACGAGAAGAAAAGGAGTGTTAAAAAACAAAATTCAGCTGAGTAAATTTGAAGCTCTAGCTGGCTGTAGTCAATTATTCATGAAATTGGGCAGCCTCGCATCTAGGATAGAAAGGAGCTCCCATAAGTAAAGACTTGGAGCAGTGTCTGGGGCACCCAGGAAGCATCCAGTCAATGTAGGCATCTTTATGAGGTAGTCTGTAATATTCTCATTTTACGGATATGCAAACTGACCTCTGAAGGACGAAGGAACCTGAGAAGTTACGCCTCACAACTAGCACAGGATGGGGTGAGAATTCAAATCCTAAACTCTTAAGCTTTCTACCACTGTGAGCCCTTCATTTGGAAAATGACACACGTTTCTGAGTGACGGAAATCTCACTTTTCTGAACAGTAGCCACACTGAAGTTGGTCTTCAATTCCTAAATCCAGGTTTGACTGTGCCTTGGGCAACCCATCTCCCCTCCCGGCCTCAGATTACACAGCTCTATGTTGGGAGATGAGAAGGGCAGAGACTGGGGTGTCTGCGCTCCCTGTCATTCCTGAAATCTGATTCTGGGGGAGAGCTCCGGCCGGCCACCACTCAATTCCCAATGAGGAGCGTCTATCCGGGGAGTGTGGGGGAAAGAAGGGTGTTCAGCGGGGACGGGAGCTGGGCTGACACCGGGGGGCAGACGGCAGGCGAGGCTGGAGAGGGGCTGGGGCCTGGCCGTGGAGGGCCTTGAGTGCCAAAGACAGGCAGGAGCTGGCCTCAGTGTCCCTCTGGACCTTGGGGCCCGCGTGTGAGGTGATGGAACCTGACAGACCCCAGTCGCCATCCCCCTTTGAGCCCCTCCAAGTGCTCTGTGGGCCGGGCAAGCTGTAGAGAGACCCGGCTTCCTCTGCAATGTGGGAATAACGTAGACCTCCAGGGGCTGCCCCCAGAAAAAGCGATACGTAGGGAAGAAAGCATGACGAACCGCAGCGGACTTTAGAGGCTGCGTCGTTGTTCAGACGGGGAATCTGATGGGCAGGTACGCGGTCAAGGGCCCCGCAGGAGCCTGAGTTCCGCCCTCCCACACCAGCTCCTTCCACCGACCGCGGCAATGGACAAGGCCCACAGATGTCGCTAATGCCCTATAAGGCGTTGTAACGCCCTACAGAACCCAGGCCAGGTTACTCCGGGTGACAAACGCCCACACGGAGGGCGGAGACCAAGGAAAGAGGAGAAAATGGAGAACGGGGGCGTGGGGGAAGGGGAATTATTAAAGCCCGCGGTGGGAGGAGCGCTGGGGCACCACCGGGCAGATTACGGCTCAGAGCCCTAGCAACAGGCCGACCATTGGAGGAGCGGGGCAGGCTAGCTGTGATTGGCTCTCGCCGCTGCCCGCGATTGGAAGGCGGCCTCGTCCCCGCCCTGCTCACATCCGGGTGTCTGGCCTGGCCTGGAACCTTAGCGATCGCGGGTTGTCAGATTTCTTTGGCCTACAGGGCAAGCGCCCAAGACGTGCCTGGCGGGCGCGCAGAGCGGTGAGGCTCACCCACGCGGAATCGCAGGTGCGGGTGCGCGCAGGCGTGCCCGCGCAGAACTGAGGTCCCAGGCACACGCAGACAGCGAAATCCTGCACCTGGGGCCCAGGTGTTTGCGGACAGGTGACCGGAGAGAAGGCCGAGGATGGAGTTCCCGTATGGGTTGGAGCTAGGCGTGGGCCGAGCTTGAGGGCCCTACTGCCGTCCCAGGGTCTGGGCACAACCCGTGTAACGCGAAGGCTTGCAGGAAGCCGAACCCAGCCGACACCCGGGGGCCCGGGCCTGGGGCTGGCGGGCCTGCTGCAGAGCCGGGTGGCGCCCAGCGGGGGGCAGCAGAGGACGGCGCCACTGGAGCCGGCACATGCGTGGGGGCGGGGGGCCGGGGCCCGGAGGGCTGCTGAATCCTCCCAACTCCGGCGCCCTGCAAATCATTTGGTAACCCAAGTAAATAGGGCAGAGGCGGCCAGACCAGTCGCTGGTGCATTCTTGGGTCCTGAAGCCCTGAGGAATGGACCAAGGCTGTTTTGTTATCTAGGTTCGTTTTGGCCCTATCACCACTGGGCTAAATAAATTTTAAATCCTTAACATTTAGGATATTAGGGGAGTATTGCTCCTTTTGCTTTTGCCCAGCAGTGTAATGAAGTGTCTGTTTGATCTTGGGGATCTGGACAGCATTTAGGGAAATTACATGGAAAGGAGCTCACCCAAAATGCTTGCAGTCAGCCACAAGCTGCTCCTCCTTTATACGGGTTACCCAGCCATTACTTCCCAAATCTATCTTGTGTATTTGAATGTAATGCCTAATTTTGGTCAAGAGAATATTTTTCACTTAGTCCACCCACTACCCTCTCCAACCTAGTACTCATCATTGAGGAACCACAACATTCCCCAAAAGGAATGTCTGTTTGAAAACTGAGCAGTTTCCAAACTGAGCAGGCAAAACCACTTATAAACCGTAATAACGTTAACACCTCCATATTTTGGGAGGCAAGGACTTTTGGAAGGCAAAATGCTTTCATAACAAACCTAAGGGAATCCAAAATGAGCTTTCAGTCAGGCTTTAAAGAACTGACCAACCATCAAAACCCCGGCCCTAAAATCTGGCTTCAGGAGGCTAAGAGAATGAAGAGATGGAAGGTTTGATGTCCCGTGTTGGCCCCTTATCTGAGAGCCAGTAAGTAGTAGGGTAATTTGTCCATCGTGGTGGGAATAACCAGTTAACACCAAGACTGTGTTAAAAGTCTATAGATTCATTCTCCCAAGGTAGATCCAATATGAAGGCAGCCTCTCAGACATGATTGCAGCTTCCTGAAAACTCTGGGAGTAGTGGGCTGCACTATTTTGCCACCTCTGCCAGGCATAGGGGCAAACAGCTGCAGACCACCAGGATTCACCAGGTCAAGTGAGCACATGTATGAGATGGCTTGCTGAGTCAAAGCACGTGCTGAGTGGGCACCTACCTAGTTCTTTTTCCATCCAAGGGAAACAGGAGAGGATTTTGAGGAGGCAAAACACCCTAACCTAAAAGACTACTCAGAAAACAAGATGGTTCCTCTGGGTGACAGGCAGGCAGCTTTGTCCTCATGGGCTCAGGTCACAGGCCCCTGGTGCTGACCGCTGCTTAAGGCCATCTGATTCTGGTGGAAGAGCCCTGGGCCGGCCACCACTCAATTCAAATTCAGTTCCACATGAACCAATGAAAAGGCTGGATGGAGGGACAAAGAAAAATCTTTATGCAAGACCAAAAAAAGTGCCCCAACAGGAATAGAAACAAATCATATGACACAGGAGGAAACAAACAGACAAAACCCAGAATGTGTTAAGACCACCAAGTAGCCTGGTCTCTGGAAAAGTCAATGTTATAAAAGAGGTGGAAGGAGTAGAGGCTAAAGAAAACTATTATGAAATCCAATTAATCGATTTCATTGGATCAGAGGAGAGGGGGTTAGAAAGTGCTATCAAAGGCATTCTGGGTAAAATTTGGGGAGATCTCAATATGGGCTGGTATTAAGAGAATTATTGTGATTTCCTTAGGTGTGATAACAGTGTGGCCGTCATAAGAGAATGTCCTTGTTTTTAGGAGAAATATCAACATAGGGAGTGCAATGTCATTACTTTCAAGGTTCCACAAGACAAATATAAAATGTCACAAAGCAATGGATATTTGGTTTATCCCTGTACCATTCTTTTCAACTTTTGTGTTTGAAATTTTTCAAAACATATAAAAGGTTGGGGGGGGGGTCAAGTCCCCCGATACCACCCAGCTATCCTTTAAACAGGGTTAAATCTAACGCAAGAGGCAATTACTGGGACCACCGGTTTTCAAATACCCACATTTAAAAACCACAAGCCAGGGCTTCCCTGGTGGCGCAGTGGTTGAGAATCTGCCTACCAATGCAGGGGATACGGGTTCGAGCCCTGGTCCGGGAAGATCCCACATGCCGCGGAGCAACTGGGCCCGTGAGCCACAACTACTGAGCCTGCGCATCTGGAGCCTGTGCTCCGCAACGAGAGGCCGCGATAGTGAGAGGCCCGCGCACCGCGATGAAGAGTGGCCCCCGCTTGCCACAACTAGAGAAAGCCCTCGCACAGAAACGAAGACCCAACACAGCCATAAATAAATAAATGAATAAATAAAAGGCAAGTAACTTTATTAAAAAAAA
Organism: Balaenoptera borealis; assembly: GCF_965194805.1. Lineage (NCBI taxonomy): Eukaryota > Metazoa > Chordata > Mammalia > Artiodactyla > Balaenopteridae > Balaenoptera > Balaenoptera borealis. The sequence continues at coordinate 80,211,689 of NC_138872.1, forward strand.
AACACAAAAAACAAAAAACCACAAGCCAGGGAATTTTCCCACGTTCCAGTGGTTAGGACTCCACGCTTTCACTGCCTAAGTCCTGGGTTCAATCCTTGGTGGGGGAACCAAAATCCTGCAAGCTGCGCAGCGCAGCCAAAAAAAAAAATCACAGGGCAAAAAAAACCTTATATGACCCACGGGTCACTTAATGCTCAAAAGCAGCAAAAATCCTTCCATCTCGCAGGTTAGGAAGCACAGAGGACAGTCGCTCGTTACCTCTAGGAAGGAAAATGGGTGGCTGGGAAACCACCATGGGAGACTTACTGTTACCCGATGTCACCATACTACTGTCCAGATAGTAAATATTTTAAGTTTCACGGGCAACATACTGTCTCTTTGCACTTTTTTTTTCCTTTACAGCCTTTTAAAAATATAAAGCCAGGTATGGATTAAGTATGAAGATGAAATACTAAAAATCCTACGAGCTGGTACTGAGGACTCCGTCAGTGTGACCCAGCCACTCTAGCCCCAAACTCTTCACCGACCACAGGTATCTGGTTAATCAGAGGTAGGGTTTGTGGCCATTCAGATCCAACCACATTTGCCCATACCAGAACTGGAAAGTTCAAACTAGCAGGCCAATTAAATTAGTAAGCTGGTACACCACATTTTAATGTTGATTAGGCTGGAGACCACTTAATGTCAGCTCCTAGAAATAGAGAACAGTTACCCGGCTTGATTCTCCAAGTTTGCTTTGGAAACTGCACAGGAAGAGGTAGCTGCCATTCTTAGCCACTCAGATCAACCAGTGTGAGTCAACAGGCAGGTTCCGTTCACCGGCGCAGAGGCCAGTGCGTGCGGTCGTTACATATAAAGAGTGGAGGGAAACTGCACTCGCTTCACCAGGCAACTTATTTGCTCCACTGAAAGGTTCCCTGCCACTAAGTCCCGTTTGATATCCCCTCCACTCCACCCGCAAAGTTCTAGGAATGCAGAACCCTGCTCTGTGGATGCCCGAAGCCAAGTAGATCATTCATTCCTTTACAATTACCCTCCTGCCCATCATCTTTAATTCCTTCCCACTGTCAGTTATTTTTTAAGTTCTAGAGTGCGCTGAGGAAGAGGACCTCTATCTTTAGTGCCTAACCCGGGGTATCATTCAATTCCTGAATTAGAGCTTTCTTAACCTCAACTCTTCAGGGCCATTCTTTTCCAACTGCTTATCACTGTTATGCAAGCCCCCCCTCCCCCCCCCGCAAATACTTCACAATGGAAATATGTTACAGGAGACTGAATGCAGAAGGAGCTAGGAGAGTCCAGATGACTTCTACTAAGAGATCTGCGAAATTGTAAAATAACGCTACTCTTCTATTTTTTGTTTTAGAGAACAATTACTTTTCATGAAATTGTTATGTATCTCAACATGTAATAGGTTTCCATTATTTTTAAACAAATGAGTATTTTCAGTTTCTAGTTTTTGATACAGTCTACATAAGAGTTATGTAAAGAGGTCCTGAGATGAAAAAGTTTCAGAAACACTGCATCAAGGAACTTAAAACTGGGTGGAAATGCAGCAACAGACAGCATTTCATTTCAAGAGAAGTCCGTCTGTGGAAAATCCTCTGGGCAAATTCCAGTCTTATGTCAAATTCCAGGCACTCATAATGGGACGTTACACCAAAGGAACAAGGGTGTAACAGTAACACCTTCCAGGAGCTACCTTTCTTTCTGAAGAGCCTTGGTGAGCCTGTGCTGATCTTGCCCATCTCTCAACTCCCCTGGCTGGCAAGACGTGTATGACTTGCCGCTATCCTAGTAACTCCCACACTGAGCTCTTGCTCCGTCAGTGTTGGCTGCTGCTCAGTTATCTCCTAGAGGAGAAGCAGCCTGGTGTTAGGAGGCGAAGCTCAGGAGGGCTGAAGATGCGGGCTCCAACATGGGTCATCAGTGAGCTGTGGGACCTCAGGCACATGGGTCACTTCTGTGTCCACAGAGGTGGCACTCTCAAGGTGATTCTGAGGGACAACGAGCCAAAATAGGTGAATTCATTAACATGGCAAAAGCCTAGTCACACAGTGTTACTCCTAAAATGTGAATTAAAATTTCCCAAAAAATTGAAAAGCTGTCCTCTTCCACTGCATGAACGAGTGCAGCCCCTCCCTGCCTTGCTGGAGCACACCCAAGCCGGTGGAGGAGGAACGCCTTTGCCCTGGTGTTCCTTCCTGTAGACAAACCCCTCCTCACAGCTGGTCAGGGCAGAACACCCCACATGTCCAGGGATGTGATCTGAGCCGCGGGCACATCCTGACAGCTGCCATCAGAAACAGCAGGCTGCTGAGAGCTCAGCCCACGTCAACTAAGGCTGCTGACCACGTCAGAAAGACTTAAAAACCCAAGACAATATAGTTATGAATGAACATCTTAAAATGCAAAAACCCACCTCACCTAAGACATAATGAGATCTCCAATGGGCAGCTGAGAAATACCAAACCAGGCACGTGACCCAGTTTTCATTTAGACCTATATCCCCCACCCCCAGGGCTCAGAAGTTTAGTCATTTGCCCGAGAATCAAAAGGAGTCATGATTCAAACTTCAGGTTCGTTTCACAAGAGAAACAATGGAGACCCAAAAGGTGCGATCATTTTTTAAGGTCAGTAAACCCAGGTCTGATTCCCAGAGATAGGCACTTTCCAATATACACCGTTTTGCCCCTTTCCCCCCGCAGTCCAACCTTGTTCTTTGAGTGGGGGAGAACACCCATGTCCAATCAAACCTTCAAAAGCAAAGAAAAATTTCAACTCATTAAATAAAACTAGCACCGACATCAGATCTGTAAGTTTATTTGCTCAATGTACGACAGCTACATAATGACTCACATTCATGATATTCCATCACTGAGGAAAACTGCTAAGAATGGTCCGTGTGTGAAATAATTCCTTAGAGAAACACGGAGTTGGAAAAATAATCACTGATTAGACCTTAAAAATAGTTCACTGCATAACATGACAAAAAGCACAAAGGCTCATTCAGAGAACATATTCGTTGTTCTCCTACACTGTAATAATTATAATTTCACCATGACAAACACCAGACATTAAGATTAAGCTAACACTGGTGTTTCTTTTGCTTCCCCCCCCCACCCTTAAAAACAAAATATATAACTGCATGTCACTATAGCAACATCCAAAACAGATCAATTTGTTACGATCACTATTTGGTAGAGCAAACTTTACCCCCAAAAGGAAAAATTAAATTAAAAAAACTTTAAAAAATTTGAAGACTTAATTTTTTTTTTGTCATAGGAATACATAACACCTACAGTATAAGTTAATAAATTTCAAGCTACTGTATAGAAATACAACACTAGCATGCACAATATTGTATCAATAGCATAATGGAGGAGTAATCATTTCACTGGAGAGACAGCATCATAGGCAAGTGCATTTCTTTAAAAATAAAGAAAAGAAAATAAACCATTCAAGCTGCTTAAATATCAAGTCTCCCATTCCCTCCTTCATTTTTAGCCCTCAGATATGGGTTTACCTTGCATTATTCTAAAAAGCAGCCAGAGCCAAAGCTGAAATTTAAATGAAAAATAGGTTTTGTAATTCCAGTAAATCATTTCCAAATGCTACAAGGAAGGACACAACACTGCTCACTGGACATGAAGATAAATTAAGGAAAACCCCACCTACCCCCCCCAACCCCCCGCAAATCTGTTCCCATCCGTGGCATTGACCTTAGGCCCCTGTTAGGGCACAGAAGCTATGAAGCTCTCTTCTGTTAGTTCTCCTGGTAGGTTTGGTTAGTTGGGACTTCCGCTCTAGCGTATGGAGGGGGCCTTCGAAGGAAGGTCATGCTGGGTAACTGTGCCACATTACAGAGCATCGTCACACTCTGCTATCTTCACTGCCACCTGGATCCTGGTCAACACGTGCATTTCACAACTGGAAGCTCCATTCTGGTTTTAGCAAAAGCAACTGTCAGGTTTTCCTCAATTACTACTCATTCCTCTCCCTGCCTAAATAAAACAAAGAAACAAACAAGTCTGGTGTCATTACCTATCTCAGCAGGTCACGCTGTTACTGACCTTATAAAAAAGGCTGAATGCACATGCAACAGGTCGTGTGTTAAGACTTATCCAAAATGAGAACCAAGGACCTAAGGCTAACTGAAACAAACTTGTGGAAATAGCATCGTGGTTTCCTTCAATTCTAAAACGTGTACAGATGGCACAAATCAATTTCCAACTTCTATGCTTTCATTAAAAAGGAAAAAAATACATAAAAAAGTTTTGGTCAAATAGGAGTTAAGCATTTATTATCTGATAATTATTTTAGTTTATTTTCCTACAACGATTATTTGGGGAAGGATTGTTTTTAGGGAGGAAAAACTGACACACGAGGCTCCCGAAATTGGACAGAATGTTTATGAATAGAGCTCTTCCTTTAGGATTTTTCTACCAGTAAGCTCCTAGCACCTGAATTTTCACACACTGCACCACAAACTTTCTCAAAACGACCGCCAACTCCTACGACCCAACAGCTTTTCCACCCACCCGAGTGCATGCCCTGGGCACAAGGTACAGTAGGGAAGACTCACGTGAGGAGTGAGACAGCAGTGCAGTCCCTGAGGAAGGAGCTATGGCAGCTGAAAAAAAACCAGGATTTCTCCGGAAATATCAGCACAATAAATGACACACAGACCTGAATTTTCTCTATTTTTGTGGTGTTTAACGTTTCTATTAAAGTGATTAATCATTTTTGTGGTGGATTTAAGTTAAGAAGAAAGAAGGACAAAAATCCCACAGCCATCTGCCAAGCACCTATTAAACAAAACCTAAAGTAGCTCTGATTCTCCTCAGGCAAGCCTTTTGGCCTAGGAGATAGATAACAGCAAAACCAACCTGGATGAGGCTGAATAAGGATGTAAAAGCCAAAATAAGAAAAACACACAATCAATGGCTTGATGTCACATATGGCTGTAATGCAGAAATACTGTAAACTGCAATTTAGTGTTAATACTGTCAACTAATCAGAAACTTCTGAAAACTGGCAAGGCCTAAACCACAAGGATAAATATACCTTATGTTCTAAGTCTATCAGCTTGGGATTTTAACTATTCCATGTCTGGTAGAGTACACCCTGAAAAACAAAACGCACAGCTGAAACAGATGAGCTAGAAAGTACCCAGAACTTAAAAGACAAGAGCATATGTACATAAAAATCCTTACTGGAACCACAGAACTTACTGAATGAGGGCTATTCCGTTTAAGTTTTCTTTTCATCTTAAAACCCTATTTTCTAGCAATAAGTTAAATTAAGGACAGCTCCACTTGCATTAATCTACAGAACAGTCCATATGCCAGCGTGAGGCTGCTATTCCAATACCAGCACAGCTAGCCTGACTTTCCACTAGTGGTATTTTGGCAAAAATGTCAAAGAGGCGATCAAAGACAGGACAGGTCGTGGGTTTCTCCCTAGGAAGGTCATCGCTCCCTTTCCCTCCCCCACCCGACCCCAACTCATGGGAAAAATAAAGACTGCGGTAGTAGCATCAGCGTGCGCTGCCAGTCCAGCTGGGGGCCTTAATTGTTGCCTTCTCCACCGTCGTCGTCTTGCTGATCGCTTGTCCAGAGCGTGAGGTTGTCGCGGAGGAGCTGCATGATGAGCGTGGAGTCCTTGTAGGAGTCCTCGTTGAGAGTGTCGAGCTCGGCAATGGCGTCATCAAAAGCGGTCTTGGCCAAGTGGCAGGCTTGCTCTGGGGCGTTCTGGATCTCATAGTAGAAAACGGAGTAGTTAAGGGCCAGGCCTAATCTAATGGGGTGAGTGGGCTGCATGTGCTCCTTGCTAATCTCATGGGCTTCGCTGTAGGCCTTCTCAGATGACTCCACGACGGTCGCCCTCTTCTCTCCAGTGGCGACTTCGGCCAGGTAGCGGTAATAGTCCCCTTTCATCTTCAGGTAAAACACTTTGCTCTCATACTGGGTCTCACTGCAATTCTTGATCAGGTAGTTATCCAGCAGGCTCAGCACATCCTGACATACGGCCTCCAACTCCTTCTCTATTTTTTCACGGTAAGCACGGACCATCTCTATCTTCTTCTCATTACCATCTGCAGATGTCTTCTGCTCAATGCTACTAATGACCCTCCAGGAAGAACGGCGTGCCCCAACTACATTCTTGTAGGCCACAGAGAGAAGGTTTCTTTCTTCATTGGACAGTGGCTCATTCAGCTCTGTCACCTATTAAGGAGGAAAGATAAAGAGCTGTTACGGTACAGATGATGTCAGTTGGGTTAATCATATCTTTATGCCACTAAAACACAAAGAGATCTAGCAGTTGATTAAAGTAATCAACAAACAGAAGTTAGGCTGTGTGGGTATATGGAAGAGGGATGGAGAGGGAAGGAGCAACAAAGACGGGAAAAAACTGCAACTGGCTCAATGGTGCCTGAACCCCTGCTTTCTCCCTAGAGAAGGACACATAGGCTTATTATCACACAGCTGTTCCAGGAAAGAACTATCAAGTCTAACTCTTACATGTAAAGTCAAAATTTGATCTAAATTACAAAAGGTCAACAGGTCTCTCAGGCAACACTACGTACATACCAATCCTAAGGATTTTAAGTATAGATGGCTTATATATCTCATCAGTTCTTTTTAAGAAAAAAGAAATGACAGCTTCTTCCTAACCTTGCCCTGTCTACCAAACGTCAGTCCCATCCATTTTGGGTGAGAGTATCTTGCCTACCGGGTGAGAACATAGTCAGTCAACTTCAAGTTGACTTTTGAGAAACAAAGAAGTTTTTCTTATGTTAAAATAACATAAATTACGAAAGCCAGAAAGGAAGTCAAAACTGGGGGCACGGGATTGACTCTGATCACTGACATATTAGCAACTTGGGGAACATGTGTTTGTAGTGTCTGAATACAACAGCAATAAGATGGAGAGGTGAGCAAAGCACTTCTGAGCTGAGGTGGCCAACAGGAATTAATGCTTCTTTCAATTGTGCTAGGTTTTCATCATCCGAAACACTAAGAGCCTTGAGGACACTAAAGCAACGGCACACCAATGTTGTGTATTTTTATGACTACCAAACAACTGCATATAATAAAGAAATTAAATCAAGTGACTAAAACTATTTAATTTATATTGCCTGATTTCTGTGATGTCAGAGCCATACACCTCTAAGTGTCTGACAACCATACGAAACAAAATTTTACAAGAAGGAGTGATTGAGCCCTTACTTTTTTCCTATTCTGAGGTCACATTTTTATTTGTCTGGTTAACTATCGTATCTCAACTGGTACATACTAAGTCAACGGCATTATCAGAAACCCCAGATCATGAGCTCTTTCCTATGACTTACAACAGACTAGATGCTTTCCTCGCCTCATTCTCTCATGTACCTGCGCTCCAGTGGTAACATGTTAATTGCAAAAACCTTCATACTTCTGCCCTTTGTTCTTCTGCCTCTGCCTAGAACAATTACCAGTGCTCCTGCCTGGAAAATACTTAGACAACTGTCAAGAACCAAGTTATACTCATGGCTTCTATGCAATCTTGCCCAGCTCTACTCCTCCCACCCCCAGTTAAACTGGCTACTCTCTGTTCCCTGTGTAGATCAACCACAGCATCCATGTAACATTATATTACTCAGAGATGTGCAAGGTACTGGGATAGAATCCAAAAAGATAAGCTAAAGTATCTGGGGGAGGAAGGGCTGGGATTCCAAGAGACTTACCTGTGTATGGATCATTTACATTTGGTATGTATTCCTCTTTTATTAAGGAAGAGGTCGGGGTGGGAGACGATTATACTTAAGGAAACTGGTTGTGTAATTAAAATAGTTCCTCTCAGATACAATCAAATCAGAATGTAAACCATACATATTAGTTCATATGCTTTGCTTACTAATTCTCACAACATCCAGCAAATAACACACACTCAAATTCCTAAGTTTTTGAGTGGTTTTTCTTATGCTAACCTCTTACTATGCATTACTGATTCTCCACTCTAACACTAGACAGCAACAGTAGCTCTGCCAGAGGTGGCCTAGGGGAAACAGATGCAGAGTGGGGGAACAGGGCTTTGGTTCTACTGGACTTCAGAGAAGAAGGAAACCAGCACAGAGGTGCTTTCTACTCTCTGAGTGCCACCCCCCCGCCACCGTGGAAACACTGCTTCCCCTGAATAGGAGGCTTATCATCTCACATCCAATTTTCCATATATTCTGGACTTTGGAGAAACTATTCCCAGCCCTCAGCCACTGTCACTCCTGTCAATTTCTGACGTATATGCAAATAACCCAGAAGACTGGGGCTTTCCAGTCCCACCATTTACTAAGTGACCTTGGGGACAAGCCATTTCATCTGTCTGGGCCTCAGTTTGCATACAGATTTCTACCTCCTTCATAAGATTATAAGGGTGTATCAGATGAACGATAAAGTGCTCCCAACACAGTAAAGTGCTATAGAGATGTGAGCTATAGAGATGTGAGCATTTACTTTTTTTATTTGGCCAAGTCATGTGCCTGCGGGATCTTAGTTCCCTGACCAGGGACTGAACCCGCGCCCTCGGCAGTGAAAGCCCGGAGTCCTAACCACTGGACCGCCAGGAAATTCCCTTGAGCAATTACTTTTGAGAACAACTTGAATAACGTCCCTTCACTTTAATTCTCGCCATAGGAGGCCTCTGTATTTCTCACATCATCTAGTTTATCTTCTGCTCAATGCTACTAATGTATAAGAGATACTGTATCAAGTATCTCTTCTCCATTTCATGCTATTCTCTAGTCCTTAGCTCCCTTACATCACTTCCTTTCCATAAACTTTAATATCATATAGCCTGGAATAACTCCCCAGACTGGCTTTCAAACAGGCTGAGAGGCCTCTGTAGGCCTGAGGCCCGCATACCATAGGACACCAGCCCATATTCACTGAATGTGCAGATACTGAAGACTAGCCGCCTCTAGAGTAACCTGATAACTGTCGCCAATGCAAGAAGCCGCGGTGCCTAAGGCCACTGAGATCAGGTTCTGGCCTTTCCCCTAAATCATGCTATCCTTATTTCAAGAGCCAGCAACTATTTAAAGCTCAAATTACCTCACCAGTACTCTATACCGTTAGGTCTCCTCCTGCTGCAAAAGTTGGGCTAAAGAGCCCAAAGGTAGCCATTTGCCTCAGACAAACTGGAACATGGAGATTATGCAATGCCAACATCACCTTTAGATACAGTAACTCAACCACATTTGGGACATACCCAGATGTTCTCTGCCACTGAAAAACTATGTTAGAGGGGAAAACCTTTAACTCTAAAAAAAAAAAGTCTGCTCAAAGGAACTAAGATTTCTCTAAAAACCTTAAATCTGAATTTTTTAAAAAATCCTTAAGATCAAAATGACTTGTATGAGAGATAATCTGTGATTTTTACATTAAAATAAAATAGAGATCACAACCATACTAGTTTCAAAAGTCAAGATAATTTTTTTAAAAGGTAAAAAAAAGTATCCACATAGCGTTCAAAAAAGGTTTAACCAAGATAGAATGCCTATTCAGTGTAGGAAGATGTGAGATATGTATCATTTGGGAAGCAAGGTAATGTCTTTCAAAACAGTCACTGAACTGTTTCTAAGAATGCAATACTTGTATATATGGTCCCCAAAATTTACTGTCATGGCTACTGGAAAATGTGGACAGTTTGCAAATTCTCCAGTTTTATGTTCTGGTTAAAAATAAAATTAAGGTTTCTCTTCTCAACTCCTATGATACTAGCTCAAGTTCAAATTTCTTTCAGTGAGTTAGAGAGAGCTGTTAGCAAAAAGGTTAGAAAAATCTGTTATTCTCACCAACAGTTTAAGAAATAAAACTCCCCAAATCCCAGCTGCTAAGGTATCAGATATTAATTAGTTATCAACTGTTCTCCCCTAAGAGTTGATGAGGAGACAAATCTTCTCTACCTAAGATGAGCAACCCTTGAGATTCTTGGAAAGCTATTTAGATGACTTTCTGACCCTGTGTGGTCTTGGAGCACCAAGTCATTCACAATTCTTCAACTTACCTATCGAGAACCTTAAATTGTAATGAATGCAACTTCAAATGTTTAAACTCCTTAAATGAAACTTGAATTAAGCTTTCTTTACTTAAAATGTATTTCTATCAAGCAGAATCTTGTACAATAACTTATGATGGTAAGACGCCTTGACTTAAGGAAAGCTGAAAATCTCCACAAAGAACAAACTTACATTCTGTTCACATCCAAAAAATAAGATAGGAGGAATGAACAGGCAGAAAAAAGGATTCTTAGGGCAGTGAAACTATTCTGTACAATACTCTAATGGTGGATACATGTCATTACACACTTGTAAAAATGCACAGAATGTACGATACCAAGACTAAACCCCAATGTAAACTACGGACTTGAATACTAACGGTGAGTCAGTGTAGGTCCATTGATGGTAACAAGCATACTACGCTGGGATGCTGACGGTGGGAAGGCTGTGCGTGGGGGGAGGGGCAGGGAGCGTACGGGACCTCTGTGCTTTCCTCCGTGAACCTAAAACTGCTCTAAAAAATAGTCTATTAAAAAAATGAGTTAGCAGACACCAGGTATAACATTCGGTCCCATCAAGCATTTTCGGTCCTAGGAGTGCTATCACCTGAAAGGGCCAAGAGGCCATAAAAAGGGTAAATGCAGTGACTGCTATATATGAACACCCTACACCAAAAAAAAAAAACATGACAAGGTGCAAGATGAGTATCAGTGTCCAAGTAATGGACAGTTATCTATATACTGTGCAGGCAGCAGAATAACCCACTACAAGTAAATGTGACACTGTTCTGCTTGCATATAATCAGTCATGTATTCTAGAGACGACCTGCTAAATCTCAAATCAAAATTTTTGAAAATAATCTGAAGTCATGTCTTGCATATGTGGGCAAAATGCCTTAAACTTGAAGTACAGTCTGTACAAAAAAAGAGTTAACACAACAGCCTTGAGACTGCTATCTTTAGAAAGGTCTGCTTGCAAAGTTGACCCTTGGCTAGCATCTGAGAACTAAGATTTTGGAAGGGTTCCCACCATCCCCGATTAAGAATGGCTCACTGTCCCTAAAATGTTTGTCCAAACAATGTGGTTTATGCTAAACACACCTGTTTTCCTTCTAGGAGTCTTGAATTTGGTATGTGCTAGGCAGAAAGTGCCTTTGTGAGCATCCCTCAATGGATGGCGGTGGGATAGGGAGGGTGGGAGGGAGGCTCAAGAGGGAAGGGGTATGGGGATACACGTATGCATATGGCTGACTCACTCTGTTGTACAACAGAAACTAACACAGTAGTTAGTGTGAAGCAATTATACTCCAATAAAGATCTATTTTAAAAAATACCAATAAATATTTTAAACATCAAAAAAACAAAACAAAACAAAAAAACCCTTGGGTACTGAGTCTCTAATGAGATTCCCAGCAGACATTTCACACACACAATCTGTGTGAGTCCCCTGAGAGAAGACTCTGGAAAACTTGCACCTGGTTTACTATGATCTTTGCCCCAAGCACCTTTTCCCTCTGCTGATTTAGCTTTGCATCCTTTCACTGTAATAAATCATAGCCAAGAGCACAGCTATATGCTGAGTCCTGGCAGATCACTGAACATGGGGCTAAGTCTTGAGGACCCTCAAAACATATTCAAACTCTGCCTGGAAAGCTCATCAGCTGGGCTTTTAAAAGACACCAGCGGGACTTCCCTGGTGGCGCAGTGGTTAAGAATCCACCTGCCAATAGAGGGGACACGGGTTCAAGCCCTGGTCCGGGAAGATCCCACATGCCGAAGAGCAACTAGGCCCGTGTGCCACAACTACTGAGCCTGCGCTCTAGAGCCTGCGAACCACAACTACTGAGCCCTCGTGCCACAACTACTGAAGGCCGCACGCCTAGAGCCCGTGCTCTGCAACAAGAGAAGCCACGGCAATGAGAAGCCCGCGCACTGCAACGAAGGACAGCCCCTGCTCTCCACAACTAGAGAAAGCCCACGCACAGCAACGAAGACCCAATGAAGCCAAAAATAAATAAATTTTTAAAAAAAGGCTACACAAAAATTCACCAACTTAAAATAAATAAATAAAAGCCAGCAGCAATGACCCTGGATAAAAACTGTGCTGAAGGGAAACATTCCAGGAAGAGGAACATCCTAGAAGAATCATGAAACTTCCATGGCATATTCAGGGCCAAGCTCAAGGGCCAAGCTCAAGGTCTCATCGATAAGAGGAGAGCTTCCTGAGAACCTGGGCTTTTCTGACAGCCACCAAATCCTATGTTCTTTTCACAACTACCCTAACAAGGTGGACATTATACTTTACAGGTGTGATGCAGAGAAATCAATAGACTTTTTCCCAAAAATCACACAGCAAGACAGGGACACAAACTCAGGTGCTCTGGTTTCAAATCCTGTGCTCTTTCTCCCATCCCGAGTCTCTGATGATGTAAACCTTGCAACATGTCACAGAGAAAGGACTAGTTTCTAATAGAGGCTGTACCTTGTTTTACTGCGCTTCACAGATACTGCAGTTTTTTACAAACTGAAGGTTTGTGGCAACCCTGTGTTGTCAGACTAGCAATTTTTAGCAATGAAGTACTTTTTAATTAAGATATGTACTTTTCTACAACAAGGACGTACTGTATAGCACAGGGAACTATACTCAATATCTTGTAATAACCTATAATGGAAAAGAATCTGAAAAAATATATGTGTAATTGAATCACTTTGCTGTACACTTGAAACTAACACAACATTGTAAATTAACTAAACTCCAATAAAAAAAGATGTACTTTAAGACATGCTATTGCAGGGAATTCCCTGGAGGTCCACTGGTCAGAACTCCGTGCTTTCACTGCCAAGGGTCCAGCTTTGATCCCTGGTTGGGGAACTAAGATCCCACAAGCCGCACAGCGGCGCAGTCAAAAAACAAAAACAAAAACAAAAAACACCTTCCTAAAAGGAATTTAAGACCAATCAGTAATAGAAAAGTGAGCAAAGGAATGGACAATTGAAAAAAAAAAAAAAAAGGAAAATATAAGTAGAGTACTCAAATTCATTCATTTTATAAATGCTAATTTTTCTCCAATCAGACTGGCAAAACTTAAACTTTCATGACTCATTGTGAAGGCTGTACCGTGGATAAACAGGCACTCTCACCCATTGTTGGAAACCATAAATTAGTACAAACTTTATGGAGGGCAATTGGGAACAGCTATCAAAATGACAAATACTAAGAAAACTTCTGCCTCTGCCATTCCACTTCTAGAAACTGATTCACCGCCATCATTTGTAGCAGCTAAAGTCTGGAACCACCTAAATGGTCCTCGATGGAAGTCTGGCTATATTATGATACATCCATACAACAGAATTCTAGGTAGCCATTAAAAAGGAATTTCTATGCTCTCACTGTATTTCTAGAAGGGTCTGAAAACAGAGTGGCTGGGAGGCAGTCAAGGTTGAGGAGGTTGAAGTTTGACCTGTTACCAGTAGTACCTATTCAAACAAACCCTCTCCATAATTTACCCAGTTAATCACATCCACAATTAAAGTTCAAAGTCAATTATGAAAACCAAGTTTTCAAAAAAAACTCAAAGCCAGCAGTTTTATGTAAACAAGTTTACTGATGTAAATAACTCAAACCCACATCTGCTGCTTTGTGCTCACCACCTCACTTCTACCAAGAATACCGTAAAAAACAAAACTTAGTTGCATAAAAATCTTTCATTATATCTTTATACAGATCAGGGCTGATATATAAAATACACACTATAGATTTCAGCCCTGTTTCATTGAACTAATTACTAATTCTAATATTTTTCCAGTTTATTCCCTACTTAATTTTATGGTTTCCAAATATTACTTGTCCTTTCCCGTGGTTAGATTTCTTATACTGTATCACATCTACTGCAAGGACAAGGACAATATTAGTAATGCTTATAATGTGCATCTTTGTTTCATTTTGAATTTAATGGAATACGTCCAGTGTTTCATTCTTAAATACCAACTCTTTGTTTAAAAGATACTTCTATCATGTTAAAAAGTATTCATCTATTCCGTATTTTTCTAAATAACTTTTGTAGTATCAAAAATGAGTTCTTCACTAAAATTATAATTCCTCCTTGGCCCTCCATATAACCCTTTATGATTCAGTATTGTTATTTCCATTTTAAAGTTTAGAAAATTAAGGCTCAGAGCCAAAGAATGGAATGCAAATCTCATGGCTCAAAATCCCATATGCTTTCCACTATTATGACTGGTTCTTAACCAAGGAGGAGCTTTTTGTAAAACACTCTCCTTAGCAGCCCTAACCCTCAAAGATTCAGTATTGCATGGGATCCACACATCTATTTCTCCAGGTTAAGAACTGCAGGACAATGTTCCTCAAAATGCTGAGTTACCACATGACTCAGCAATTCCACTCCTAGGTATATACAAAAGAAATGAAAACATAAGATCCACACAAAAACTTGCACACAAATGTTCCCAGCAGCATTAGTTAAAACAGCCAAAAAGTGGAAACAACCCAAATGTCAACAGATGAAAAGGTAAATTAAATGTAGCATTATCCATACAATGGAATATTATTCAGGCATAAAAAGGAATGAAGTACTGATACATGGTACCACATGGATGATAATGAAAATATTAGGCTAGTGAAAGAAGCCTATCACCAATGACCATATATTATGATTCCAGTTACATATGTCCCAAGCAGGCAAATCTGTAAAAACAGAAAATAGATTAGTGGTTGCTTAGAGCTCTTTTTGTGTGGGGCGGGGGGGGGGGGGGGGGAGGCAGGGCAGAGGGCAGTGACTGCTTGCTAATGGGTACAGGGTTTCTTCTAGGGAGGTGACAATGTCCTGTATTTAGATACTAGTGATGGTTACACAACTCTGAACACACTAAAAACCAGTGAACTGTACACTTCAAATGAGTGAATTGTATGGTATGTGAACTATATCTCAATAAAGCTATAAAGATAAAACTGCTGCACTATGCCAGTCTATATAGCACTTTCACACGTCAATAATTAATTAGCTTATTTGTTTGACAAGTTCAGAATTCCAAATACTTCATGCTTCATAACATGTGGGCTCTTACAAAGAAAACCCACTATAATAGAGCATGAACCTCTACTTCTTATTTAATCCTCCTCTTGTGCCTTCAAATAAACTATGTAGTTTGACGTAGCTTATCATTTCTCAATAGCCTCGCCAAAAATGAGAACGAAAGCGTTATCTTTATTGCTCAGATATAGTTAAGCAAACTTGAAAAGGGATAAGAATTTTACATTCCCTACCATGGGTATTCTTCATTATGAAGCAATTCAATTCTGCCACTATGGGGAAAAAAGGCAGGAGAGAAATATACTAAAATAACAACTTCTCAAATTACAGACAATCCACACACACAAACACATACCAAGGCAGTGCTCCCCTCCCTCTTACAGACCCTGGTGGGTGGTCTTCCAACCCTCTACTTGGACACCTGTGAGAATTCAGCCTAAATCCACCTTTATAGAGTAAGATCAGAAGTACCTGACTTCAAGATAAAGCTAAGTTTATCTCCCCTAAAACTGCCAGTCGCTAGCCTTAAGAATTTTATTTCTTGGGGCCAGAATCACTTCTTCAAACAGATAGTCCTCATACTCCTAGGTCTTCTCTACTTAACTGTTTCTATGACCTGGATGCAACGCCCCTCATCATCCGGACTCCTTCCCCCCAAATTTGTCAGTACTCTGTCAGTACTCTCCAGTCTGCTACTTAGAATACAACACTTCACACTTTAGCCGGGCTATTTTCTGAATTCACCACAAATGAACTAACATTTACAACTGCTAGTTTTACCACAGATCTGCTTTTTTTTTTGGGGGGGGGGGGCAGGGGGAAGAAGGTAAACAAGCTGGTGTATTTGAAAGTGCTGTATAACCTATGATACAGTGCATTTTAAAAGCAGCTCTATTTAGATATTATCTACCGGGCAGAGGCCAGGCATGCTGGTGAACATCCTACAATGCACAGGTCAGCCACATAAAAGAGCAAAGAATAATTTGGCCCAAATGTCAACAGGGCCAAGGTAGAAAAACCCTGCTGCAAGTCATCAATACCCAGACCCAGGTCTCGCAGTCTTCCTCATATTACACACTCCTCTGCTATCATTCTTTTCCAACCACCTAAAACGCACTTCCAGAACTATGAAGAAAAATTCTCTATGTCATCTTTTAAGCCCTAATTCAAATACTACACTTACTTCCTGAAGCCTGAAAATTCCTCAGGCAGAACTACTGCTTACTCTGTGTGTAACTTTCACCTTGCAATTATACTGCTTATATCTAATGCCTTGTAGTATAACTGTATACCTTTCTTTTTCCTAAAAGGACTAAAGTCCTTAAGGGCAGGAAGCACACTTCACTCATCAGTGAATCACACCACAGTACCTAAACTGTCACTTCAGAATGTTTAAGTGACATGAATCTACATAAGCTGTATCCAGCCCAGACTGTTTGCATAAATGGCCCTAATAACTCCTTCCAACCCTGTGTATCTATCTCTCCTTCCTTTTAAATGATTTCGCAGCTCCTTCCATCATGAACTGGAATATATTTCTCCAACTCTATAATCTGAACTTGATCATGAGACTTGCTTTGGCTAGCAGAGCATTAGCAAGTATGAGGTAAGCAAAGGCCTGAAAAGTGCTTGTGAATCAGGGCTCACTGCTGGGAACCTTCCCCAGGCAAAGAAGCCTGGGTTAACCTGGAGATGAGAGGCTATGTGAAGAGGCCTTGGCCTCTTCATAGCTCTTCCGGCCCCACAGGAGCAAGTCTAGCCCCAAACTACCTGGTCAGGATAAAGAACTGTGATAAACAAGAAATATTTGCTTTAGGTAGTTTGATACAAACAAAAACTTAATGAATATTAAGATGGCTATTGTTAAGTGCCACCTGCACCAAATGTAACGAACAGTTGAATTTTAGGGTCAAGGTACAGGACTTGAAGCAAAAACAAGGCCACTTCATTAGCCGAGATTCCACCCATTGCTCCAGTCTGATCTCACTTTTCAACAACCGGGACAAATGCCAAAGCTCTGCAGCTCACCATTTAACCTCACAAATCAGGAAATAGATATACTATCCTCTAGCACTCCCTTGGCTAGCAATCAAATAACCCTATTCTAAAAATTAGTTAACCGGAGCCTCAACTAAGGAGCCCACCTGCCGCAACTAAGACCCGGTGCAACCGAATAAATAAATATTTTTTAAAAATAAAAATTAGTTAAATCAAAATTAGTTACACAGGTTCTTATACAAGCCCATACTGACTCCCTCACAATCATCTTCTCTTTCATGTCTTTTCTCTGCTTCTAAAATTTCTTCTGGAATCAATGTCATGTTCACTTTCTTTGGGATTGTTTACCTGTATCCAGACCTCTGGCCCTACCTCCTTATCCAAGGCTACTCCCTCAAATTAATTCTAAACAAGTTATCTCATCGATTCTGACAACTTATCCCCAAACCACATCTTCGACCTCACTCACAACCATTCATTTCTTAAATTTTTATTTTATATTGGAGTATAGTTGATTTACAATGCTGTGTTAGTTCCAGGTGTACAGCAAAGTGACTCAGTTAGACATACACATGTATCCATTCTCTGCAGTCTCTTCCCATACAGGTTATTACAGGATATTGAGAAGGTCCTTGCTGATTATTTTATGTAGTGTGCATACGTTAATCCCAAACATCTAATTTATCCCCCCCGCCCCACCCCCAACCATTCACTTTAAAATCAAACTGCTGGGAGTCCCTGGGCAGTCCACTGGTTAGGACTCGGCGATTTCACTGGTCAGGGAACTAAGAGGTGTGACCAAGATAAATAAATAAATCTTAAAAATAAATAAAGCAAAAAGAAACAAGCAAAATTAAATAAAATTTTTTTTAAAAAGGGGAGTTCCCTGGTGGTCTAGTGGTTACGACTTGGAGCTTTCACTGCCGTGGCCTGGGTTCAATCCCTGGTTGGGGAACTGAGATCCTGCAAGCTGTGCGGCACGGCCAAAACAAGTAAAAAATAATAAAACCAAACTCCTATCTATCCTTCAATGTTACCAGTCCTCACTTCCACCTACTAGACTTGCTCTTGAGCCCTCTCCTTTTTTCTCAGCCCCTTTCCTTTAGGTTTTATTTCCTCCTTGTAAGGTTCATCAAGATCCATCAAATTCAATTATTTTCGCATTAACATCAACATTCCTATGCCTTGTCCTTCTGCTATACCATCTCTAAAACACCCAAACGCTCAATCAATAGAACCACCCAGCCTGCTTTCTACTCTTATACCCAAAATATGGGGCGGGGTAGGGGAAAGGGAGAGAGAGAGACCAAAAAACACTAGATTGTAGTCACTACAAATTAAGGCTTTTTAACCTCAGCCGGGCCCTTAGCACTCACTGCCTGGCAACCCTTGCTCACTACTGCCTCTTCAAAGGAAAGTGACCAAAGGCCTATACTTGACAAACAACTGCCCCTACCACTGCCGCCTCCTCCCTGTATGCAAACAAGATGTTTCTTCCCTCTCAAGATATTCCCATCAGTTACTCTCTTTCCTGTACTTTCCCATTAACATGTAGTCCAAGTTGAGGTTTAAAATAAACGATGCCTTTTAATCACGTTTCCTTCAAAATCAAGTTTCTGAAAATTAGCCTACACTTGTTACCGTTTCTTCACCTTTCATTCACTCCTCACCCCATTACCACTGTCATCAACTGTCTTCCTACCTCACATATCCCATGTTCTCTTACGTCTTATTTTTTAATTTTTTTAATTTTAATTTTTGGCTGCATTGAGTCTTCATTGCTGCACTCGGGCTTTTCTCTAGTTGCGGCGAGCGGGGGCTACTCTCTGTTGTGGTGCACGGGCTTCTCATCGTGGTGGCTTCTCTTGTTGTGGAGCACAGGCTCTAGGCATGCAGCCTTCAGTAGGTGTGGCACGTGGGCTCTAGAGCGCAGGCTCAGTAGGTGTGGCGCACGGGCTTAGTTGCTCCGCGGCATGTGGGATCTTCCCGGACCAGGACTCGAACCCGCGTCCCAAGCACTGGCAGCCGGATGCTTCACCACTGCGCCACCAGGGAAGTCCCTTTCCTAATTCGTAAGGAATCTAACACTGCGGACCAATCCCCTTTTCTTGACACTCTTGTCCACTTCGTTAGCTTGCTTTCTTGGTTTTCTATCACCATCTACTTAGTCTTTTCTTCCTCATTCCAGTCACTACTGAAGTGGGATTCCCCAGGGTTCATTTTGACTTCAACTCTCAATTTTGCCTAGGTGACCTTATTATGCCTGGTAGGAGACTCCCACTAGAATGTTAGTTCTGTGAGGGCAGGGGATATTATATCCTCCAGGTCTGAGACTAGAACCTGGCCGTTAGTGGTTCCTAAATAAATATGTTTACTTAATGAATAATAAGTAACACTGAGTGCTTAACCTGTGCCAGGCCGTTTTAAGAGCTTTTCATGAATTAACTTGTAGCCATGCTGCTTCCATTTACCGCCACTTAAATGTTTCCTCAAACACAGCATGACGGCAATTGACTTGATCTTCTCCATCATTTCTCCTTCCTCCTCCTATCTCCAGCCATCAAATTCTCTCTCTCAAATCTGCCCTCACTGCCCATGTCTTGGTCCTCATACCTTCAGAGCAGACCCTGCAATACTAATCAGTCTTGTCCCTCTGCCACACTGTCCTCCTCTTCAACTTCCACACTGCTGCCAAGGTTCTCTCCAAACCAAAAATCGGATAATGATCCTCTTCTGCCTGAAATCCTTCAATGACTCTCCAAAGCCTAAGAAAAAAACCCAAACTCCACAAGGCCCTTCATGAACTGGCCCCTGCCCCTATTTACCTCTCTGGACTCATTTCCTAACATTCTCTCAGTACAACCAACAGTGACTGTTCTCAATCATGCAACGGATTCTGCTCCCTGTACATTCTGCAACTAAACAATGCTATTCCCTCTGCCTGGACAGTCCTTCCTCCAGCCTTTCCCCTCCCCTCAACACCCCCCCCTCACCCCCACCACACTGCGCTGCTATCATTTCTCTAGGAAATCTCCCCTGATGCTCAGGGTGACTTCAGTGTCCTCTGATACCACAGCACTGGGCTGACCTTCACCTTCTGTGTGTGGAATGTTCCCACAGACGTTCAATAATCCCCTCACAACTCTACCTTCCCTGTGTGAATTCTGGATCAGTACCATTCACTTCTTCCACTGCCTAGAACATCTACAAAATATTCAAGTTAACATTCTTTTCTTCCTTTGATCTTCACTTAAATCCCCTCAAAACATGTTTCCACATTCCAGTTTGTGAATTCCACACAAGACCATATTATCTTTGATGAACAAAAAAGTCACAGCTTCCTCCCATTTCTTTCAAGTGAGGTATACTCTTCCATTCAGTGTGAGTGGCATCCTTTCACTTCTTGGCAATTCCTTAAGACTCCAATGGCAAAACCATGGTACTTACCTCCTTATACTAAAAATTGCAAGTTCTCCTTTGTTAAATGGTATTTAAAACACACCACAATCATGGGACCAAATATTTTCTAAAAGAAAGATTACACTCATATTGAGTATTTCATCTTAGGGCTGCCCTAAAGAAGTTTGTTCTGTATTAAAAACCTGGATTACATAACAACCCTCTCAAGGACAACCAAATGGAAAAATATTAAATATACAGCAGTTTGAAGGAATTTCAAAGCTTCTGCAAACAACTGAACATTGACTAAAATTAATGAAAACAGATCACTGAGACAAGAGCTAAAAGATTACCAGTATCCATGTATACACTTCACCTATGACTCTTTTTTGTTTTTTTAAAATATTTTATTTATTTGTTTATTTTTGGCTGCACTGGGTCTTCACTGCTGCGCACTCTAGTTGCGGCGAGTGGGGGCTACTCTTCATTGCAGTGCGCGGGCTTCTCTGCGGTGGCTTCTCTTGTCGCGGAGCACGGCCTCTAGTCACGCGGGCTTCAGTAGTTGTCGCTCGTGGGCTTAGTTGCTCCGCGGCATGTGGCATCTTCCCGGACCAGGGCTCGAACCTGTGTCCCCTGCATTGGCAGGCAGATTCTTTACCCCTGCGCCACCAGGGAAGCCCTATGACTCCTTTTTGAAAACTAAAAAACCTTTTAAAAGAGGCCAAGATTTAGGAAAAAAAAAAACTTTTAACTCAAGCCTTATTAAGCGAATTACTTAAACATTTCCACCTGTAAAATGGGACCATCACTTTATAAAACTTGTGAAATTAAATGGGAAAAGTATAGAAAGATGCTTCCCAAGTGACAGTAAATGTCCAACTATATTGCAATATTTTAATCTGAGAGTGTGTAACTTAAAATCTTGTCTTCCCAAAAATATTATAGTCAGTGCAGAAATCCATAGAACAGATGTGAAAAAAGTCATACCCAAAAAGTACACTAGGTTTTCCTCTGTGGTCCAGATGCGTAGTTTAACTCATCAACATTTCAGGGTAATGCTGTGCCATAACAGCTTAGTAAATTACAGTACTGATGTGATTTTCACAACAGATGTAAACACTTACTAAAAAGCTAGTCTTAATCATCCTTCATTAAAAAATATATATGTATTTATACAGCCGGCCAGATTACGAAGAGAAAAACATGATCAAAATGCAAGAGTACCATAAATCCAAAATAAGAACTAGCTATAATTCACTCTGTTTTTGAGAATCTATATGCTAGACAGAGTTCTAAATAAGTAATGTTAATAGAAATACATTTTATGCAATTTTAAAGTTCAATTCATTACTATAGCTGTCTGAAGTTTACCATGTTGTTTTCTCTTCCTCAATAAACGGTTCCAAAAATCTAGCCTTTTTCTGCAGGACCTTCGAATGGTAAAAAAATAAAACGGCAGTATACTCACCTAAATTATTGATATCATTAAACTAGTCAACTCCATACTTCTGAGCATGGACTTCAAACCCAAGGTGTCTGGGCCCAGACAGCTAGTGTATGTACTTATCTACCTACCTACCTACCTACCTACCTACTCATACCTACAACCAGTACCATGATGACTTCAAGGCAAAAATGATTTTTTTTAAATGCTTGGCAAGCAACAAAACCGAACAAAAGCAAAACTTGTTTATCCACATCTCCCTCAACAAATCAATTGGGTTTTAGCACTTCTATCGGATTGGTGATAAAAGCCAGAAATGACAAAAGATATCAGCCTTTGTTGTCCCCTTCCCAAAAAAGGCAGTAAAAACGAACAGTCCTGTAATGATAAAACCCTTCTCTAAACCTACCTGACACAGCACCATCTTTCCTCTCCCCACTCATGACCGATCCAGCCTTTCCTCCTCCTCATGAGCAAAGGCTGATGGGAAGCAGCACTGGGATGTCAACTGAAGAGAAACATTCCTCTTAAAATCAAGGAAAAAATTAAATTATCTGCCACCTGGATTAAATGCTTTAAGCAAGAAACGACACTTTGAGGTTGCCAAATCTGAACATAAAGAGATCTTGCTGGTAATTGGAACATCTGTAGGAAATAAGGCGTAATTTTAGGTCAGTAAAAAGCCATCTTGCAAGATGGTAAATACCAAGGGGACCAGAACAGTAGTAAAGTATATAGATACAAGATTGGCCAATATGCTGACAAATGGTGAAACTGGTTATTATGGGGTTATATCATGCTATTATCTTTATTTTGCATATACTTGAAAGTTACCATATTTGCATATACTTGAAAGTTACCATATTAGTTTTTTTTTTTAAATTTTTTAAAAAGGTACTCATTCCAACCACAAGAAAGCAGAAGAGAGGCTTGCCACAAATAAGCTTGCAGTTAAACTTTCCCCTGTTTCAACCTCATTTTCTCTTTCTGGAGCAGAAAGGGCAATAGGGTATCCTTGAACTTTGAACCATGTGTATGTAGTATCTACCCAAACAATTACATCTTCCAAAACTTTTGAGATACATACCAGTACTAGTGATGGTTTCAAGTTCCTTAAAAATTCTTAGCAACTCTTTCAAAAATTCCACTTCTGGGTCTCTGTCCTAATATACAATCTGTGTTGAAAGCTTTAGCCACAAAGATATTCATGGCAGTATTATTTATAAATTTGGAAACGGCCTAAATGCTAAATAAAAATTAAATTATGACACACCCACAGGATTGTTCAGCCCCTGAAAATACTAATAACAGAAGAAAATATCCTTGAAATATCAAGTTGAAAAAGCAAGGTACAAAGCCCTGTAGAAAGACATGATGGAAATATCCCTGCATAGGGAACTATTATGGTGATACGTGTCATCTGTCTAGCGTCCTAAAGGCCAGACATTTTTGTCATCAGTGGTCTGTCCCACTGATGACAGCCTTCCAAAAACCAGAGTCCCTTAGAAGATCAGAGCATCCCAAAATCAAGATATTCTAAAATTTTTCTTCCCTACTCACTTGTCCCCACCAGCTTTCCTTGTCTGCAGAAGCTATTCTGCTGTTCTTATCCTATCTTGTTATTTCTCCTTATCCTCACGCATTGGGTCATTTTCAAACTACTAGACAAAAAATCTAGTGCCTAAACTTTAAGTCTCTATTTTTACTACACAGAGGTAGCTAGAAAGACCAGAGGTGAGTCATACGTGAAGAGTGGAGTATGATTTGAAAATAACATCTATCCACCGGGTCTAGCCATGCCAGGCAGGCCCTCATGGAAGCATGTCCTGGCGGGAGTATGGGATTGTTTGCATGGCGACTATCCATGCTGGGCTTCTGCTGCAAAGACATACTCATTCACTATTTCATGTTAGACCCATACAAAAGGAGCATTGTGTTGAACTGAATGGTACTGAATTGAAACAATTCAGTCAAAAATATTTTAAGCTTATTTCTACATCCTTAAAGTACTGGCACCATAGGCAACTTTGTTTCCTAGATCTTGGTTATTTGAATATGGTAGCTTAAGTGCCATATTAATAACTCCTTTCAGAAAGCTAAAGAAGTTTTAAATGATCTCTCTCTTCAAAACAAACCTTCATTTTTCAAAGCCTTCCTCTTGTTACCTCTTAGCCTTCTCTCACTTCTCACACCACCACAGCTGCTCTTCATACTCGGCGGTGGGGGAGGGTGGATGAGGGATTCCTCTCGCACTACCGTCATTACATGTTCAGCTGCCCACTGCTGTCAATGTCATATCCCCAGCTCTGGCACCCCTGTTCTAGCAACAGAATTATTAAGAGGGAAAAGCTGACACTACACCTGGGTCCTACTCACCAAGTTTGGCTTTACACCTCTCCAAAAATAAGGTATCGCTTCAAAGATTAAAAGGATGAGACCAATGAGTTTATTTGGAATTTTTTTAAAATGTCATATTAAAAATCTATATATGTAAGAACACTCATTTCTATCTACTTATTCACACAATGCGACTAATGCTATGCACCACATTAACAGTATTCAACTTAGGTAAAGAAAAATCTACCTCTGTGGGACACTCTTACAAGTGATATGCTGATGAAAATTTGGTTTAGACTTCACGAGTTCTTTTAAAAGGAAGAAAAGGGGCTTCCCTGGTGGCGCAGTGGTTGAGAATCTGCCTGCCAATGCAGGGGACACGGGTTCGAGCCCTGGTCTGGGAAGATCCCACATGCCACGGAGCAACTGGGCCCGTGAGCCACAATTACTGAGCCTGCGCGTCTGGAGCCTGTGCTCCGCAACAAGAGAGGCCGCGATGGTGAGAGGCCCGCGCACCACGATGAAGAGTGGTCCCCACTTGCCGCAACTAGAGAAAGCCCTCGCACAGAAACGAAGACTCAACACAGTCATAAATAAATAAATAAATAAATAAAAGAACGTGAATTTCTTTAAAAAAAAAAAAAAAAGGAAGAAAAAAGAAAGACTCATGCAAAGTCTTACAAGATTTACAAATTTTTATTGTTTCTGCAAAATCATGGAACCAAATAAATTTAACCACTTATTTTAAAATTAAAGCTTTCTTTTGGGAATTTTTGTTGATCACTTTTCATGTACCTGTTTTCTTACGACTCAAATTCATAAATTAGTAAAATCAAAATTTCAAGTGCCAATCTAAAGCAAGATAATATAGTCTGGTACTAAACCAAAATGATAGGTAATACCTAAAATGGAATTTGGGGAAGACAGCAGAAAAACGATTATGAGAGGAAAGGCCATAAGGCAGCTCATGTTGGTAGCCTTTATAGCCTAGAAAGACAACAAATATAGGTTCCCTATAATTATAGTCTCGAATATCTGGTCAAGCTCTAACAAACAGAGCTTAGAAAATAAGACAAAAGACAATGGTTTATATGTGATTTTTTTCCCTTTGACTCTTAAAAGTGGTCTTTGCTTCTTTTTTTTCCACATCTCATGGAATCTGGTAGGAATACAGAAAGAATCAGATGCCCTGCCAGATAAAACTGTTAGGGCTGGTGATATTGGAGACAAGAAGTTGTTCCTGGCAGCCTCAGAAACACCAAAACAATGTATTTAACACCTTATTTAGGAGAAGCCCATGCTTGAATAGCTCAGCACTGCAGGAACCTGTGGCACACAGCAGGGCAAGTGTGTCTAACAAAGTCAGTCTTGGGGTGGAAAATGAGTGATAATAAGAACACCAGCAAAATTCCTATAATCTCCAAATAGTTAATAGTTGGCTCCGATTTCAGGTAAATTGTTCTTATTAATTTGTGTGAGCAACGTATAGTTTTTAAGCTCTCTAACTTTTTAAATGGAAATACAAATCTAGCCAAAATAAGTCCCCTTTTCAATTTATGCTGAAAGGTTCAGATGTTAGAAAACAAAGAGAAAGGGATACTGATTACCATTGGCTGTGAGCCCTTCATTATTGACACATTCCTGAATCAGTAATGTGCTGAAATCCAGCCAGCTATAGCCAGACCATCATCATTTTTAAAATATCATCTTCCTATTTTTTCTAGAGGTGATGGCTGCACATCATTGTGAATGCACTGAATGCTACTGAATTGTACACTTGAAAATGGTTAGTTTATGTTGTGACTTTTACCTCAATAAAAATAAAATCATTTCCTCCACTTTTTAATAATTTAGAGTTTGGTTTAATAAATAAATAAGGCTTCCTCCAAGTACTAGGGGATGAAATCCTCCCCAGGGTCTGCAGTTAATCCAAAGAACTGTAATGAGGATGCACATTCGGCAACATCTTTTATCTCAATATAATCCAAAAGATACATATGAAATTGTTTAAATAATTAGAAAAGGCACTTAAGAGTCATTTCAGTTACTGTGAAGGTTAACGTAAAAAGCAAACTGTCATCTGTATTCTTTCCACCCCAAAGAGAACAACTGAAACCACATGACTGATTATAATAATGGCTGGCAGAACTCCACCTCTGAAGAGTCTACAGAGGTGTCATTACTCCACTAGTGATAATGGCTATTGATCTAGCCTCCTGGAAGAGCTAGTAGGAAAAACAGAATATTTAACATGGTAAAAACTTTTTAAGTATATCGATTCCACTATGAAGACTTTTTTATATAATTAAGATAGCCTTTTGCCACTAATGCCTCCCAACACACCTGAGTTAAACTGCTTAACCCAGTAACTTCAACAAAGTTAGTAGCCTAGAACCTTTTCTGCCTCCCCCCCCCGCCCCCAGGCAAGTACCAGTAGCCTACTTAGAATATTAACTTCTCAAGAGGCTATTAAAATCCAAAGGACAAGTCAGTATTGTCTAACAAGTAGGAAACATCTAGGTGTTTGCTCTTTTTAGATACAAGCCTACACATGTGTCTTCAAAGAATAAACTTCCTTCTTTCCTCCTTTCCAGAATACACCATTTTATCTCTATCCTGGTCAGCCACCTACAACTATCATAGGTCCTAACTCTTTACTACTAGGGTAACTTCATCAGATGCAAATAACTTTAATCACGCTAGCATCTGGATGACTTCAGTCTTAGAAGAGAACTCAAGCGGTAGGACTGAGTATTTTCTTTGTATCTTCCTGTATTTTCCAAATTCTCTTATGAGATGATTTTTATAAACAAAGGAAGAAATAAAGTTTTATAAAGTTACCTTTTCTAAAGCACCTACTACATTTTTTATTTAATCCCCACAACTTTTTCAAGCAGGTGTTGACCCATTTTACAGATGAGGAAAATGCAGGTCAGAAGTAAGCCTAATTCCTCAAAATCACGGTAAACAGATTTGGAAAAGGTCTGCTGTATTTTATAAACTGTTTTTTCCTCCATACTCAGTTAAGGAGCAGAAACATAAACACAGCAAAAGAGAACTTTCCCAAATCCCAAGCTAAATTGTTCGGTAATAGAGTCTCATTCCCTAACATTTACTGAAAATGCCCCAGTAGGAAGTCATAATTTTTTTTAAGGTTTTTATTAAAACCTGCCAAGTTAATAATTCGCAATAAACCCATGTATACAGCTCACCCCTGCACTATGAGCATAAAACATTCTTGTTTAATATTTCTATCTTTATTCCTTCATTGCCCAATTTTAATAGTCAAATGTTTAAAAACACGACTGTATCTTATAAACTTTTGAGAAAACTACAGATAGGAAGGTGAACAGGCATAGCTAGACGTCCCTGATTTGCACGTCTAAGGATAAATGAAATTCTTATTTGGGGGACCAATTCTCATCCGGTGGAAGATAAAATGCTCAATTCCACCTGGCTTATCTGCTAATTTCTGCATTACCTTGGACAAATGCCATTTGCATACTCCCTACCAACCCATTAGGTGCACTGCAGCCTCTGTGTCATTGTGTGTGACATCACTGGGTTGCTATGGATATAGGAGCGAGGTCACTCGCTTTCCGGTGAAACTAGAAATATGGAAAAATTAGAAGAGTCTAAGTAATGTGAACTAAAGATACTGATATCTGCTAAAGTGCAACTTACATCATTTGAGCTTTAAAGACAGCAACTGTGGCAATAATATTAATACAGCAGTGCTCCAAATTTCAGAATCAACTCTCTTCCTTAATAAGATAAAAATCTTCTTTGTTAATGTAGCTGGCTTAAATACACAGACATCAGCGTTGTCATCTTCTGTGAACCAGTAAAGTTATTCAAGAATTAACCTGTAATACCTATACTGCTTCATTAAAAAGGTTTAACAGGCAAGGTACACTCCTCCATCCGCTGCACACTGGAGATGCGTTTTAAAACCTTTGTTACATAAGGCAGGAAGTTAGATATGAAAACAGTGGGAGACCGAAATCATTAGATAATTTTACATTTCATTTAATAATGCTCAATACTTCCCCCATCCTCTAATATCAAACTGGTTGACCACCCATTAGATGAATATAGTGTTACTGACAAAATGGTGCAATACAAGCAGGAATCTGCAAAATGCGACAACTGGAGATCAGTATTCTCTTTTCATCAGCATTGAGGATGCGCTAGTTTTTTGGTTTTTTTTAAGCTTCAGATGCATCTAACAAAACAAATTAAAAAAAAAAAAGAAAAAGACTTTTTCCCCTTTAAAATAACTCCTCCCAGCCTCCACCCAGTCTAGGCTCTCTGCAATACGACAAATGCAGAATCTTCTGGAATGACTTGATACTGCCTCCCACCACCGCTTTGTTTGCAATATCAGATCAGAGAATATTTTTTCAACTTATAGAAAATTCGACAGATGTGTGCTTATATTTAAAAAAGAAACAGCATATCTCACAAATTGAACCAGTCAGCTAAATTCACCACCTTTGTTTTAAAGACAATACCAACACTTTTCAATACGAAAGCCGTAGGAAAACATGGAGATGACATATTGAGAACAATCAATGAAAACGCTAGCGAGACAAACGTTCCCCCTTCCTAAAAGCAAGAGGGCTTGCTTTGGGGCATGCAGAAAGAGGAGCCTTTTGTTAAGAAAAACGTGAGCAAGGAGGTTTCGATTTTGCACCATTGAGCCCAGGTTTTCAGGACAGCCTACATTTTTCCCGGGGAGGTCCTAAAGGATCTGTCTGGAGAGGCAGTGGGAAGATTTGGGGAGGGGGGGAGTATTAGAAAACCGGGAGACCTGCTCAGTGAATGGGAAAGGCGCCGCCCAGACATCAGGGAGAAAAGAGGAACCGCATCCATGCGGTCCCCCGCCCCCACAAGGCCAGGCTGGGAGGAGGGGAAGTGGGGCACAAAGGATGCGCACAGCCCCTGCTCAAGTCCCCAGCAGACCCGAAGGTGCAGCGGCCAGAGACCCCGCTCCCGAGACCAGCCCTGCAAGACCCCGCCCCAGCGCGGGCGCGTGGGGAGGGCCGAGGCGGCAGCGCCGCCGGCCCTGGGGAACGCTCGGGGAGAGGCCGCGTCACACCCGGTCCTCAGCGCTCTCAGGACCCTCCCCAGCCCCCTCTGGGGCGGCCAACCTGCAGGAGCGACGGGTGACTAGTCCCCAAATCGACCCCGCGGAAGCCCGCGTCTGCGAAGGGGCTGGGGCGAGGCGGCGGGGAGGGAGGAGGAGAAACTCACGTTCTTCATGGCCGCGGCCATGTCGTCGTAGCGCTCCGCCTGCTCCGCCAGCCGAGCTTTCTGCACCAGTTGCTCGCGGTCCACCATCTTCACGGGCTGGGTCGGGCCGGGCGAGGAGACCGGGGCGGCCTGAAGGGCTCGGAGGGCGGCTGCAGGCGCGGCTGGAGCCCGTGTGCCGGAAGGACCGACCCACGAAGCGAGCGGCTGAGGCGACGGCGCGAAAGCTGCGGCTCAAGCTGCGACCGAGGGACCGGGCGCGAGGTGGCTGCGGCTGCTGTGCGTGCCGCGGGCGGACAACCCCCTGCGGCTCCGCCCACGCCGCGTGACGCAGACGGCCCCGCCCACCACCCCGCGCACCCCGCCCCGGCCCCGCCCCAGCCCCTCCGCTTCTCGGGTTGCCCCTCCCCAACTCAGCTCGCCGCCGCCTTCTGGGTGTCCTTTTCTTCCCCGCTGCCCCTCAACAAGCCCCGTTTTCCCCTTCACCCCGGTTGCTGCGTCCTAGCTTTTCCAGACGACCTCCACCCCTCGCCATGCAGACCCCCGCCCTGCCAGGCCCCCGGCGCGTGGGCCCCTGGGAGTTGTAGTTCATCCTCTGGTAGGGTGCTACATTGGGGAGATCAAGGACAAAGGAGCGGTCAAGACTACATCTCCCAGTGATCATAGCGCGCAGATGGAGGAGGATTCGGGGTGGGGGGGTCTAAGTCCGCGGCCGCTGGGGACCCCTGGCGGGGACGAAGGTTGCCTGTGTCCGAGCGAGTGCTGATTCACGGCCCCGCCCCATATTCTTTGGGAAATTACTGGCGGAGGGGGCCAGGGCCTCAGCCCTGGACCGTATTTCCGACATAAAGTAGCACGCCATGGGGGGATTGGGGAGATGGGGCGCGTCCACTATTGATTCAAACTGTCAGGGTGGTACCCACCTCAGGGATGGCTGAATTAAAGAGCCAAACCTTGGGGGACTGTCACCCTCCCCCACCCCCCACAAGGTTCCAGCTCCCCATCCGCACCTTGAGGTTCTTGGACCTGACAGGTGGAAATATGGAAAGACAAATACCAGCCGGGCATTCTGGTTAATATACAGAAAGGATGCAGCTGTTTGCAGGCTGACCCCTGGGGAGCCCCTTCTTCCTCTCCGGGGTGGAGCGTTAAAGATTCAATTCAGTTACCAGGGCCAATGGATGCTTACCACTGGATTGTGTCTCGGGGTGGACCAACCCTTCTCTCCCCGCCTAGGATATACACGCTGAGGTCAGGCTGACTAATTCTTGCTCATATGCTTCCCTTTTTGACATTCCATGTAGCTCACACACCCCATAGTGTTGACTGCACATTTTATTTATTTCATTTATTCGGCCCTTATCTCCTGAGCATCTACTATGTTCCAAGCACTGTTCTAAGTAATGGGGTGCAGCAGTGAACAAAACAAAACAAAACCCCTGCCCAAGAAAATAGGCAAAATAAAGATAACATGTAGAGTGCGTTAGAAAATTATAACTAGTAAAAAAAAAAAAAGATAGTGGACATGAAGCGTTGTTTATGAGAATAGAGAATGAGGGAGTTTCTGTGAAGGAATATTCCAGGCTCTATGCGAGGCACTGGAGGAAGAGGGCATGGAACCCTGCCCTCAAGGAATTCAGGCTAGATAGGAAGAGTTTCTTTTTTTTTGGCGGCGTCGGCAACTTCCCAATCAGGAATTGAACCTGGGCCCTCCGCAGTGAGAAGGTGGGAGTCCTAACCACTGAATCACCAGGGAATTCCCCAGGAAGAGTTTCGGAAAAGCTGGTAACACTTCCAACCCAGCCCTTAAAGATGTGTAGGATTTGATTAACAAATAATAATAATAATAAATAAAATAAAATGAAAAACAAAAAAATTTTTAAGAAAGAAAAACAAAACAAAAAAAGAAGAAGAAAAAAGATGTGTAGGATTTGAGAGCAGAAGAGGGCACAGGCAGGGGTCTCAGAAGCAGGTTCCTCCCTGACATATTTATTGATAGGCAAAGAATTCTGTATGTTTGTTGCCTGAAGTGACAGGTAGTGGGGCTGGGGATGGAGTCAGGAGCCAGAACATGAGGAGCCCTGAATGGCAGGCAAGGGAGTGAAGTCTTTCTTCCAAAATAAATAGAAAGCCTGTGAGAGATTTTAACCAGGGCAGAAAAGGATGAGATTTGCATTTGATCTTCATCATCGTTGCTTCCTCAGTGCTGAGCACAGTGGCACACCATACGTATGCAGAACATGTGAAATGAAGAAATGAATGAACGCGTGCATGCGCTTAGGGAGAGTGCTGTGGCAGGAGTGAAGGAGATGGCCTGAGTGAGGAGAGGAGTCTAGAAATAGCTCTCTTCTCCCCTCCTCCAACATGGGATCTGGTCCCTCTTCTCATACTACACCACCCAGCAAAATGCAATCCTGCTGGTGAATAAACCCTCCCACTTCCTTCTGTCTCTTACATGAGAGTTCGACAAGTCCTTCCTCTTCCTTTCTCTTCCTCCCTGCAGGCCAGGCCTCAACCATTCTGGCCTGGGCATCCCAGGTACATGGGAAGGAACCGTTACAGCCAACCCTGGTTGTCCACATGTGGATTAAATGTGTCAGTGATTCAGGCCCCAGAAGCTAAATCTCAGGAACTTCCTGGCACATTTCAGGCTGCCTCTCTGACCTCTCCTTCCCCCACCAGTCCAATGTGAATTAAAGAATAAAATAAAGTAAAAAAATTCCAGGCCAAATCTGTTTGGGGAAAAAGCAAAGCAGATGCAAAGAAAAGGATGTTCTAAAATCAAACAGGAATAACATCTGTAGTCTCCACATCCAGGCCTCTCTCCGATGGTGCAGGGGAGAGCTGGCCCTGCCCTCCTTTCCCTTTTGATTCTTTTTAAGACTCTAGGCTTAAAGCTGCAGCTGCCCAGCGGCCCCTGGCTGTTTAGAGGGCTGCTTCAGAGGCATGGCAACATGACATAGAGCAAATGGCTTAATATTCTGGCTTCCTCCTCTACGCCGTGGTACTGCTAAGAGAAACCTGGAGCAGGGAGGTGGAGAACTAGCATTCTGGCTTCTGCCTGGCCCCCAGGTCTATATGCAAGGCCTGTGCCCTCTCTGGGTCTTAATTTCCCCACCTTTGAAGTGAGAAATTAAATTCAATGAGCGCTAAGTGCTCCGCCCAGGTGTGACGAGTCATAGTTTAGATTCAGCCTGTTCCTCTTCTGAAATGGAAGGCTACTGACATTCTTTAGCTGTGGAAACAGGGAATCTGTACCTGCAGACCTGGGAGATGGTTCAGTCCCAGAGTTGAAAGGCTCAGTCATCTCTGTGTTTTAGACTTGGAGGCTGAGACACAGAGATCTCGGCTGTGTAACCAGTCAAAGTTCAAACAGCAATGACCAACAGAACCTGAATTCAAACCCAGGCAGATCTTCTGGACTCCCAGTAACAAGGGCACCCTTTCCTGCCCAGACTATGAGAATCTACCCCTTGGTATCTGCTCAGGAAAGGAGGGGCCTCGCCCTTTGGTGACTGGCCTGACACACGGGCACTGGGCAGTCACCCTGTATGGCTAACCCTTTGCCCCATCTCCAGTGCTGGAGGATGTGACCTTTAGATGCATCCTCTCTGGGCTGAGTTGGCGGACACACAGGCCAGCCAGAGACATTACTGTCCTGCTGTTTCTGTGCAGTCATAAATCACCGCAGCCCCATCCCCTGGCTCCTGGCTTCCTCCTGCGGCTAGAAAGCTCCCTGATTGGTGTGGAGGCGGCAGCAGCAGCAGCATCTTCCGAAACAGACCGGCAGTGCTCCCCACCCTGTCCTCTAGGAACACTTCCCAGTCACTGCCCTAACAGGCTGGTCTGCACCAGGGGCAGAGCACATGACAGATTCAGAGGCAAAGGACAACATGGAGATCTCAGTGGGTTGCCTCTCCTCCTGAGGATACTGGAGCAGTGGAGGAAGGCTGTGCTGGGAGGCAGGACCCACAGGTTGAAGGCTTGACTTTGCTATTGATCTTGCTGGGTGACCTTGAACAAGTCGCTGTACCTCTCTGGGCCTCAGACTGTACATCGGTAATATAACAGAATTGCACGGATGCTTCTTAAGGTCTTTCAGCCTGTAGCGATAGCCTGCCAACTGCCTTACCATAGTGTCTTCCTAGCCTCTACAGTACAAGATCTGAAAGATCTTTCTATACGTGCATCCCATCTTCTCCTTCCCTCGTCTTGGCTCTGCCATGCATGGCACTCCCATTGCATATGGGCCAAAGTCCCTGCTTCTTAGCCTGGAATTCAAGGGCTTTTCCCGAGGCTCCGGCCTACCTCTCTACCTGCATCTCACACAGGACACTTGACTGGCATTTCCTGACCATGCAGTGCCCTCTTCCCACTCTGGACCTTTTCAAAAGCTGTTCCTTTTGCTGGGAACTCCTTCTACTCCTACCCTCCATTCAATCCTACCTCTTCGTCTTTTAGACTCAGACACAGCGTGTTGAACTGACCACTCCCCCTCGGTGCTCCTACCAGCTCCCAGCACAGGTTCTAGACCTCTTCACTGCACTTGTATGTGTGTGACTTTGTCTTCCCCTGTGGTCTTACAAATAGATTTCTCAAAGACAGAGATCCATCGGAGTCACCTCTGAGCTCCGAGGCTGGCATGGAGCAGGTGCTCAGGGAAGTTTTGTTCAATGAAAAAGACTCTGCTTCAAGAATGAATCGCCTGGTGATGGTCTTACCTCTTGAGGAGGACTTGAAAGATTTTGCCCCAAAACAAATGGCCATGGTCAAATTGCGGCCAAAACTCAGGAGGGCAGAACTGTAGACAATCCCAGGAGCAAATAGGGCCACAGCCAGAAAGAATGGTCTTGAAGAAGAGCCAGACAGATTTCAAAGAAAGCCTGTTGACCTGGCTCTGACAACCGGCAGAAATTTTCCGTTCTGAGTGTCTGACCGCTCCTCACCAAGCCAGCTTCCCTAAATCTATGGCCTCTCAGATCCCATAAAACTGATTGGCCTGGAAGGAGGGAGAGATTGAAAAGTCTAAAACATCTTTACGTTTTAAGTTTTGCATTCCCCTAAAAAGAGCCCACTTCAAACTTTACCACACCAAGGGAATGTCCATCACATAAAAAATAGGCCATTGTCCCAAACAAAGAGGTAAACTGTCCCCATTCTCAAGAGATGGACATTCCAGGGCAGAGGAGCCCAGGATAGAATCTTCTCCTGAGGGCTTCCCTGGTGGCGCAGTGGTTAAGAATCCGCCTGCCAATGCAGGAGACATGGGTTCGAGTCCTGGTCCGGGAAGATCCCACATGCCGTGGAGCAACTAAGCCCGTGTGCCACAACTACTGAGCCTGCACTCTAGAGCCCGTGAGCCACAACTACTGAGCCCGTGTGCCACAACTACTGAGCCTGCACTCTAGAGCCCGTGAGCCACAACTACTGAGCCCGCATGCCACAACTACTGAAGCCTGTGCCCTAGAGCCCATGCTCCGCAACAAGAGAAGCCACCACAATGCGAAGCCTGTGCACCACAAGGAAGAGTAGCCCCCACTCGCCGCAACTAGAGAAAAGTCCACATGAAGCAACGAAAACCCAATGCAGCCATAAATAAATAAATAAATAAATAAATAAATAAATAAATAAATAAATAATCTTCTCCTGAAACTCAGCTGTGTGAACTTGGGCCAAGTGCTTCACCAATCTGGACCTCAGGTTCCCCACTGAATCTTAAAGAGAACTCTCCACCATGCCCTCTGAATTGGACTATGAAATGAATGTGTTCTTGACTTGGTAGAAGGGTCTGAGTGAGAATTTTGATGCTTGACTCCAACAAAGGGCAAATGACTCATGGGAGAGCCACAGTGATGGGGATGGTGGCAGCCTGCCTACCACAGGGAATGAGGCAGGTGCTTTTTGTTTTTAGAAGACTCCAAGCTGCAGAGAGCCCATCAGTTTCAGTTCATTTCTAGGAGGCAATTTCTCCATCAGCTAGAGCTGTCCAGTGATGGCATGGGCTGAGTCTGGATAGGGTGGGACAGGAGTCAGAGGTGAGGGACCAGCAGATAAGCAGGGCCAGAAGACGGGCTACTCAGAGGTGACGCTGACCAGTGGTTCTCAACCTGGCTGTGCACTGCAGTCCCCCAAATACCTGAGGGGAACTTGTCTAGAATCCAGAGTCCTAGGTCCAACAGACTGGATCAGAACCTCCAACAGTAGGGTCTGGGAACCTGTACATTTTTAAAGCTCTCTGGGGGATTCCTCCACCATTAGTGGTCTGCCAGAGTGACCTCAAAAGACCCTGGAAACCCTGAAGAAGGCCAGGCTGGGTTGCTCAGAGAGGATGTAGAGTGGCCATGAGGCCTTCTGAGAGCTGGCTGGAAGAGGTAGGGAACTGGCATTTTCTTGTGTTGGCCATTCTGCCAAGTCAGCCCAGCACTAATGCTTCCAGAGTGCAAATCCCACTTGATCATGTAATAGGAATGCTGGTGTTGACACAGCAGGCAGACAGGAGCCCAGGCTGCACCAGGGGACAGGAGGTAGGCACAGACAGCACCAACTCCTTGCTCTGAGCCTGGGGACAGACAGGGGCAAAAAGCACTCCCTCCACATCAACCCTTGAGCGAATTGAGATGACTCAGGAGCATGGGGCCTGCACTGTCTTCTAGGCTTCAGAGCCAGCCAGATTTCCTCCCTGTCTTCCTGGAGTTGGAGTTGGTAAACCGGAAGGGACAGCAGAAGGACCCTTGTTCATCCAATAGAGAAATCCCACATGTAGCACCCCATCTCCTGGGTGTCAGCCCTTGCAAGCACACCTCTGAACACAGGCAGTTTACTATTTCCTGAACTCCCCCTTCCTTTGTGGGACAGCACTTAGGTTCCCAGATCTTTTTCCCACTGTTCTTCATTCTACTTTATGGTGTTACAAGAAAAAGGAGAACCCTTCTCCCCAAAGGCCTTTTACGTTTAAGGCCAGGACATGTGAAGCCCTTTTGTCTCTATATTGTACAAGCTTTCCCAGGAACAAAGAGTACATTTTATTTATTTACTTTATTTTTTTAATTAATTAATTTATTTATTTATTTTTGGCTGTGTTGGGTCTTCGTTTCTGTGCGAGGGCTTTCTCTAGTTGTGGCAAGCGGGGGCCACTCTTCATCGTGGTGCGCGGGCATCTCACTATCACGGCCTCTCTTGTTGCGGAGCACAGGCTCCAGACGCGCAGGCTCAGTAGTTGTGGCTCATGGGCCCAGTTGCCCCGTGGCATGTGGGATCTTCCCAGACCAGGGCTCGAACCCGTGTCCCCTGCATTGGCAGGCAGATTCTCAACCACTGCGCCACCAGGGAAGCCCAAGAGTACATTTTAGCACGTTCTTTTTTCTTCTCCATCTATAATGCCTGGTGCATGATGGGAATGGAGAGACGGCCAAAGAGATGGATGACCAGGACATGTGGTACTGAGCTCCTGACCCCCCAACTTGAGAGTTGTGTGCCCAGAGGGTTATACAAGGCCTAAGAGCACTTCATGACAAGTGGACGTTGGCCTTCCAACCCCAGGGCAGCCACCCCAACCTAGGCTGAGCCAGGTGCCTCCATCAGAGGCTGCCTCGAGGTCTATAATCAGTGCTCTGTGATCCTCCCCCTAAGTCCTCACGTTGTTTCTTTAATAATACTCAGGGGGCAAGGAAAGGCCAATAAGTGAGAAAAAAACAGGAGAGCATATGCGTTTGCCCCCATTCCCCCATAGACAGAAGAGAAGCCACACTATAGATGAGGAGTCCAAGGCACGGAGGGGTTAAGTAACCTGTCTAGGTCACATAGGTAGTAAACGGAGGGGCTGGGTCATGAAGGAGGTTCATGTGTCTCCTGTTCCTCATTGGAGGGAATTCTTCTTTGTTGGCCTCTTTTCAGAGCCAGTGAAGGCAGGCCTGACTCCCTACACACAGCTGGATTTACTTCTTTTATTTATTTATTTATTTTTGGCTGCGTTGGGTCTTCATTGCTGCGTGCGGGCTTTCTCTAGTTGCGGTGAGCAGGGGCTACTCCTTCACTGTGGTGCACAGGCTTCTCATTGTGGTGGCTTCTCTTGTTGCGGAGCACTGGCTCTAGGCACGTGGGCTTCAGTAGTTGTGGCCGGTGGGCTCAGTAGTTGTGGCTCATGGGCTCTAGAGCACAGGCTCGGTAGTTGTGGCACACAGGCTTAGTTGCTCTGCGGCATGTGGGATCTTCCAGGACCAGGGCTTGAACCCGTGTCCCATGCGTTGGCAAGTAGATTCTTTTTTTTTTTTTTTTAGTGAATGGTGGGGTTTTTTTTCATTAATTTATTTTATTTTTGTCTTCATTGGGTCCTCGTTGCTGCACCCGGGCTTTCCTCTAGTTGCGGCGAGCGGAGGCTACTCTTCGTTGGGTGCGTGGGCTTCTCATTGCCGTGGCTTCTCCTGTTGTGGAGCACGGGCTCTAGGCGCGCAGGCTCAGTAGTTGTGGCGCACGGGCTTAGTTGCTTCGCGGCATGTGGGATCTTCCCGGACCAGGGCTCAAACCCGTGTCCCCCGCATTGGCAGGCGGC
Source organism: Balaenoptera borealis (assembly GCF_965194805.1). Taxonomy (NCBI): domain Eukaryota; kingdom Metazoa; phylum Chordata; class Mammalia; order Artiodactyla; family Balaenopteridae; genus Balaenoptera; species Balaenoptera borealis. Next base: position 80,249,754 of record NC_138872.1, read on the forward strand.
TTCTTAACCACTGTGCCACCAGGGAAGCCCTAGGTTTACTTCTCACCTCTCCCGTGGGAGGATGCAGACAAACCTGGGTAGTAGGAGGGGCCTGAGAGCGGAGGTGAATGACCTGCTCATTCACGGGAGTGGGAAGGAGTGTGTCCTCCAGGAGGATGAGTCAAAGTCAAGGCCCTCCTGGAGAAGTTGGAGGGACAGCAGTTTCCAGGCATACTCCCCAAGGCTGGGGCTGCCCACGCTGGATTCAGGGGGCTGGGGCAGCAAACAGAACACTGGAGACCTGGCTGAACCAATGATGTGCTGAATAACTTTAAACACATCACTTCTCTTCTCTGGATTTCTGACTCTCCTTTGCTCAGAACAAGTCACTTAGGTTAATACTAAAATCTTCACATTTTCCGGCCTTTGCTGAAATGATCTGAACTCCAGTTATCCTGCACAAATCAGCAGCGCTCAATGAAACCATGGGGATTTCCTGGGTTCTGGGCGTGGGGGAGGGGAGGATAAATAAAACCAGTTCTGAGAAGCCCTAAGGCTGGGAATCTCAGAATGGACCAGATTCTGCCCTTTGGATTCTTCAGCCAGGGAAGATATCAAGCAAGGGAGAGATGGAGTCAGATTTGCATTTTATTAAAGTTTTTTTTTTTTTTGGCCCACCCACAAGGTTTGTGGGATTTTGGTTTCCCCACCAGGGATGGAACCTGGGCCCTCGGCAGTGAGAGCATGGAGTCCTAACCACTGGACTGCCATGGAATTCCCAGATTTGCATATTAGAATGGTCATTCTGGCAGCTAGAGTCGGGAGTGGATTGGATGGGGAGACCAGAGGTGGGGAGACCCTTTGGGGGGGTGGTTCCTATAATAGCCCCTGTGAGAGGTGGGGGGGAGGGGTTAGGGAGCAGTGATGGCTGTGGGAGGAGGGAGATGCCCAGCAGGATTCCTAGAAAAGTGGGTGGATGAGGACAGTCCCATCCTCCTAGATAGAGCAGGGTTAAGGGAAAGATGATGGGTTCAGTTTGGGAGGTGAGATGCCCAGGTTGGGTCTGGACACAGAAATTTGAGTTTGCAGTGGGAGGTGGACCCGTGGGCCTTTAAGGAGTATAAATGAGCAGGGGGTGAGGTATGGGCTGGGCCAGAAAAGATGGGCTCAGAAGGAGACCTGGAAGGATCACCAGGAAGCACAGGATGTGACCATCCGTTCCTCATGGTGCTCCAAGGTGCCAGGTGCCTCCAGAAAACTGTAAGGACAGAAAAGCAGGCCTTTCCATGAGTTAGGGCATCTCTGTCAACCTCGGCAAGTGCAATTTTAGTGGAGCCGAACTACAGTGGTTCAGGATGGCAGGGGGTAGAGAAGTTGTGAATTAGGATTTGGAAATGAGTATTTTCTTTTTTTTAATTTATTTTTTATTTTATATTAGAGTATAGTTGATTTACAATGTTGTGTTAGGCAAATGACTATTTTCATCTGTAATTTAATGGTCAGATGAAGGAGAGAGACGCTGATATTGCTGGTGGCTCATGGCAGAGGGAGGGTTTCCTTTGTCTGCAAGAGGCTGGGATTGTTTAAATGCTCAGGGGAAAGAGTGTGGAGAGAGAGAGGCTGGAAGGATGGGGGCGGTGTGGAAGGAACAGGTGGATATGTTGACGTGGGGGAGGTCAGGAGCCCTGGAAGAGGGGTCAGCCGGGATGGAAGGCAGGTGGGGTGCACTTCTGAGCAGAGGGCAGGGAGATTCCTGGGAACCTTCTTCTCCGAAAAGGAGAGGCTGAAGTCATCTGCTGAGTCATGGGAGGAGGAGGGGAGGAGGCTGGTGAACAGGCTGAAGGTTTGAGGGAGCCTCTGGGGAGGGTGGGGGAGTGAGCTGGGAAAAGGACCAGCTGGGCCTGGAGGCCTGGTGCACAGAGCCCCCATCTGCCCAGCCCTGTGGTTTTCTCCAGCAGCTCTCAGCAGTGTGGGCCAGGAGCTGAGAAGGTCGAGGTCAGACCACCCAGGGCAGGCAGTGGTCAGCTGTGGCCAAGGGACCTGGGGCCAGGGGGCTCAATATATCAAAGGAGTGAATGCCAGGACTGGCCGAGGACCGGGCAAGGTGGGGAAAATAAAGGCAGGAGGGGGTCAGAGGCTGGAGGGCTCAGGGACATGGAAAAACAAGTAGAGGGGAGCGGTGAAGTGGGGTGCCAAAGCATCAGGAGCGTAGGAAGCCCAAGTGCAGCAGAAAATTCTGAGGAGTGGACAGGGGCTAGGGCTGAGGCTCAGGTTTGAGTTGGTTCCTTTGAGAGGCTCTGGGGGCAGACGCTGTGTCCTGTGGAGGCTGGAAGTCCCCAGGATGAGGCAGGGCCTGGGGAAGGACAAAAACGACAACCAGGGACCAAAGGCCTCAGGAAGGCCACCCAGGACCAGGCTGTGAGGGCGCAGGGATGGTTCACAGAGCTGCAAGCTCTGAGCCCCAAGGAAGGGGGTCTGCTCAAAGGGTTTGGAAGAAGCAGCGCGGCAGGCAGGGCAGCTGGCGGCTTGAACCTCCACACCTTTCCATTCTGCCTGGCACAGGGCCCTGCCACCCTCGCATCTTGCTCCCATAACTCTGACCTCTGGGCCAGCACTTCTACCTCGGAAAGATGGGGCCGATTCGGGCCTCCTGAGCTTCACAACCAGGGAAGAGGAAGCCAAGGGCTTGAACAAAGGGGAGCCTGACTACCGTATTCCCTTGCTTTGTACTTTTTTATCCACTGGGTCATGCAGGTGGCTGAGGAGAGGCACAGGCAGAGTAGGGGCAGCCGTGATTTCTGAGGCACTGGATGTCCTGGGGTTACTCCTGGGGCAGGGAAAGGCCGGGGAGGAGGCCCTGAGGCTGGCTAAATAAATAAATAAATAAAATAGAAGCAGAGAAAAGAGAAATAAACAGAGACAGAAAGACAGAAAGGATCCGACAGAGGGAAGGTGCTGAGCTCGCTGGCCGGGTGCCCACAGCTCATCCCGGAAGCTGCTGGGCTGGACCCAATCAGTGCAAGATGGATGGCTGCTCTGGGAAGGCAGAGGCCACCGGGCCAGGCAGACGGATCACCCCTTCCATCTGCACCACCCGCTGCAGAAAGCCCAGCCAGGTGACCCTGTGTTGCAGACTGAGGAGTGCCCCTGCTGAGGGCTTCCTCAAGGGCAGCAGGAGGTCGGAGAAGGGGGCAGCTTTGGAGGCAGGGACCCCGTTCTGCCTCTCACTAGCTGTGAGGTCTGGCAGCCACTGAGCTCTCTGCAGCCTTCATCCCCATCTGTAAAATGGAAACAACCACCCAATCCTCAGTGATTGTGACATATCTTCACTTACCCCACAGAGGACCTGAGTAACCTGGGGTGTCAAGGGTGTCCTTCAGGTCCAACAAGAACTTGGAGGCAACAGATACCTTCTGTTCCTGGCACCCTTTGGGGAGAGTTCCAAAAATCTGGCCAAGCAGTTTGGGCCAAAGGTGGGGAGTCAGGAGAGTAGGGTGTGACCCCAGTTCCCAGGGCTGCACCACTGATAAAGATCCCACCAATTAAAGGCTCCTACCCACCTCCCCTCACCCCCAAACCCCAGCACTTATGCTGGGTGCCAAGTCCCACCAAAAAGAGGGAAGAAAGGACATGTTTCATCGCTCTATCCCACCCGCCCAAGAGCTCTGCCCCAGATGGCATCCCTCTACGACTGGAAGAGACCCTGCTGATCATCAAGGTCACCTGCAAACTGGCCTCATTCTGCCTCTCCACCGTTTACTTGCACCTCCATTGATTCAAATGTTGAGTACTTATTAGGTGCATAGTATCTGGTAGGGGAGACAAGTAATGACATGTGATGAGAGGGTGAGCCCAGGATGCTGGGAGAGGACACAGAGGGGACCCTAGGACCACCTATCCAAACCCATGGCCTCCAACTCCAGCTTAAATGCTTCCTCTTCCAGAAGGCTTCCCAGAACTTCTGCTAGGAGTGACTTCTGCTTCTGAGCCCACACCATTTCTCCAAAGCCCCACACACCGGGGTCTTACACAAAGGCTAGGAATGTATATGCACTATATCCCTATAGATTATCTCCTCTTTGGGGGCAGAGCCCAGATCCTGTTCATCTTTGCATTCTGTGGAACCCAGCACAGTTGCAGGGGATCAGAGTTCAATGGATACATATTAGTTGTATGTTACTGAACCCCAATGGAGTTCATCAGATGCACTGATAGTTTGTGTCTTTAAGACTTAGTCTCTTCACTTGTTAAGTGGGGATAATAATTTTCACTTCCTGGCGAGGCCAGATGGATCAAATGAGATATTGCATGTAAGTCCCTTGGCAAGCAGGAGGCTGTACAGCTCTGCGCAGTCGTGGGTTGTTGCTAATAATACAGCAATCTCATGGCTGGAGCTGGACGCAGAGAGACAAGGAGCAGGCGCCCCTCTGTCTGCAGCTTCTCCTCCTGCCTGACGGTGGTGGAGAGGCTCTCTGAGCCTAGAACAACCCAAATGTGGGCAGCCAGACTGCAGTGGGAAGAGAAGCCAGTGGGAGCCCGGATACCTAGGTTCCAAGTCTGCCTCTAGCTCAGGCTGGTAACCTTGGGCAGGTCAGTCCCTTCTCTGAGCATCAGTTTCTCCATATGCCAAGTAGAAACTGAAATCTCTGGCTGGCTGTTAGCAGAGGGAGGTTCTGGTGGGAGCTGAAATGCATAGGAACCCCACACCAGTGTCCAAATACTGTACAGTTGTGGGGTCTCAGTGAGGTCTGCACCAACCCCTCTGCAGACATCACCCCTTCCCTTCCACCCCGACTGGGTCAGACAGCAGCCTCGCTCCCTGGGAAACTGGGCATAATTTCTGGCCAAAGTGGTGCTCAAATATTTGTTGAATAAGAGAATAAATGAACGAATAAATAAAGGGGGCCCCACAGAGGGAGTGCCACTCTAAGTCTCCCGAAGCATTACAGCCCCCCTTACAGGTCAACAATGCATCCTCTGCTCATGGTCTGTACCACTTCCACCAGAGTCTGAACCATCATCATCATGTCTCCCCTGCATTAATGCAGCTGGTTTCCCTGCTTCCATCTTATTCCCCTACTGTTTACCCCTTCTCCACAATATGCCCAGAATGATCTTTTTAAAATCCAAATCTTATTATGTCTCTCCTCTGCTTAAAACCCTCTAGTTAGCTTCTGAGTACCCTCAGGATAATCTCCCTAATCTTTAATGAGCCCACAAGGCTCTCCTCCCATCTCAATCCACCTTCTCCCTTGAACCTCTGTTCCAGCCATCTGCTTCTCCTTCCATTCCTCCAAGAAGGCCAGGCTCCCTTTCCTCTGGTTAAAAGCTATTTTCGGGCTTCCTGGCAGCGCAGTGGTTAAGAATCCTCCTGCTGGACTTCCCTGGTGGCACAGTGGTTAAGAATCTGCCTGCCAATGCAGGGGACATGGGTTCAAGCCCTGGTCCGGGAAGATCCCACATGCCGCGGAGCAACTAAGCCCTTGTGCCACAACTACTGAGCCTGCGCTCTAGAGCCCGCGCACCGCAACTACTGAAGCCTGCGTGCCTAGAGCCCGTGCTCCGCAACAAGAGAAGCCACTGCAATGAGAAGCCCGCGCACCGCAACGAAGAGTAGCCCCCACTGGCCACAACTAGAGAAAGCCCGTGCGCAGCAATGAAGACCTAAAACAACCCAAATGTGGGCAGTGGGAAGTGAAGCCAGTGGGAGCCCGCATGTCCAGGTTCCAAGTCTGCCTCTAGCTCAGGGTGGTGATTTTGGGCAGATCAGTCTCTTCTCTGAGCATCAGTTTCTCCATCTGCCAAGTAGGAGCCAAAATAAATAAAATAAATTTTTTTAAAAAAATCTATTTTCTTCCTAAAGCTTTCCCTGCTCCTTCCCCCTAGACTAAGTTAGGGGCCCCTGCAAACTGCCCCTGACTTGGCACTCTGTTCTTCCCCCATCCAACTCTCACCAGGCTTTGACGTAACCATTGGTCTATCTCCTGCCTAGACTGTAAACTCTACAGGAGCAGAGACCTGGTTGGCTCTGTGATGGGCCGTTTGCCCTAGCCTGACACAAGGAAGGGCTCAAATATTTTCTGAGTAGCTGAGTGAGGTGGAGAGGAAGAAAGACTGCTAGCAGTCTTTGCGAGTAAGATAAACTCAAGCCCACCAAGACACCTCAAGGGCAGAAGCCAGGGAGGTGGGTGGAGGGGTGCACGGTTGGCAGGGGAGACAGGGAGTTAGGCCTAGACTATGAGTTTGAATAGCAAACTGCTGAGCTCCAGAGACCACCCTCCCTGCCTTGGCTGCATCTCAAAGGCCCTCAGGGCCAACTCTGGAGACCACGCGGGCCACATCCTCAGGGTGACCCTGCACACACAGGCCTTTGCTGGGGCGCCTCTAAGCTGCTGGTAAACTCCCAGCCTAGTGCGCACGTCTGCAAGTGCCTGGGCCCGCCCCTTTCCAAAGCCAGTTTTAACGAAAACTGGCCTTATAATTTTAACAGGCCTCTGTTGGTTAATCTTCCCCACAAACAAGAATAAAGATCCCAGCCCGGCCCGACTGGCGGCGGGTGGGGTGTCAAATTCTCTTTGTAAACTGAGAATGGCCGCACAGACTAGAAAAGGTCGCCTTCACCCCAGGTTCTTGGGGACTCTTCCAGACCCTTTCTTCCCGACCCCGCGTAGGTAGCACCCGACATCACCGCAAGGTCCGGCTACCTCCGTCCCTCCAGCTGCCGAGCCCAGAACACTCCCCAAAGCCCCGAAGGGTGCGCCCGGAAGAGGCGGATTCTAGGAGACAGGGGGGAGGTGTCTCCCTTGTCTTCGGCTCCGCCCCACCCGCACGCCGCAGCTTGCTGTGATTGGCTGTATCAGTCCAATGCTCTCCAATCAGGAGGCTACCGCGGAGTCAGAGGTGGGGCTTCGGTTCCCACGCGGGGCGGGCTCCTACTCGCTCTCCTCGCGCGTGCTCGCTGCGCCCGCCCTGCCCTGCCCCTCGGCAGTGACTCAGCAGGAAAGCGAGACCGGACTGGGCCGGAAGGGCCGAGCCGAGCCACCCCTTACAGGTCCGCGCCACTGAGCTGGTGGGGCTGGGAGGAGGATTTTGGGGCGGAGGTGGGAGACCCTAGACCTGGTCTCTGATCTTTTTTCGTGACCCAGGAAAACTCCTGATCCTTCTCCGGCCCTGAGTTTCCCTTCTGTACAGTAGAAATAAAGATAAACATGTCCAGGGGTAGTCATGAGACAAGATAGTACTAGTTAGTAGGAAGAGCATGGGGATTTTTGGAGTTTCACAGCTCAGGGTGTGAATCCCACCCCCTAATAAGCTAGCTGTAAGATCCTGGCCAATCCCTAAATCCTCAAATGTCAAATCAGAAAAGGATTTTACCTCCATCTCTCAGGTTGCGACTGTGAAATGAGACAACATATACAAATGCGGGGAGGGGGGGAGGGAACAAAACCACTTAATAGGTGGCTGCAGAATTCCAATTAGGAGAACCAGCTTTGATTAGCAAAACAAAAAGGGCAATTTTGGAAAGCTAGTCCTGGAGGCTAGGCAGTAGACAAGGTAATTCTGCATAAGAAATGAGCAAGAACACATGTGAAAAATAGGCAAAGGACTTGATAGACATTTCTCCAAAGAAGATATACATATAGCCAATAAGAACAACAAAAAAAGACACTTGACATAATTAGTCATTAAGGAAATAAAAACCAAAACCAGGAGATAACACTTCACAGCCAGTAGGATGGCTAGAATTTTTTTTAAGGGGGTAACAAGAGTTAGCAAAGATGTGGAGAACTGGAACCCCTGTGCAGTGCAAGTGGGAATGTAAAATGGCCCAACCACTGTGGAAAACCGTTTGCTAGTCCCTCAGAATGTTAAACATAGAATTACCATATGGCCTAGCAATTCCACTCCTGTGTATATACCCAAGAGAACTGGAAACAGGTTCCCAAACAGATACTTGTACAGGACTGTTCAAAGCAGCATTATTCACAATAGCCAAAAGGTAAAAATAGTCCGTGTCGGTCAACAGATGAATGGATAAACACAATCTGATAAGTCCATTCAAAGGGATATTATTTCACCTTAAAAAAGGATGAGGGCTTCCCTGGTGGTGCAACGGTTGTGAATCCACCTGCCAGTGCAGGTGACACGGGTTCGATCCCTGGTCCGGGAAGATCCCGCATGCCGCGGAGCAACTGGGCGTGTGTGCCACAACTACTGAGCCTGCGCTCTAGAGCCACGAGCCACAACTACTGAGCCCACGTGCCACAACTACTGAAGCCCGCGCGCCTAGAGCCCGTGCTCCGCAACAAGAGAAGGCACCATGATGAGAAGCCCGCGAACCGCAAGGAAGAGTAGCCCCCGCTCGCCGCAACCAGACAGAAGACCGCGCGCAGCAACGAAGACCCGATGAATCCAGAAACAATAAATAAATAAAATAAAATAATAAAATAAATAAATATTTTTAAAAAAAGTTTGAGGTACTGATACATGCTACAATGCAAATGAACCTTGAAAACACTATGCCAAGTGAGAGAAGCCAGTCACAAATGGCTACATGTTGCCTGATTCTATGTCTAGGAAATGTCTAGAACCCATACAGACAGAAAGTAAATTAGGGGTTGCCAGGGGCCCCGGGGTGGGGAAAATGGAGAGTAACTGCTAATGGGTATGAGGTTTTTTTGGTAGGGTGATGAAATGTTCTGGAATGTTCTGGAATTAGTGGTGATGGTTGCACAACCCTGCAAATAGCTAACAACCACTGAATTGTACACTTGAGTGTACAGGGAGAATTTGATGGTATGTGAATTATATCGCAATAAAGCTGTTATTTAAGAAAAAGCAATGAGCAAAAATGTGGGAGTCAAGAGGGCTTGCAAATGCGGAAGGAGGTGGTAGGAGACGGAGGGTCTCAGCATTTGGGGTAGGCCATTAGGGCTAGAGTAGAGAAAATCAGTAACAATTATGTGGGAATGTGCATGTGTGTGCGGTGGTGGTAATGGTGGCAGTGTGTATATGTGAATATACAAGTGATTTTTAAAAACAGGGTATCTAATTTCTGGCTGTTTGTTGAATGCTTGCTCCAAATCATCAGCCAAGTGTGCACCATGCACAGCCTGGAATTGGTGGAACTTTGGGAGTGAAGGGCTTGGTCAGTGAACAGGTAAAAGGAGAGTCACAAAGGAGGCAAAAGCAGATGGAAGATTTAGAAATCAGCAAAAGTCAGGGGTACTTAGCAGAATCTAAGCTCCCTAAGAATTCCTGAGGCTTTTGGTAGGGATCCTAGTATCCTACTTTAATGGGTCCTTTTGATTAGACCTTAAGAGGCAAGGTGCACTCAGCAAGTTAAAAGAGGTGGGAAGTGCTCAAGAGGCTGACATCTGGGCCGCCTACATTCTTCATTTTCCAATGGATTCTCATTGCTCTTCGAATAAAACTCCTCCCGGTGGCCTAGAAAATCCTGAGTGGTCTGGCGCTTACCAGCTTTCCTGACTCATCTCTTAGCACGTTTCTCTTTGCTCCAGTCACAATGCCCTTCTTGCTGGTCCTTCTGCAGGCCATGCTAAATCCCCAGTGAAGGACCTGGAATGGTCCGCCCCAAACATTTTCATGATCAACAAAAGGCTCATGGTTGGTTCCCCCTCACTACTCAGGCCCAGCTCAAGGTTCACCACCTCAGTGGCCTTCCATGACCACCCAATGCCTCCCCATAACACCCTGCTTCATGTTCTTTGTAGCACTAATCACTAGCTCAAACTCTCTTGGCTATTGATTTGTTCAATGGCTTATCATGGGTCTTCTTTTGAAGGTAATCTCTGGGCCATGCAAACTGTAACTGGTCTAGATCTCTTCCTGTTCTGCAGCCCCAGAGTCCAGCACGGTGCTCAAACTAGCACACAGGTGCTCCAGAAATACTTGTTCATGTCCTCCGTTCACTGGACAAATATTATTTGAGCACCTGCCATGTATAAGGTCCTACGTGCAAAGTCAAGCACAAAAGACCCAGCCCCAGCCCTCCCAGCTCCCCTGGGCTGGTGGAAGACACAGCCAAGTCAGCAGTCTGCTGTGATGTAGGGGTGAGTGCTGTCACTGGGGAGGTACCGGGTGTGATGGGGGCTCCTAGTCCAGACCGTGGGTGGGGGAGGGGGGTATCCGTGAAGGCCTCTGGAGAAAATGAAAGCTGAGACATGAGGCTAAATAAGAGTTGACCAAGGGGAAGGAGGGGAGAGGGTGACGTGTATTCCAGGCAGAGAGAACAGCATGTGCAGAGGCCCGATGGGAAGAAAGCCCAGACATTAGAGGAATTGAAAGTAGTTCAGCCTGGCAAGATCCTGGCAGCAAGTGGTAAGGGATGATGTCGAACACAAGTAGAACCAGGTTGTTGCAGGACCTTGTAGACTGAGCTAGGCTGCTGAGGAAAACACTGGGAAGCCATGGAAGGGGTTTAAGCAGGGGAGTGGCGCAATCAGATTTGTCAACATTAGACAGTTCACTGCTCTTGTGGTATGGGGAGTGGATTGGAGACAGTGAGACAGTGAAGAGGCCATGAAAGAAATGTAAGAGAAGAAACATTAAGAGAAACGAACATATTCCAACAGTGTTTGGGAGGTAGAATCAGTAGACTTTAATTAGTTTTTCAAGGGTGGGGACTGTTGGGAATAACACCCAGATTTCCAGCTTAAGCTAGTGCTTGGTAGTGTTAATTCCTAAACAGGGAAACCCAGGTTGAGGTGTAGGTGACAAAGTTCTAAGTGGCACAGGTTGAGTATCAGGAGAGCACAGGGCGCTCAAGTCAGCATTTGGATTATTCTGTGAGTTTCTCAAGGGCAAAAGCCCTTATTTATCTGCGTGTTCCCAAACCCAGTAGGCTCTGGCCCACAGAACACCAAAGTGTACACAGAACCACAGAAAACAGACAGCAGAACAGCTTTGATAACTGCCTGGAAAACAGGTTTCAGGTAGACCCCACAGGACAGAGAAAAATTTAGAAGGTTCAGTGTCTCCCTCAGGATGGGCTAGGTTACGCTGCTATGATAAACCACCCCCAAACTCAGATTTCTCACTCACTCTACCTGCCCATCTTGAGTCAGTGGAAGTTTTCTCCAGGTGGGGACCCAGATTGATGGAGCCTCCACCACCTGGAATGTCACTGGTCACCTTGAAGGAAGGGAACTTGGCAGATAGTGCTTGGGTCCTTGAAGGCTTCTGCCTGGGGGAGATACTTCCACTCACATTTCATCAGCCAAAGCGTGTCAACATGCCATGCCTCGCTTCAAGAGAACAAGGAAGTACAAATCTACCACATGCCAGGAAGGGGAAGAACTGGACATGTTGGTGCCCAGTAATGGGCATCAAGAATCTTAACTTCTGGTCCTGGGTCTCCTCTGCAAACTTGTACAAGTCATTTCCCCGCTCTGAGCCTCAGTTGTCCCTGTCTGTAAAAAGGGATGCTAATACTTCTCTTTAGTTGAACATTGATGAAAGCACTTTGTCTAGATAGGGAAGGGGAGTCCAGGGGTGGGAAGCCGTGACACATCTCAAGACAATGGAGAGGCACACTCGAGTGTGGGTGTGGCTGGAGTGGCAATGACCACAGGCTAAGCAGAATCTGAGTGTGCTGCACTGAGGTCTAGGGGCTGAGGGCAGCTACAGCATCCGTGTCCCTCTGCCCCGACTCCCTGAATTCTTCAGCATTTTCATTCCTTTCACTCCTCCAGCCCTCATCCCTCCAATGACACAGTGGGTCACAGAGAGCTCCCTGACACATGGAGACAAAACCAATACTGCCAAGAGCTGATGGAGTTTGGAGCTTAAGTGTCTGCCTCACTCTTTGGCTGGCAGCCAGGACTTGGGTTTGGAGCCTGTGGGAGGCAGAATAATTCCCGCCCCGCCCCCCCCCCCCCAAGAGGTCCAAGTCCTAATCCCTGGAGCTGGTGAAAATGCTCCTTTACGTAGCTAAAAAGATTTTGCAGACACGGTTAAATTAAGGACCTTGAGACGGGGAGATTATCCTGGATTATCCAGGTGGGCCTAATATAATAACAAAGGGCCTTCGAGGATGGAAGAGGGAGGTGGAAGAATCAGAAAAAGAGATGAGATGATGGACTCTGGGGTCAGAGTGATGCAGTGCTGGCTGGAACGAGGTTGTGAGCAGGCATGGAATGCAGGCAGCCTCTAGAAGCTGGAAAAGGTAAAGGAAAAGGATTCCCCACTGGATCCCCTAGAAAGAATATTGCCCTGCCAACACCTTGAATTGAGCCCAGGGAAACCCATTTCAGACTCGTGACCTCGTGAACTGTAAGATAATAAATTTGTTGTTTTAAGCCACTAAATTTATCCTAATTTGTTACGGCAGGGATAGGAAACTCATACAGAGCCTGCAGGCTGATGTGGAGGGCGGAGGTTTGACGTCAGACAGTTGCTACTGGCGAGTCAGCCACCGTGGGGCTGAGAGAGGCTCTGGCAGGATCCCTCACTTCTCTCTGGCCCTGGGGCGCCAGGTGAGGTACCTCAAGAGCAGCCCCTGGGGAAGCCCCAATGCTGCTTTACTCTCCTTCATCATCCTTTCTGCCTCCTCTCAATTTTTTCTCTTCTACTGACTCTTGCTATGTGCCTTTGAGCAGACCCCTTCCTTTAGGATTCTGTGTATGTAAAAGGAAAATGGGGATGGGCTAGGGGACCCTCTAGGGGCCTTCCTGGCCTGACACTGTGAGTCAGCATCTCCAGGATGTGATGGTCCTGCTGAAAGCTCTCTGATGATGCTCTCGAACTGCCCTCCACCCCCAGGCAGGTTTCCTCCGGAGAGTCCTAACCAGAGTCTTCCCTGCTGCCACAAACAACGCACTTATGCCCAAACACTGACCTCGGTTAAAAGACAGGGGGGACAATGCTTTATTGACTTGGCACCTATGAACGGGTGGCTACAGGCCCCCAGGGTTCTTTGCTCCTGCAAAGTGGAGGCTCTGTGGTGGGAGCAGCATAAATCGAGTTGCTGGTTCCAGCTGCAGGGAGGGGCCCCTGTCCCTGCTTTGGCCCCTCCAGTCCCCTTGTCCAGCCAAGCACCATCTGAGTCCAGGCCCTCACAGAGCAGGCCAGGGCAACGACCCAGGTTCTTCTGCAGCCCCAGGCCAGTCTAAGGTAAGAGCTGTAGGCCTCTCCTGCCTTCCCGTCTTCTTGAGGATCCCAAGATGGGTAGGGGGAAGGGAGATACCCCATTTACAGAGAGCACCTGAACCTCCTGGACCAGGGTTAAGGAAGGCTGGGTTAAGGGTACTGTAACAGGAGTCCCACCAAAGAGGAAAGTTAGGAGTTCTTCCCTTCCCACCATTTTCTGTTTTAGCTGAGCAGAAAGTAGGAGTTTTCATTGAACTGGGCCCACAGTAGGTGATGACAGGTGAGGTCACACACTAAGTTGATGGGATAGAGCCAGGCTCCCTCAGGCAGGACCACACCATCTGGGCAGGCTCTCTCCCAGGCAAGGGGAGGGAAGGGCAGAGTGAACTGCAGTTGTCACAGGAGGAGGACTTCCTGGAGGAAGAGGGGCAGGCCACAGTAGGCTCCCAGAAGAGGTGGTCTGCAGAGTGGGCTGGGTCACGATGGCTGGCACAGGACACTGGCATCCTCACTGTGGTCACAGTTGTGGGCATCCCAGCGGATGTGAGAGCACAGCAGCAGGGCACTCTCGTCTCCACGGCACTTGACATTGTCCAGGAGGATAGGGCCTCGGCCTGGGCCAAAGTGGGCCTCACCAGGGGCTGCCAGGGCCTGGCCACAGCCCAGCTGGTGACACAGGACGCCGGCTGCCCGCAGGTCCCAAGCATCATCGCAAACAGTGCCCCACTGCTGCCCTAGGAAGAGCTCTACACGGCCCTCGCATCGGTGGGCTCCGTTGGCCAGACGTAAGTGCCCTGTGGGGAGACAAGGTCTGGGGCTGGAAGGGGCTGGCCCAGGCCAGGCCACTCCCAAGCTAGGCCAGGTAAGGGGTAGTTACAGGAGGCAAAGGGTGGTGGTTTGGGACACAGCACTGCCCTGGGAACCACTGGACGAAGGCAGACAAATGAGATTAAAATAAGAAGGGCATCGGTCCAGACTGCATCTCAAGATCAGAAGAATGTGTACAAGCCTTTATGGGGTGCTCTTTGCATGCTGGGAGCTTCATGTCTGCTCTCTCCTTAGTTCTCTGTTCACAATCCCAATACCTCAGACCCAGGGCTGCTCTCTATCATCATCATCTCCCCTCCTCCCTGGACTCCCCAGACTAAAGCCTGAATTCTTTCATTGCTCTCCTGAGGACAGGAGCCCACCCCTTTATTTTGGTCCCAACTCTAGAAATCTCTAGATGACTCTAGCTTAAAACCCACCTCCCTCTTTCTGGACATCATGCCTCTATTAATGAGGCCTGAGACTCTCGCAGAAGGACAAAGGCTCCAGGACCTGGTGCAAATCTGCTGTGTAACCCCGGGCTGTGACCTCCTTCCAAATCTGGTCCTTCGTATCCTGATGCCTCCACTTCACTCTTAGGGACGGTGGACACCTACCGTCCCTGGGTCGAGGAGTGGGCACCTGGGTGGTCTCAGCACCATCCTGCTGGACTAGCTCCTCTGGGCCTGGCTCAGCAAGGACAAAGAAACAGGTGGCTGTCACACTGGGGAACAAGTCCCTTGATGCCAGGTCACCTCTTACCCTCCAAGGGAGGACTGATTTAGGGTCAGAAAGGACTTAATAGGTTCCCGCTCCTTGGTACAGAAACGTGGATTGTGTTTCTTTCACCCTGGGGCCCAAAGCAGAACCCTTTGTGGCCAAGGCTACCAGGGCACCAAACAAGGGCGAAAATACCGATTCCCAAAGCAATCAGTAAAGAGACGCATTTTTAAATGTGTCAGACTCTGCAAACACCCCTTTTCCATTGACTCCTCCCAAGGGTCAAACGCTTGCTCCCCGAAAGCTGATCAACTCTCCCTGCTAACTAGAGTTTTTCGGGTCCTTTACGCAGCAGAACAAAACCTCCCCGGCCACGTCTGGTACAGGTTCTTCCACACTTTACCCCCGGCCTTCGGCCTCTCAGCTCGGGCCCCGCCCCTCACTGCCGCAGAGGGCGCTCCCTTCCCGGCCCCGCTCATGCCGCGCAGCCGCAGAGCGCGCCGACGGTGGGCTCCGCCTCTGTCTGCGGAGTGTGAGTCCTCTCCCGCTGCGCTCACGCCGCAGCGCCTCGGCGAACTCTGACGCGCGGCCCCGCCCATTTCCCAACAGACCCCGCCCCCCTGCGCTGCAGAGCATGCCTGCGCGAGGCCCCGCCCGTTCCCCAGAGCCTGCCTCATCCCGCCCGCGCCGCAGTACGCGCCTGCGCCGGTCCCGCCCATCTCACAGCGGGCCCCGCCCTGCCGCAGTAAGCGCCTGCGCGCGGCACTCCCCCCCCCCCCCCCCCATTCCTCAGATGGCGCTTTGCCCCGCCCGTGTCGCTGTGCATACGTGGTCCTACAGCGGCCTCACCTGAGCAGAGCGCGCCCGCATCCTCGTGGTGGCCGCAGTTGTGCTGGCCCCAGCCCAAGTGGAAGCAGTCACTCAGGCGGGCCTCCGTGCCGGCGCAACCCACGTTGTCCAGCAGCACGGGGCCGCGGCCGTAGCCGAAGTGGCCGAGGCCCGTGGCGCCCAGCGCCGGCCCGCAGCCCGCCTCGCGGCAGGCCACGCGCGCGTCCGCGAAGTCCCAGTCATCGTCGCACACGGTGCCCCAGCCCCCGGCGTATAGCACCTCCACGCGGCCGCGGCACGGGCTCGGGCCGCCCACCAGCCGCAGCCGCCCGCCTGCGGGGCGCACAGGCCCGCGGCCAGAGGGGCTGGGCTGGGGCCACCGGCTCCCGGGCAGAGCCCCGGCCCCACCCTCTTCCACCCACAACGGAACCCTGGCCCTGCCACTTACTTTTCTTCCCCGCCGCCCAGGCCGCTGTGGTGAACAGTGCCGGCTCTCTGGAAGGCAGGGCACCAACTCCTGTAGCTGCAGAGACAGGGTATCTAGAGCATTTGAAGGGGACAGAGAGGGCTTCTGGCCTGCAGCAGGGCACAGGGCGCGTCTACTGAGATGCCCCAACTCTTACCACACCTGCACCCCACTCAGCCTCAATCCTAGAGTCACCATGTTGTACGCTGTGGTGGGGTCCTCAGGAAGCTTGAAGGGAATGAACCAAATCCTACTTCCAGGCATTATCCTAATTTCAATCCCAATGATAGGTCCAGCCCTAATTGCAAATCTACTTCTACCCTTCATTCAAGTTATATCTCACTTCTCGAAAGGCCTCTCAATTTCCAACCTCGGCCCCAACCCAAATTTTATTTCAGAGCTTTGAAGAAGTGCCTCGTCCCAGCCTGCTGAACTTTTCAGAGCCCTGGATTTCACCCTTGCTCCAGCTGCCCATCTGTTCTCTCACCCATCTCTTTACCGTCTGGCCAAAAGCCCTGGCCTGCTAGCCCGGGCCCCCTCCCCCTGGGTCCAGAACAGTCTTCCCAATTCCCAGCCCTACACACCTACCATTGCCCCTACCATTCCAGCCTGGTGGGCTGGGCTCCTTACCCTCTGGCTCTGTGTGCCACGCCCAGTCCGCTCTTGTGCCCGATGGTGGCAGTGCCGTGAGAGTCAGGTGCCCCAGGACTAGAGTAGGAGTCAGAGAAGGGAGTAGGGTCAGAGGCCAAGGTTCTGGTTCCTGATCAGCCTTGGGCTCTCGGAGAGGATGGGAGGGTCTCCCTGGAGAAGACAACAGATTTTACTTTCAGAGCTGGGGGCTCAGTCCCAACTGGGGTCCAAGGAAGTCTGCCCCACTTTGCCAGTTCTTGTAATTTATTTGTGCTGCCTAGGTGTACACTTCACGGTTTATACAGGCTTTCACAGATGTGCTTTCATGTCTCTCCAATGTTCCCAGAAGCCCAATGTGTGTCCAAGATGGGGAGATAAAGAAGGCCTTGCCCACCAGGGAGGGCCATGCACAGTCCTGAGGGGCTTGCAGAACAAAACTCACTATCCCCATTTACAGATAAAATAATAAGACTAGAAAGGGCAAGGGGCATACCCAAGATCATGCAGCAAGGTTAGCTGAGGCTTTGCCAGGGCTCACTCTGCCTCATTGGGCCTCAGCTTTCCCATCTGTAAATTGGGAATGATGCCCCCTGGTTTGCTGTGAGGCATGGGCAAGCACTTTATATCTGGTAGAATGGAGTCCATTTGTGAAATGCCATTAACAGCCCTATTATTCCTAGTTGTTCAGAAAACCTCAGTATGGGAGAGGGACCAGGTGAGAGGAACTACTATTATAAGAGAATCAGGATTACAGATGGCTAGGAAATTCTGGGGACATACCTGGGTTTCAATGAGAGAATTCTGGAGTATCTCTGGAGCGATCCTAGAAGACTATTACTTTACTCTGAAGTATTCCATAAAGAGTACTTAGAAAGTGGTGGAAAATTCCGAAGGCATTTTTGGAGTACTGTTAGACAATTCTGGAGTATTGGTGGGGTAATACTGCAGTATTACATACCTGTGGAGTCTACTACGATTTTCGGAGGCACTTCTAGAGCAGTACTGAGAAATTAACACTAATTTGCGGGCCTTCTTGAAAGAGCTCAGGTTAACACCAAGACAGTCAACATCCCGGTGCCCTCCCAGGCCCCACTCCACCTCCTCCTGCTTCAGGACTCGGCCCCGCCCCGCCCCGCCCACAGGCCCCGCCCCCGAAGTCCGCACCTGCGCAGAGCGCGCCGGCGTCCTCGTGGTGGCCGCAGTTGTGCACCCCCCAGCCTAGGCTCAGGCAGGCTGCCAGACGGGTCTCGCCTCCTTCACAGTGCACGTTGTCCAGCAGGATGTGCCCCGTGCCGTAGCCGAAGAAGGCGTTGGTGGTGGCTGCCAGGGCCGCCCCGCAGCCTAGCTGGCGGCAGACCACGGTGGCGTCCGGCAGCCCCCAGTCATCGTCACACACGGTACCCCACAGGCCACCGTGCAGGATCTCCACTCGGCCCTGACACGGGCCCGCGCCCCCCACCAGGCGCACGCTGCCCTCGCCTGGTAATGGGGTTGGAGGGACAAGGAGCATCTCCCACATGGCTTTGCTGCCCATTCCAACCCAAAGTTCTTCCTTATTGCCCCAGGCCCTCCGCATACCCACAGTGCATGGTATCCCAGGACCTAAAACCTAGGAGGAGCTGCTCACCCACTTACCCCCAAAGCACTGCTTCCTCAGAGTCTAGATTGGGGGTGCTTTGTGGGATCTGAGGACAGAGCCCTCTGACTGTGTCATTTCCTGCCTAAAAGCAACCCTCCCTGCCCTTGTCAATCCATGCTCTGCTAACCATCTAGGATGTGCTGATTCCTCATTTATAACACTACAGCAGTGAAAGCCTTCTCATCTTTCCAGGTACAGCACCAACAACTCTTCCTCCAGGAAACCCTCCCTGATTTCTGATGAATGGGATCCTCTTCCTCCTCCGGATTTTCTTGCCTTTTTATCTGTCATTCTTTAAGGGAACTTTTCATTTTGTTGTTCTACATCATTATCAGCATTTCTGTGTATATCGGACTCTCCCATTAGATTAAGCTTCAGCCCCCACCTCTCTTATTTTCTCCAACCTTGTGCTGACTATTTTTGTCATCCCACTAGAATGAATCTTCTTTCCCTATCCAGACGGTGAGTGGCCTGAGGGGGTGCAGGGGCAGGGCGGGATGAAGGAATGACCAAACTCACCCATCAGTAATCCCTCACTTCCCACTGCCTAGGGTAGGGTTTGGGATATTCCTCCCTGGATCCCTCTCCTAAGACCCAGGTGGTCCCCCACATTGCCTTTACTTACCTTTTCCATTCTGGGGAGTTGTAGGGGGTGCCCTACTGGTTAACACTTTCCTTGCTGGGGGCTGCGTGGGCAAGAATTCTGGGAAAGAAGCAGGGTGGAAGGGAGGAGGATATGGAGTTTTCTGTTCTCCATCCTCACAAACACAGGTATGTGAGGGGCAGGGCATGGACCCCTAAGGTACCTGCCCTCAGGGCCTCTGGCCACACAAAGGGTCAAAACTAGGAAATCTGGGGTATGAGAGGAGAAAGGGCCACCTGAGTCCTGAAAGCAGTAGGTTTAGAGGATTTCGTTTAGTTCTCAGTTCTTTTAGTTCTTAAAGCAGCATCACATCACTTGAGAATTTGTTAGAAATGCAAATTCTCAGGCTCCACCCCAGACCTGCAGAATCAGAAACTCTGGAATGGGGCCACCATCTGTGTTTTAATGAGCCCTCCAGCTGATTTTCTTGAAAACCAGAACTACTGCTCTCAAGGTCAAAGCCTCTCAGAGATTTGTTGCAGCTCTACACCAAGCGGGCCTTACTGCCAGCGTTGACCCCAATTGTCTGGTTTTAAAAATGAGAAGGGGGCTCTGCTGGGATAATCAAGGCCCTCCACGGAAGCAGTAATACTGGTTTTCAGCAGAGGTCATACAATGAGCCAGAGCACTGCTGGGGCCCAGGCTCCCGACAGCCAGGCTGGGGCACTTCGCCAGCACCATGCACTGCAGCTGCTGGCTTGGTCTTCGTCATTGGGACATTCTTACCGCTGGGAAGCCCTGCTGCCTGCCTGCCTGTCTGTCCTTCCGGATCGCAGACCGTCCTGCTCACCGTCACACAGGACAGCCACGTCCTCGTAGTGAAAGCAGTTGTGGACGCCCCAGCCTCGGCTGCCACACTCGCTCAACGCAGCTTCCTGCCCACGGCACTCCACGTTGTCCAGCAGGATGGGGCCTCGGCCCTGGCCGAAGGCAAGGGGCCGCGGCACGGGCAGAGCCAGGCCGCAGCCCAGCTGACGACACACCACATTGGCGTCCACCACGTCCCAGTCGTCGTCGCAGACGCTGCCCCAGGAGCCGCCATGCAGGACCTCCAGACGTCCCCGGCAGCGGCTCGGGCCCCCCACCAGCCTCAGCTCTGTGGAGAGGGTTAAGCTGGCACGGGGGGATCAGTGGGCCCAACCTAGAGGATGCCTCCGCCTTGCCCTGAAGCTGTGGGGGCCTTGGGATCAGGCCCTCCTGGGACTTACTTCTCCCTTTCTGTAAAATGGGGAGACAAGAGCAATCCCTTTGGGGGCCTCTAGAATAATGGAGGGCTGGTTAGTCATTATTCCCTGAGGTCTTCTGTCTGAGCATCTGAGTACCTCGCGAGCAGGGGGAAGGGCGGGGGGGAGGGGCAGGGGCACCTACCTGGAAAGGGCAGTGAGGTGGGCTGTAGGGCGCTGGCTGGAACAGAGTGAGGAAGAGCATTGGCCCCCTCAGCCCCCTCCCTTGGCTGCCTGGCCCTGGGAACACAGCCTCCCCTCCTCCCCCCATGTTCCTCACCATCATCCCCCTCCTCTTCACTACCCCTGCTTTTCCAAAGCCCCTGACTGCCCCAGTTGGTTTCCTTGCTTCATCCCTCGCCCATTGGTCCATGGGCTGCCCCAGAGTGATCTGCCTGAGACACAGATCAGCTTATCCCACTCCACTGCTGAATTCCCCAAAGACTCCCCTTTTCCTGCAGGAGTCCCAGAACCTAAGCTTTCTCTACAAAGTCTTCTAGGATCTTCTGATCAGCTTCTCCTTACTTCTTAGTCTCCCATCAGTCTTGTCTCCAGGTCTTTAACCCTGCAGTCTCCTCTGCTAGCCCTGCTCATTACAGCCCTGCGGATCGAGCCCCCTCCTATGGGAAGCCTTCCTGGAGCTCTCAGCTAGAAGTGCTCTCCTTTTCCTCTGAATACCTGGGCACCATATACATACCCTTTTCCAGGCCTTCTGCCCGGTGATGTGGCCATGTCTGTCTCATCTCGGTCTCCCCCAGAGCCCCCTGCCCAGAGCCTGTTACTCCCCAGATGCTCAGTAGCTCTGCCTTAAGTGTGTAAATTACCTTTGGGATTCAGTCTGATTTCCCCCCAAAGATTTACCTGTATAAGTCCTTCTGCTTCGGCTCTCACATATGTGTAGGTCAGGCACTGTGCTCACTGCTTTATGTGGCCTGACTCACTTACTCATTAGGACAACTTATGAGGCAGCTTGAATTTTGCAGAAGGGGAAACTTCAGGTTTAGTAAAGTTAGGTAACTTGCTCAAGGCCACTCCGCAAATAAAAGGTAGAGCTGGAATTCTAACCCGGACAGCCACACTCTTCTTCACCACACTATTCTGAGCATGTGGACTGAGAGGGAAACTGGCCTAGCATGGGAAATTGAATACCCATAATAGCCCCTCATTTGTGCACAGAGTTCTCAGACACATCCACATACCTTAGCTCAGAGAAAGAATCCTTACAACCTCTGAGGCATGTATTAGTGTACCCATTTTACAGATGAAGAAACTAAGAGCCAGTTTCTTCTTTCCTAAGTTAGGATAGTCCCTAGGCTGTTTGATTGCATCTGTTCCACCAGTTGGCTTTCCAACAGCCATTGGTGAGCCCGTGCCCTTTCCCTCCTTGCCTGTTTCCAATATCCTAACTGCCCATGCTCTGTGTACCTTGAGCCCTCACCTTTAGCACTGAGCCTTCCACTCCCCCAACTCAGACCTTAGCTTTCATCAAACCTGGGCAAATGTCAGAGCTGGAGAGAATGTTGGAAACCACCTCCTTTAGAGGCCACCTCCCACCGTAATTTTACAACTGGGAAAACTCAGAGCCAGAAAGGGGAAGTGCGGGGAGGGGAGCACTCACCCAGTGGCAAGAGGAGGAGGAAGGACAGGACAGGGGTGAGGGGGGAAGGGGCCGCGTTCCTGTCTCCAGGCCTCCATCCCCTGCTCTTCTCATCAGGCTGGGGACCAACTTGCATCTCTGTGTCCTTATGCGTCCAGCCAGTGGATGGCCTTTCCAAGGGTCCCATTAAGGGGTGGTGGAGAAGTCACAGCTGGAACTTCTGGAATTAAAGGTTCCCCTTCACTTCTTCCAGCTGGAAGGGCCCAGGTAGAGCTTCGGTGAGGGGTGGGGGCGTGACATTTCCACTTGGGTTTCGTATACTGCGTGGAGGCAGCAACTGGAGGATAAGGACAGAAACACAGATGGAAACTCCTCATGAGGACTTAGGTCCGGCTGGGGCAGAGGGTGTATGAAAGCAAGGGGTGGGAGGTGAGGTTGGAGGGTTGTCTGATCCCAAACCGAGACAGGTCTGCCGGGCTGTGCCAAAGGCTCAGAGTTTTCCCTCCAGGACAACACATCCCAAAGCAGGGTGTTTGGGCCACTGGGGGCAACCCACATCATTTTGGGGGGAGATAGATGACATTTACTGTTTCATTTTCATTTATTTTTTCTTTTACACTGCCTTCTATTTATGGCAAAGGATGCTGGCTCTTCATTTATCTGGAACAACATAAAGTTTCCCTTTAATTTAACTTATTTATTTTTTTGGCTGCACCGCAGCTTGCGGGATCTTAGTTCCCCGACCACGGATGGAACCCAGGCCCATGGCAGTGAAAGCGCTGAGTCCTAACCACTGGACCGCCAGGGAATTCCCTAAAGTTAATTGAAATCAGAAAAAAAAAAAAAAAAAAAGAAGTTAATTTAAAGAAAAAACACCAGGGACTTTCCTGGTGGTCCAGTGGGTAAGACCCTGTGCTCCCATTGCAGAGGACCCGGGTTCGATCCCTGGTCGAGGAACTAGATCCCGCCTGCATGCCACAACGAAGATCCCACGTGCCGCAACTAAGACCCCGCACAGCTAAAATAAATAAAAATTAAAAAAAAAAAAAAGAAAAAACATCAAGGAAATATGGTTCCCACCAGTCACAAATATGCAAAAATGGTATAGGGCTGGGAGAGTAAATGCCATTTGGGATTTTTCTTTAAATTTTGGATTGATGTTTACAAACCAAAAAGTGCATAAATCATAAGTGCAGAGCTCAGTAAACATTCACACCATGTAACCAGCATCCCAGTGTGTGGGCTATGATTGGATGGTTGGGGACTGGTTTAGAAGATGGTTCTGTTTGGGATATACTGAGACCCAGGTTCCCGGGGGACATGGGTGCCCCTCTCAGCCGGAACGCACCCGCCCCCCTCGCCCCCCCACCATCTTTCCCTGGCTTTGCTTCCATCCTGGCATACAAACAGTCTGGTTGGGAAGAGAATGAAAACCTATCTGGATGTGGACACAGGGTTTTCAATACTCCATTCATGGGGCCCAGTACAGCCCCCAGTGGAATAATCAGCTTTTGTCCTCTTGGGGACAGCTGGGAGATGGGAGTCGAGAGCTGTGAGGAGGGGGGACCCATGGTCCGGTCTTTGCTGAGGGGAATCCACTGTGACCTGGGCCTTCCCCTGCCTCCCAGGCCTTGGGGCCACCCACCTCTCAGGCTGCTGGAACACTGGCCCCCCAGGTCAAGGAAGCCCCTGCTCTGTGAGTATGGGGACACACAGCTCCCAGGGAACCTGGCTGGGAATCCTGAAGTCCCCCCGCTCTATCCCCTGCCACCCTGGCCCAGGAGTGAGGGAGGAGGACCCCTGATCCTGACAGCCACTGATCTCAAGTCCTGGCTGACCCAAGAGCTCTCAGTGGGCCTTGTGGAGCCTGCCTTATCTCTAGCTCCTAGCTTGGTCCCCAAAACTTCTCCTGCCTTACACCCTGGGAACCTTGGTCAAAATGAGGCTTAACCGTTCCCTGCCCTCATGAATAGTGCCTCCCTCCCTACCCTGTAGCAGTGCACCTGTTGCCCTGAACTGTTTCTTCACTGTTCAGGGCAGGCAGCATACACAGTGGTTACAAGCATCCGCTCCACCATCTACTTACTAGCTGTGTGAGCTCATCGTGCCACACCTCGCTGTCCTCATCTGTAAAATGGGGCTAGTAATACACTTACCTCTTACAGTTCTTGCTAGGATACATGAGCTAAAGTTTGTAAAAAGTTTAGCCCAGAGCCTGGCCCACCGTAAGTGTGGTAGCTGTTATTATGATTACTGTCTCCCCGTTTAGACTGGGGACCCTCGAGAGCAGGGACCAGGGCTTACCCAGCGGTAGCACCTGGCACAGGGCGGGTACTAAGGAGACTGAATGAAGCTTAGGGCTGCAGAATCACAGCACTGAAGCAGTCAGAAGAGGCCCCGGAGATCATTAAGGACAACTCCACATCTGTCCAGTGGAAAACTAGTCACACACACTCACACTCACACACGCCAGCAAAAGGGAAGAATTCATACCTGGGGGAAGGTTCTAGGCTCTTTCTGTTCCTTCTTCTATAGTCAGTCCAAGGTCAAATCACTTTGTCTGCCTCCAGAAGTTTAAGACTGGGAAGGATCCCCCAGATGCAAATCAACACAGACCTTTCTTCTTTTCTTTCCAAAGCTGGGAGGTGAGCAAAGGCAAAGTCCCCCGTCCATGGAGCTGGCTGGTGGTCCCAGCCTGTCCCCACCCGACCTTAGGGGAAGAGGGAGGCAAAGGGAGAGTGAAGGTGGCCTGCAGTGTCTGGAGCAGCCCCCAGAAGGGGCACCGGGCAGAGGAGGAGCTCTGGGGTTGGGGGGCAGGCGTGGACTCTCAGGGCCAGGCAGCCCCTCCTCCCCCTTCCCCCACCCCAGGGTTCAGGTTTCAGAAAGGCCTGGATAGGCCTCCACCCCTTGGCAGGGCAGCCAAAAGCATCCCTCTCTCTCCTGCCACAGCCCTGATTGAACCCTTAGTTCCGTTGCCTGGGACTCCCCTTGACCATGTCCAAACCCATCCCACCTGGGGGTTTGGAAACCTGGTAGCAGGAACCAGAGTGCATGAGGTAGGCTTCCCATGTAGGCAGGGCCTCTGATTTTGCTGCTGATCTTTTGCCTTATTGTGGTTCCTCTTGAGTTCCGGTACCTTTGGGACTTAGGTGCTTTTGTAGTCATAGGTGACAGGTAACGGCATGTGGTTTACTCTGTAGTTTATAGCTTCAGTCAAATGCTGTGCTGGAATTCTGCACCTTCTGGCTGGAACCACAAACTCTCAGAGCTGAAGGTGTCCTTAGAGCCTCCACAGGGTGGTTCCCAAACCTGGATGTGCATTCACATCACCCCTGGGTGCACTTAAAAATAGAAACAGATTCCTGCCCCTACCACTTTTTGCCCCAGAGATTCCGATCCAGCAGTTGAGGTATGGGATCCCCCCAAAAGTGTGTTTTTGAAAATCTACTGAGGCTCAAACAAGTTTGGGGATCAGGGGTCTAACCCAAACTGCTTATCGTGCAGATGGGATAACTGAGGCCAAGAGAGGAAAATGGAGACACAGCCGTACAACCTCGAAGGACTTAGTTCCCTGACTCTGGAGTCTGATCTTGCTTCCCACTTCTCAGAAAAAGAAAATTCTCTGATGGGAAGTCTGCCATCACCTCGCTCCCAAACCTACACCCCCTCACATGTCCGCGCTCAGCCGTCCTCTCCTCCCCGGGCCTGAGGAACTGCTCCCCCGCATTCCAGACCCCATCTCCTTCTACCTTCTCGGGACCTCCCTCTCTCCATCTGTGGGTCTTCTCTCTCCCGTGTTCAGCTGCTCTTTCCCAACTGGATTCTTCCCGTGGGGCTTCTAAGCAAACTGGTTTCTGTCATTTAAAGCAAACAACAGAAAACCCTTTCAACCTATGTCGGTTGGGTCTTCAGGGTAGAAATGGCCCAGCCCTAGTATCCCTACCATGCTTTTTTTTTTTTTGGCCATGCTGCACGGCATGTGGGATCTTAGTTTCCTGACCAGGGATCGAACCCACACCCCCTGCAGTGGAAGTGGGGGGTCTTAACTGCTGGGTCATCAGGGAAGTCCCTCCCTACCATGCTTTGTCACTGGCTGGGGATGCCCTGGAAGAGTGTGCCCTTGGCTCAAAGGCTGCAGTAGATCCTGAAGCTGCTACAAATGGAGGCTGTCAGCTGACTACATTCCTCACAACTCATCAGCTCCTTTCTCGGAGGGAGATCTGAGCAGACCATCTGCATGGCTGCCACTGGCCTCCACGCCCCACTCCGGCTGCTGCCCTACCCCTCTCCTCCCCATCACAGCCAAACTTCCCCAAAGAGCTGTCTGCTCACCCACCTTTATTTCCTTTCCTCTCTCTCACTACTCAAATGGCTCCAATCTGCTTTTGGTCCTTAGCACGTCACTGAGACAACCCTTCCTCAGGTCAATGGTGACCTGCACATCATGAGATTCAAGGGACAATTTTTTCATTCCTTGTTTTAGTTATAATATGAGCTCTGAAACTGTATTCATCAGTTTTTGCTGTGATGGAGTGTGTAACAAACAACCCCCCAATTGCAATGGCTTACAACAAACATTTACTTTTCTCCCATGGTTCTGCACGTTGGCTCTGAAAGCTCTATTTCAGGCTGTGGGTTGCGTTCAGGTCTGCACTGTGTGTGCCTCATTCCAGGACCCAAGCTAAAGGAGCAGTGGTTACCTGGGGCATGCTCCTCCTGGAGATGAAGGCAGAAACCCCAAAGACCAAGCAAGCACATTTAAAGCTTGCGCTGGGTCACGACACACATCCCATCTGCTCATGCATGTTCCATTGTCTACAGCAAGTCATATGGCCAAGGCTGTTATCTATCAATGAGGCAGGGGAAGTATGCCTCTCCCAAAAATGGGGAGGAGGAGAGAGTGAACATATGCTGAACAGTAGTATAACCTACCAGAAAATAACAGAGGCTTAAACAATATCCAGATTTATTTTTATCTCTCACCTATAAGTGCTGGCAGGAGATCTAGAGCTCACGATTGTGAAGGATCCAGATTTCTTCTTTCTTCTTCCTCTGCCACCCTCAACAGGGCTTCCTTCTCATAGTCCAAGATGGCTGCTCCATCCTCCGCCATCATGATTTTATTTCAGCCAGTGTATCAGTCAGCTTGGCTGCCGTAACAAAATACCACAGACTGTGTGGCTCAAACAATAGAAATTTATTTTCTCACAGTTCTGTAGGCTGGAAAGTCCAAGATCAAGGTTCTGGCAAGTTTTGTTTCCTGGTGAGAGCCTTCTTTCTGGCTTATAGACAGCTGCCTTCTCACTGTGCCCTCACATGGATCTCAGAGAGCTCTCTGGTATCTCTTCTTATAAGGACACTAATCCTATCAGATCAGGGCCCCACTCTTATGACCTCATTTAATCTTAACTCCTAAAGGCCCTATTTTCATATATACTCACATTAGGGGTTAGGGCTCTAACATGAATTTTGGAGGGACACATTCAGTCCATAATAGCCAATGAAAAGAGAAAGAAAAGACACACGGAAGGCATGTTCCTTCCCTTAAGGGGCACAGCCACATCCCTTCTGCTCTCTTATGGCTAGAACATCTTCTCATGGCCATAGCCCAGCTAAGAATTCTATTACTATGTAAGAAGGGACAGAAAGTACCAGGGAACAATTACAGTTTCTGCCATAGTCCTTGTGTTTCTTGATATCTCAGAAATGTTGGTTTTTTTTTTAATTGAAGTATAGTTGATTTACAATGTTGTGTTAGTTTCAGGTGTACAGAAAAGTGATTCAGATATATATGAATATATATATATTTTTTCAGATTCTTTTCCCATATAGGTTATTACAAAATATTGAGTAGAGTTCCCTCAAAAGTGTTTGATACTCTATCAGTTACAGTGTTTTTGGCTGCAAGTAACGGGAAATGCAAATCAAAGTCACTCATAAAGAGGAGTTTTTATCTCACTTAATAAGAAGTCCAGGGACTTCCCTGGTGGTCCAGTGGCTAGGACTCCACTTTCCCAATACAGCGGGCCCGGGTTCGATCCCTGGTCAGGGAACTATATCCCATATGTCACAATTAAGAGTTTGCATGCCACAGCTAAAAGATCCTGCACACCGCAATGAAGATCCCTCATGCCACAACTGAGACCCAGTGCAGCCAAATAAATAAATATTAAAAAAAAAAAAAAAAAAAGAAGTCCAGAGGTAAGGCCATTTCAGGATTGGTTAATTCAGTGGAGTGACATCATCAGGGACCCAAGTCTACTCTGCTATCTTCAGCAAGTTGGCCCCTTCTTTTGGCTGGTTTCCCTCATGACTCAACATGGTGGCCTCAATTCTGAGTAGCTCATGCATATGACAATGTTCAGAGCCAGAAAAGAGGAAACATCCCCACCTTGTGTCCTATTTTAAAAGCTAAGAAGACTTCCCCAGAAAACCCAGAAGAGAAATCCCCTCAAGTCTCAGTGGCCAGATCCAGTGACTTGCCCATTGCAAAGCATGACTGGCAAGTGGACCGGAGCCCTAGGCTCAGTCCTAGCCTTTTTCTCCATCCATTCTACCTCTCTAGGAGACTTTGAACAAGCTCCGGGTATACAATTTGTTGGTTTTGAGTATATTCACGGAGTTATACATCCATCACCATTACCTAATTCCAGAACATATTCACTATACCCAACGAAACCTGTACCCATTAGCAGTCAATTCCTTTTCCCCCTCCCTCCAGCCCTTGGCAACCACTAATCTACTTTCTGTCCCTATGGATTTGCCCATTCTGAACATTTCCTATAAGTGGAATCCTACAATATGTGGCCTTTTGTGTCCTGCTCCTTTCACTTAGAATAGTTTTCAGAGTTCATCCATATTGTAGCATGTATCTGTACTTTATTCCTTTTTATAGCTCAGTAATATTCCACTGTATGGATATACCACCTATATGAACAGATATTGATATATTCCTATCTAGAATATATAAAGAACTCTCAAAACTCAACATTAAAAAAACCAAACACTCCAACTAGACAATGGGCAAGCCACGAAGAGACATTTCACCAGAGAGGATATATGGATGGCAATGAGCACATGAAAAAATGTTCAACATCACTAACCATTAGGGAGATGAAAATTAAGCCCAGGATAAGCTATCGCCACACAACTATCAGAACGGCTAAAATAAAAATAGTGACAGTACCAAATGCTAACAAGGATGTGGAGAAACTGGATCCCTCATACATTGCTGGTGGGAATACAAAATGATCAAACCACTCTGGAAAATAGTGTTAACAGTTTCTTTAAAAACTAAACAGGTAGACTTCCCTGGTGGCACAATGGTTAAGAATCTGCCTGCCAAGGCAGGGGACATGGGTTAGAGCCCTGGTCCAGGAAGATCCCATGTGCCATGGAACAACTAAGCCCGTGTGCCACGACTACTGAGCCCTCGTGCCCCAACTACTGAAGTCCGCACGCCTAGAGCCCGCAGACCACAACGAAGAGTAGCCCCCACTGGCCGCAACTAGAGAAAGCCCATGTGCAGCAATGAAGACCCAATGCAGCCAAAACAAACAAACAAACAAACAAAACTAAACAGGGAATTCCCTGGAGGTTCAGGGGTTAGGACTCCACACTTTTACTGCTGAGGGCGCAGGTTCGATCCTTGGTCTGGGAACTAAGATCCTGCAAGCCGTGTGGTGCGGCAAAAAAACAAAAACAAAGACAACAAACAAACACACAAAAAAACCCTAAACATACACTTAACCATACAACCCAGCAATTGTATTCGTGGGCATTTATTCCAGAGAAATGAAAACCTATGTCTGCACAAAAACCTACACAAGAATGTTCACAGCAGCTTTATTTGTAATAGCCTGAAATTGGAAACAATCAGAATGTCCTACATTAGGTAAAGGGTTAAACAAACCATAGTACAGTCACTCCATGGAAACTTCTCAGCAATAAAAAGGAACAAACTATTGATACATGCAAGAACTTCAGTGAATTTCAAGGGCATTATGCTGTGTGAAAAAAAAAGCTGATCTCAAAAGGTCACACACCCTATGACTCCATTTATATAATATCCTTGAAATGACAAAATTATAGAGGTGGAAAACAGATTAGTGATGCCCAGAGTTTAGGGATTGTGTAGGGGAGAGGAGTGGGTGTGAAGGAACAGCTCGAGAGAGATCTTTGTGATGACAGAATTGTTCTGTGTCTTGATGGCCACGATGGTAACAGACGTCTACACATATGATAAAATGACAGAACTATACACACACATCGTATAAATGTCACATTCATGGCTTTGATATTGTACTACAGTTATGTAAGATGTAATCATCAGGGGAAACTGAGCTAAGGGTACACGGGACCTCCTTATACATTTCTTTGCAACTTCCTGTGAATCTATTATTAGTATTTCAAAATAAAACATTTTTTAAAAAGTCTTAGCTGACTTACAAAAGCAAAACAGACTAACAGTGCAAAATAAAAGCAAAAAAATTTTAGTATTTCTTGAAATCATCAGCTTGAGGTATGAAGATGGATTCTGACAAGTGGTTTTCCCTGGTGTGAGAAACTGCAGGTGCCCAGGGGTTGATTCACTGTTTTGTCTTCTGAAAGATCCTTTGGAAGCAGCCGGGCTTGGCTGGATAGTAGGAAAATCTGGTGTGCGGTGTATGAGTGTAATCCCACTGGGTCCCCACATTCTGGAATGTCTTTCCCGAGTGGAGTACCTTTTCTGCTCTTCAGCCCCCAGGATGATGGTGACACCCAAAAGTTTTGATGACTCCATTTAGGTTAGTTATGAAAAGATATCCTAATGTACTTTTTTTTTTTTTTTTTTTTTTGGCTGTGCTGTGCAGCTTGTAGGATCTTAGTTTCTTGACCAGGGATTGAACCCAGGCCCTCTGCAGTGAAAGCAGAGTCTTAACCACTGGACTGTCAGGGAATTCCCCTAATGCATTTCTAACAGTCCCACCTATTCACAGGAAATCTGTTACACTAAATCTGACTAGTGCCCACATCACTATTCTTTCTTGGTGTGTGTGCTTTGTTTTTGTTTTTGTTTTCTTTTTTCTTTCTTTTCTTTTTTAAAAGTTTTTATTGGAGTATAGTTGATTTACAATGTTGTATTAGTTTCAGGTGTACAGCAAAGTGAATCAGTTATACATATACATGTATCCACTCTTTTTTAGATTCTTTTCCCATATAGGCCATTACAGAGTATTGAGTAGAGTTCCCTGTACTATACAGTAGGTCCTTATTAGTTATCTATTTTATATATGGTAATGTATATATCCCACTCTCCCAGTCCCAATCTCCCAGTTTATCCCTTCCCCCTCTTACCCCCTGGTAACCATAAATTTGTTTTCTACATCGGTGACTCTACCTCTGTTTTGTAAATAGGTTCATTTGTACCCTTTTTTTAGATTCCACTTATAAGCAATATCATATGATATTTGTCTCTTTGTCTGATTTACTTCACTCAGTATGCCAATCTCTAGGTCCATCCATGTTGCTGCTAATGGCATTATTTCATTCTTTTTTATGGCTGAGTAATATTCCATTATATATGTACCACATCTTCTTTATCCAGTCCTCTGTTGATGGACATTTAGGTTGCTTTTGGTGTGTTTATCTAGGCAAGACGGCTGAAGTGGGAATCCATTGCAACCCATTGTTGGGAAATGAAGGTCTCATTGTGAGATACATTTGCGCTGTGACAAAATGCAGTTCCCACAGAACATGCAAAAGTGAAACTAGAGCGTAGGAGAGAAGTGTCCAATACGTCCCCCTAGAGTCACTGAAACTTCATTCTTTGAGCTTCCCGTAGACAACGGCAGGGAGCATGTTTGGGGAAGCACCGGTGTTGAGGGAGAGTTTGGTATGACCGGAACTGGGGACCATTATGTTTGTCCAGCACTTTCTTTCAGAAGCAGCCTAAGGCCTAAGGGCTGCCAAGGCAGAAGCCTCCCAAGGGATGTGCCTTGTATTGGGAAACTAATGGCCCAGAGGAAACTTCTGGCAGCAGCTGCCACATTCTGAGAATCAAGCAGACCCTCTTGGACAAAAACTGCATTCTTTTTTTTATGCAATATTAAAAATTATTTTATTGTGACTTCCCTCGTGGTCCAGTAGCGTGTTCCCAATGAAGGGGACCCGGTTTCGATCCCTGGTCAGGGGACTAGATCCCACATGCCGCAACTAGAAACCCCACATGCCGCAACTAAGACCTGGCACAGCCAAATACATAAATAAATATTTTTTTAAATTATCTTATTTTATTTTTAAGTGGCAAAATACATTTAACAGAAAATTGACCATCTTAACTAGTTTTTAAGTGTACTGTTCAGCAGTGCTAAGTATATTAACATTATTGTGAAACAGATCTCCAGAACTTTTTATCTCCCCAAAGTAAAACTCTGTCCCCATTAAATAATAACTCCCCATTTGCCCCTCTCAGCCCCTGGTACCCACTATTTTACTTTTTTAGGGCCTGTGAATGTGACTACTCTAGGTGCCTCGTATAAGTGGAATCATACAGTATTTGTCTTTTTGTGACTGGATTATTTCACTCAGCATAATGTCCTCAAGGTTCATGCATGTTGTAGCATGCGACAGAACTGCCTTCCTTTTTCATGCCTTTTTTTTTTTGGCCGCACCATGAGGCATGCGGGATCTTAGTTCCCTGACCAGGGATCGAACCCGTGCCCCCTGCATTGGAAGTGCAGATTCTTAACCACTGGACCACCAGGGAAGTCCAGAATTTCCTTCCTTTTAAAGCTGAATCATTCCATTGTATGGATGGGCCACGTTTTATTTATCCATTGAAGTCATTCTTGATTCTTCTTTTTCTTGCATCCTACCATCAGCATCCATTCCATCAGCAAATCTTTCCAGCCCTATCTTCAAAATATATCTGGAGCTCAACCTGTTCTTACCTTCTCCAAGTCACTCTAACACAATATGAATACAAGTCTCAACCAGAATGATTTCACCCCCTAGGGGGCATGTGACAACTTCTACACATGTTTTTGGTTGTCACAACTGTGTAGATGCTGCTAAACATGGCAGAGGACAGGCCTCCACAACAAAGGATTATTTGGCCTAAAATGTCAATAGTTCTGGGGTTGGGTAACTCTGCTCTGATACATGCCACCATCATATCTTGCCTGGACCACTGCAGTAGCCTAATTGCTTCCATGCTTGCCCCTCTAAATGTATTATCTGCATAGTGACTAGGTATCCTTTTGAAAGGTAAATCGCATCCAGTATTCTCCTGCTTGAATGACTTCCCATTAGAATATGATCTAAAATCTCACAAGGTCCTTCATGAATTGGTCTTTCTGAGCTCACCTCCTACCACTTCCTCCTTCATTCATTAGGCTTCAGCCCCTCCAGTCTCCTTGCCATTCCTGAAACATACCAAATCTGCTCCTGCCTCAGGGCCTTTGCACTTGCCCTTGTCCTGGAGCTGTCTCCCCCCAGATATCTGCACAACTCACTCCCTCACCTCATTCAAGCCTCTGCTCAAATGTACCTCCCTTGGGAATGTCCTTTCCTGATCACCCTCTCCAAATCAGCAGTCCTCCCATCACTCTCCACCCTCATGATCCTGTTTGAAAAGTCTGATGGTCCTGTAACACCAGTACCACCCCCCTGATTGTAGAAGTTGAGTAGGTGGTCTAAACACCAGTCAGTCAAGCACACACAGCCTCTTGGAAAGTGTTCAGTCTTTTGCTTCTGGTTCAGGGAACATAGTCTGGGTAACATGACCACTGAGAAAGGCAGACAGTGTAAAGCCTTTGACCTAAGATCTCAGTGTTGGCAACACAGCCATACCCAGAGCTGGCAGAGAATGTGCCCCACACAGGACCTGCTGGATAAGGAATAAGAACATGGATTATAGTCCCCCCCCCTTGCTGGTTTAGTGTGGACATCAGGGGTAAGAAGTCTAAAGGCCAGGTGTGGAGGAGACAAGCATATCCACATAAGGTTGCTGGGTTCGATGGCAGTAGCTATGAAAAGTGTCAATACACATACCTTTTTTTTTTTTTTTTTTGCCACACCACGTGGCATATGGGATCTTAGTTCCCTGACCAGGGATCGAACCTGCGCCCCCTGCATTGGAAACGAGGAGTCTTAACCACTGGACTGCCAGGGAAGTCCCAACACAGATACTTTTTGATCCACAAATCCACTTCTAAGAATTGATCCTACAGAAATATCGAAGCAGGCATGGAAAGATAGAGGGACAAGGAAGTTCTAGTTTGTAGCAGTGACAAAAAAAATTGCAGCCATCTACATGTTCAGCACGAGAACTTTAGTTGGATAAATTGTGGTACCTCCATATATGGTTCTATTCAGCCATCAGAAAGAATGAAGTGATTTTCAGCATTAAAGATGTCCTCTGCTTCTTTTGAGAAAAAGCAGGTTGCAGAACAGTGTAGAATATGATCCCCATTTTAAGCGCATTTTTAAAATAACCTTTTTCTTTTGGAAAGTTTTAGGTTTACAGAAAAATTGCCCAAATAGTACACAGAGTTCCTATAAATTCTTCACCTAGTTTTCCCCTAACATTAACAAGAATCTTATACAACCACAATACATTTGTCAAAACTGAGAAATTAACATTGATACCTTAATATTAACCAAACTCCAGACTTTATTTGGATACTACCAGTCTTCCCACTAATGTCTTTTCTTCTGTTCCAGGATCCAATCCAGGATACCACATTGCATTTAGTAAGTGTATTTTTAAGTGATTTTATATGCATATAAAAATTGTCTGGAAGGATTCACCACAAACTGTTAACAATAGTTGGGGGTGTGAAGGAGTGGATTTCATTTTCCCTTTAGACACCTTTTTTTTTTTTTTTTTTTTTTTTTTTTTGGCTGTGCCACGCAGCTGTGCGGTCTTAGTTCCCCGACCAGGGATCGAGCCTGGGCCCTGGCAGTGAGAGCACAGAGTCCTAACCACTGGACTGCCAGGGAATTCCCGACACTTTATTTTTTAAAGTAATTTTTAACACTCTGTAAGTAAAAGCCAGAAACATTGTACAAAATATTCATTTTCCTTAGCTGTAATCAAAGTCATGTACTAAGTCAAGTGGGCTGTAAATTTTGTATACCATTTGACATTTAATAATGAAATAGTGAAAAGTTTCCCAGAGCTGCTTTCCTTTTATACCCCTAAATCTCTTTTCATCTCTTTCACTGCACAAAAAATGTGCCAAATCTCACCCCATCGTGGTCTCTCCAGCTAAAGTCTGGCTACAAAAAACAATAAAAAAATAAAAAAATAAAAAATAAAGTCTGGCTACAGAATTAATGCCATGGCTGTAGTGTCAGTGGCTTGTGTGTGGGTACGTCTGGCAAATTCCACCTGTCCCACAATTTTGGTTTCTTATTCTTAATCACACACCAGCTATTTTGTCTTCCCAGGGTGATAGGAAGAAAGTCCTATTTTTAAAGCACCTATTGAATACCTGATATGAATAGCTGGGGGAGAGGCATGTAAATCCTAACACTTGTTTGTATTAGAGTTATTTAGATGGGTATATCTCGCCGCCAACACACCCAATTGATATTATTAACTTTACTATAAAGTGTCAGAGAGACAGTAAGGGTTAGAGACAAAAGACCAGGAGCTAGAGTCTGATAGATCTGGGATTGAACTTGGTTTGGGTGTTCACTGGTACATCGTGACCTTGGGTACAACTTCTCTGAGTCCTAGTTTGCACATCTGTAAAATGCGCTCAACGACACTTCCCTTGGTGGGTATAAGGATTAGGGTACTGAACCTAGTCCCTGTGTATTGTGAGTAAATGATGAATCGTAATTATTATTATTATAGCTATTTTATCATTATTTATGAAAATGCCCTAAAAAGTCACCTTTCTTTTACGATTTGTGTTTTTTTGTGGGGGGAGGGCATGGGGGTCATATTTAGCAAATACCCTTCATCTCACTCTGCCCTGGGAGGTTGTATTTCCTGCTAAAAGTTTTAAAGTTTTGTTCTTTCACATTCAGCTCTTTAATCTCTCTAGAATTCATTTTTATGTATGAAGTAGAAATCCAGGTTTTTTTCCCATATGGATAACACTTGTCACAGCTTCTCTTACTGAGTTGTCCGTCTGTTCCTTCTGTCATGTATCAGATTTCCACTTATGCAAGTGGCTGTTTTGGGGCTCTCTCGTCTATTCCACTGTATTTTTTTCTTGTCCTACCAGCACCCTGCTTTCACTACCATGGCTCTATAATATGTCTTAGTATCTGTTGGGGTGTGTCTCTCACATTGCTCTTTTTCTTCAAAAGTCTTGGTTTCCTTGGCCCTTAGCCCTTCCATATAAATTTTAGAATCATTTTGTCAAGTTCCACACACACACACACACACACACACACACACAACCTGTTGAGATTTTGATAGAACTTATAAATTACTTTTGGGAGTATTGATATCTTTGAGGTTGCATTTCCCATCCATGAATATGGAATCTCTCTCTGTTTAGGTATTCTCTGATGACTTTCAGTAAAGTTTCATAAATTATTTCTCAAAGGACTTACACATATTTTTGTTTTCTACCTACTAACCTCATACTTTGTTTCAGCCATTGTTTTTGGAAACTGGTTAACAGCCTTCTTCTGAAAACGAATCCCTTTGTCCTCTCTTTCTCTTGAACCTGACCTAGAAAGGGTTTATTTTTAACCTTTTATTTTGAAATCCTCTTTACCCTTTACCCATATATAGCAAATATGAACATTTTGCTACATATGCTTTTTCTATCTCTGTATGTATGTAATATGTATATACACGTAATTTTGTGTATATGTACATATATACCCATACACATATACACACGTATGTATACACATACATGTGTGTTTACACACACACACATTTACACATACATAACTTTTTTCTAAACCCTGGGTATCATCTCCTTACATCAGGAGGCATGTGATGTCCTTTTATCCCACCAAATAAATAATAATGTTTATTCAACTAATAGTTAACTTTGACAATGTGGCTAAAGTGCTATTTGCCAGATTT
This sequence comes from Balaenoptera borealis, assembly GCF_965194805.1. NCBI lineage: Eukaryota > Metazoa > Chordata > Mammalia > Artiodactyla > Balaenopteridae > Balaenoptera > Balaenoptera borealis. The sequence continues at coordinate 80,286,439 of NC_138872.1, forward strand.
ATCCACTGTAAAGTAGCCACTTATTCCTTTGTAATTTTTTTAAAAATTTATTTATTTTATTTATTTATTTTTGGCTGCATTGGGTCTTCGTTGCCGCGTGTGGGCTTTCTCTAGTTGCGGCGAGCGGGGGCTACTCCTCGTTGTGGTGCGCAGGCTTCTTGTTGTGGAGCACGGGCTGTAGGTGTGTGGGCTTCAGTAGTTGTGGTACGCGGGTTCAGTAGTTGTGGTTTGCGGGCTCTAGAGTGCAAGCTCAGTAGTTGTGGCGCACGGGCTTAGTTGCTTCGCGGCATGTGGGATCTTCCTGGACCAGGGATTGAACTCGTGTCCCCTGCATTGACAGGCAGATTCCCAACCACTGCACCACCAGGGAAGCCCTTATTCCTTTGTAATTTATAAACAATCCTTAAGGAGAAACTTCGAGACTATGTATTCTAACTTCCATCAACTAGTTTTGTTTTTATTGTTATTGTGATAAAATATCCATAACATAAAATTGACCATTTTAACCATCTTTAAGTGTACAGTTCAATAGCATTCAGTATAGTTGTGTAACCATCACCACCATACATCTCCAGAGCTTCCCCCCGCCAGCTTTATCAATATATAATTGACATATAACATTGTATAAGTTTAAGGTGTACAGCATGTTGATTTGACTTTATACTGCAAAATGATTATAGGGTTAGCTAACATCTTCATCACAGCATCAGATAATTTTTTTGGTTTATCATGGGATAGATATATATATTTTTTAAATTTTTAATAGGTGATAGCGAACGTTTTAGAAGAGTTAACTTTGGCTGCGCCGTGTGGCTTGCAGGATTTTAGTTCCCCAACCAGGGATTGAACCCGGGCCTTCAGTAATGAAAAGGCGGACTCCTAACCACTAGGCCACCAGGGAATTCCTTATCATAGGATATTGAATATAGTTCCCTGTGCTACACAGTAGGCCCTTGTTGTTTACCCTTTTTTTTCTTTTGGTCCCGCTGTGCGCCTTGCGGGATCTTAGTCCTGACGGGTATATAATAGTTTGCATCTGCTAATCCCAAACTCCCAATCCATCCTTCCCCTGCCCACTATCAGCTGATTTTTTAACAGGCACTAATGCTTCTTGCCTGAGTCTATTAGTACTGTGATGATTGCAAATTGTTATTTTCTGAATCTATCTTCCTTCTACGATCATTTGTTGGCATTGTATTGTAAGGAAGTTTCCCTTTTATGGGAAAAGTTCTCTCATTCGTGGGTTTTTATATATGTGTTTAGCATCAGCATGGACACTCACGAATTCTTATTTTATTCAATGTGTAGTCCTTATTGTCCACATTCATTCTGATGTACAGTTGTCCCCAATTTGGCCAGTCCCCTCCCCACCCCATTAATTTGACTCCTGTGTTCCTTTGACAAGTTCTCATCATTTTGCGAGCATTTTAAACTTTTTATTTATTTATTTTTTTAATTTTTGGCTGTATTGGGTCTTCGTTGCTGTGCGTGGGCTTTCTCTAGTTGCGGCGAGCGGGGGCTACCCTTCGTTGCGGTGTGAGGGCTTCTCATTGCGGGGGCTTCTCTTGCTGCGGAGCACGGGCTCTAGGCATGCGGGCTTCAGTAGTTGTGGCACACAGGCTCAGTAGCTGTGGCTCGCGGAGGGGGGGCTTAGTTGCTCCGAGGCATGTGGGATCTTCCCAGACCAGGAATCGAACCCATGTCCCCTGCATTGGCAGGCAGATCCTTAACCACTTTGTGGGCATTTTCTGGCATGACAAGATGTTCCAGATTCACCCTGTCTTTTCTGGCCCTAGCCCTGGAATCAGCCATTTCTCCAAGGAGAGCTGGGTCCTGCTTTTAAAGAGGAATAGTATTTAGAAACCACTATCTGGGCTTTCAAGAATTTTAAGGAAAATGCTCTGAGCTGGTGGCCCTGCTTCGGTGCATTCTGGCCACCAGGGGGTAGCACTTCTCAGAAAAATGTAAAAGACTCAGAATCCGGTCTGGGTTGGGTTCCTGCGGCCTGGACTGGCCATGCTCCCAGATGGAGGTGTCTCTAGTCCTCCTTCTGGACAAGGGGAACACACATGCTCACCACCACCCGGTGTGCGTCCAGACTCTCCCCCATCCTCACCCAGACTCCCCCTAGCGGTACATGCCTCACCCCCGCACCCCCCCCCCCCCCCCCCGCCACATATTTCTTCCTGTCTTTTTTTCCCTGAAGCCCTCTAAGGGGGGTTAACTCCAAGGCAGAGAGGGAGAGGGGCTGATGGATGTGAGGCTTCAGGGAGGCTCATCCCCAGCCCACCACAGCCAACCCACGGCTGTGGGTAACAAGTTCCGAGGGGCCCCTTCCCCCCTCTCTGGCTGGCTGTCCCTCAGGGGTCTCAGGCCACAGCTGGCTCCCTCCCTCTGGGCCTGCTGGGCAGGAAACCCAGGTGGGAGGGTTTCTGCTGCGGTAGGCCACCCAGGCGAGCTTGGAACCTGACCTCTCACTTGCTTCTCTCTGCTGGCTTCCTCCCCCCTCCCCCCTCCCCTCACCCGTGTCGATCAGGTCAAAGGAAGTTGTGCGGGCAATCTCTCCCCTGCATTTATTTATTTTCCTACAAGTAGATTATTTTAAAAAAACACCAAGGAAGTATAGTTAAGCAACTTAGATGTATGGTTCAATCACGTTAGAAGCAAGCATTTGCTAGAGAGTACACACTTCTGCCCCTGGGAATTCAATGCCATGAATATTTTTGTATTTTTTTTTTTTTTGTATTCTTTCTCCCCTCCTGAAGGAGTCTCACCCAGGCCTGGCACCGAGTAGGCCATGAGTACGGGCTGACCCTGTCTGTCAGTCCTTCTCCACCTTGTCCGCCAAGACTGGTGCAGTAGCCCCCTGACCCTTGTCTCCAGTCCTACCCCTCTCCAGCCAGAGCTCACCAGATCGCGCATCTGCTTCAGTACCCTTCTGTGGCATTCCCCGCCCCGCCCCCCAGAACAAAGTCCAGCATCTCAGCCCAGTGCCTTCACGATCCTGCCCCACCCACCTCCCCAGCCCCCTAAACTTCCACTCTTGCCCCCTGGGGACCTGAGGCTCCAGCATCTCTGAGTTCCTGGGGTTTTCCCCCAAGCCCACCCAGTGCCCCGTCTACAACTTTGTTCACACAGCTGCCTCTGCCTGAACCGCCCTTCCCTCCTACCTCCCATAAAGTTAAGCAGCGGCTCACAACATACCCTGGTCTCCTAATGATGCCTCCGTTTCTCTCCTCTGAAAAAGCTCCCATCTCTGATAAAATTCTCCTCATCCTTCAATCAAAGCCTTTCTCCTGGTCCCCCACAGAAATCCAGGATAGGTCTTAGCTCCCTCTCTAGGCAATGAGGGCAAGGCCTTGCAAAGGGTGGACCCATAGGGGTGGGAGTAGGGAAGGGGTGAGAAGTTATGACTGACCAGGCTGCCAGCCCAGCTTCTCAAACCTTAATGTGAATACAAATCACTTGGGGAGATAGCGAACAATCAGATCCTGACTCAGTCATCCTGGGCTGTGGCTGAGAGTCTGCATTTCTTTTTTGGGGGGGACCGTGCCACACGGCTTGCAGCGTCTTAGTTCCCCAGCTAGGGATCGAACCTGGCCCCCCTGCAGTGGAAGCGTGGGGTCCTAACCACTGGACAGCCAGGGAAGTCCCAGAGTCTGCATTTCTAACAAATTCCCAGGTGATGCTGATGCTGCAGGACCGGGAGCCACTTTGGGCAGCAGAGGCCTAGCCCGCTGGATTGGCTGCGGAAGGGAGGCCACTGGGAGCCCAGGTGTGAGTAACCATCATCCGGGGTATAAGACGGCAGGGTGGTGCCTGCCCAGGGGTTACCAGTGGGAGTGGCTTCGTCGGCATCATGCGGCTGAGCTATAGGCTCTTGGTCTGCTTTCTGCTCTGGGGAAGCCTGGAGCTGTGCAACCCCCAGCCCGTCTGGCATGATGAATCCCAACATCTCATGCCATCGAAGCCACCCGCCGTGATGGTGGAGTGTCAGGAGGATCAGCTGGTGGTTACTGTCAGCAAAGACCTTTTTGGCACCGGGAAGCTCATCAGGCCTGCAGACCTTACCCTGGGCCCTGACAACTGTGAGCCGCTGGTCTCTATGGACACCGATACCGTGGTCAGGTTTGAGGTTGGGCTGCATGCGTGTGGCAACAGTGTGCAGGTGAGGCTTGGGCCCCCTCGGCGGCCCCAGCTTCGGTGGGATGACATGGGAGGGGGCCGGTGATGGGGAATGTGGGTGCAGAGCCGGTATGAGGCGGGGCTGGGGTGAATTCCTTTCATTTGTGGGGTAGGGTGGGTGGAGCAGTTGAGGCCTGAAGCTGGGCCTCCGTGGCATGCGGATGTGGGGGAGTTCCTGCCTCTAGTTGCCTAAGCTGGGGAGGTGGGGTGGAGTCCAGAGGTGGCAGTGCACTTTGGGCCAGACTGGGCACCCCCGCTCCGATTCCTGAGGATTTATGAACCCCTGGAGGGCATCCAGGACAGATGTAGCCGATGTAGGGGAGGAGGGTGTGATAGGATCCCCTGCGGGTAGCCCAGCACTTGCGAGGGGCCCTAGAAATTTGTATGGAAGAGATGAACTTTGACACCTCAGAAAGCTCAGAAGTCATCACAGAAAAAAAACACACCAGAATTTTGGCATCCCTCATTCATGTTTAATGGCTTTGAAGCCTTGAACTAAAAGTGATGTTGAGGGATGGGGCAAAGGGCATCGTGTTCATCTGTGTTGAAGAGGCTCAAAGTGGGTCCCATAGGAGCAGTCTCAAGTAAGGGCGTTAAGTAGGAAGACGGCTGAGTAATATTCGGGCCAGACGCCTCCCAAGGAGAGGGGGGAGGGGCAGAGCCTCAGACTCCGAGGAGGGGCCTTTCAGCAAGGCAGGGCCGGACCGGGCCCAGCTGGTGCACGATTCCCTGGACCGACTTCTCCCGCTTAGAGAGCCTGTCCTCCCCTCTGTCGTGCCCTGCTGCCCACCTGGCCTTGGAGCACGATCAGCCCCCGGAGTTCTCCTCTGGGGCTCTGGTCTCAGTGTGGTGCCCGGGGCTGTCCTTGAAGCCTCCAGGGCCTTGTTTCCCTGGGGAGAGCGTGGGGAGGCCGGAGCTGCAGGAATTAAGGAATGATCCTAATTTAGTAACTCCCAACCTTGGGGCATTAGAATCACCTGGGGAGTGGTTAAAACTCCTGATTCCCACAGCCCACCTTAAATCGGAATGGAAGTGGGAACAGACATCAGTAGCTTTAAGATCCCCAGCTGACTCCACCGCGGAGCACAGCCTGATGACACCTCTCCCCAGGACAATCTGCCCAGTCTCGCCAGATGAGAATCACGTGGGGCCGGGGCGGCTTCCCGGGACGCCACCTGTGCCGGCTCTCGGGGCCCACACTCGGCTTAGTGATGCTCTGCTGTCCTGAAATTCTTTCCTTTTGAACAAGGAGCCCCACGTTTTCACTTTGCACTGGGCCCCACGAATATGCAGCCGCTCCACCTGGGGGCCTCGCTGACAGACAGTTAGGATTCACCCCTGAAGTTTGAGCGGGCCGAGGGCAGGGCCAGGCAGCCGTTCACTGCGGGGCTGGGGTCGGGGGGGCGGGGGCAGGTGCTGCAAACTGCCCCAGAAGCACCTGCTTGTGCTCTTCCGGCCTCAGGCAACCACTAAAAACCAGCTTCCCCTTCTGTGAAATGGGCTCTCGAGTCAGAGGGAGGGCGAGTTAGGTAGTAACTGCTGTGGCAGTGAGTTAAAATTCCTGGAAGTTTCTCGCCTCTTCTTGGAGGCTCTCTTGGCCTCAGGCCTCTCCTGGAAAAGGAAGTGGGGTGTGTGTGTGTGTGTGTGTGTGTGTGTGTGTGTGTGTGTGTGTGTTAGGGTGGGGGTGAGGGCAGCAGTCTGAGAAGGGAGCATACACCCCATGTCTCTGGTCATTGGGCTTTGCTTGGTGATGACACGGAGCTGATCCAGACTCCCTGCGGTGGTGTCACCGTTTTGGGGTGAAAAGATGTGCGAAGGGGGTGCCTGTCCAGGCTCTCCCACGGGTCAGCGGTAGAGCAGGCTTTGAGCCCAGGGCCTGTGTTCTCTCCACCTCCAGTGGCCGGCCCTCCTGCCCCTGGCCGGGGGGGGGGTGGGGGGGCGCATCAGGGCAGGTGATGCTGGGAGGGTTAACCCCTCCCCTTTCCCTCAGGTGACCGACGACGCCCTGGTGTACAGCACCTTCCTGTTCCATAACCCCCGCCCTGTGGGAAACCTGTCCATCCTGAGGACTAACCGCGCGGAGGTCCCCATCGAGTGCCGCTACCCCAGGTCCGTGTGGGATGGGCCTGTCGCTGCCTCTGGCGCAGAGGTCCCTCGGCAAGCACGTCAGCCTCCCGGCAGCATCTAGCTGCGAGGAGGGGAGGTGCTCGGGCTGTGGTCGCTGCCCTCGGTCCTGGTGCGAATGGAGGGCCTGATGCCTCTGCTCTGAGCCTCTGAAATTGGCCCGGGCCACAGCTGCCTCTTGGCGGAAGCTGCGAGGCTGCCCGGCCCCTGGCCCCCTCAGAGTTCAGAAGTGGTCTTTCAATAGCGCAGGGGTGGGTTCCAGGCTCTGACCTTGGCCATCACAACCTGCTCTCTCCCTCTGGCTTTCCCCCAGTGGCTGAGTGAGGGTGGGGAGGCCCCAGCATGAAGCATGTGCCTGTGAACTGGGGCATCGAGGTGGGAGGACAGGGCGACTGGTTTATAACTACAACACCTGGCCCTGTGCTGGGCGGAGTGCGAAGGCCTTGAACCCTGCCCGCCCATCTGGGAGGGGGGAGGGGAGATGGTGTTGATACCACGAGGAAACAAGGGATGAGGCATGTGTGGAAGGGCTTCCCAGAACAAGATCCTGGAGAGGGGGCCCTCGGACAGTGGGCAGACACATCTGGGCAGAGCCGTACACACCGCAGAGGAGGGCAGTGTGTCACTAGTAGGGGCTGCAGCCCAGGGACCTGGAGCCCCGGGCCAGGGGTGGACAGCTGCTGTTCTCTTCCCAGGCAGGGCAACGTGAGCAGCTGGGCCATCCTGCCCACCTGGGTGCCCTTCAGGACCACGATGTTCTCGGAGGAGAAGCTGGTTTTCTCTCTGCGCCTGATGGAGGGTGAGCAAGGAGTGCTGGGAGAGGGCAGCCAGCAGGGGGCGCTCTGGCAGGCCCTCACACTGGCCGTGCCTTGCAGAGAACTGGAGCGCCGAGAAGACGACGCCCACCTTCCAGCTGGGAGACAGAGCCCACCTCCAGGCCCAAGTCCACACCGGCAGCCATGTACCCCTGCGAGTGTTCGTGGACCACTGTGTGGCCACGCTGACACCGGACTGGAGCACCTCCCCTTATCACACCATCGTGGACTTCCACGGGTAAGGCTGGGCTACCTCTCTAGGGAACCCTTGTGCAACACGACCTGTGTCACCCTCCTCGATCTTTAACTGTGTTTCACTTGTTCTCTTTAAAGTTGTCTCGTGGACGGTCTCACCGATGCCTCATCTGCTTTCAAAACACCCAGACCCAGACCAGAGACCCTGCAGTTCACAGTGGATGTGTTCCATTTTGCTAATGACTCCAGAAACACGGTAATGGCTTAAGAGCCTTGAATAAGGGTGAATTCATAGGGTCAGGCTGACCAGGCTTACTAGCCGGTGTGGTCACTCACTAGCTGTCCCCTTAAGCAGTGATTTGATAGTTCTGCCCTATCCTAGTAACTTATCAAGTAGATAAAGCCATGGGCGCTAGTGAGATCTTTGGGAAGGCACAGGCCCTAAGAGACCGGTAGAAAATCCATGAAGGATGGAGAAATTCAGGGATCCTGGAAACAGAACAAACTAGGAGAATAGGAACGCAGGAGAACTAGCTGACAGCTCACAACGGACGAGCACCAACAATGCAGCGTCTGGTGACCAAGTCACTGACCTTGTCCTCACCAAGGTCAGCGGGGCCAGAACCCAGATGGGTTGAGTAAAGGACTTAATAAGAGCAGGTGTCAGCCTTCCTGGAGGCTTTCTAAAAGGGCAAGGGAAGCAGGTATGAACTTTTCATGCTAGGTAGCCTCTCGAACCTGATCATAGGCTAGACTTGTGACTTTTTGAAACCTGAGTGCATCAGCGTCACCTGGAGGGCTTGTTGAAAGAGACCACTGGGCCCCCCACCCAGGGTTTGGTTCAGCAGGTTTGGAGTGGAGCCTGAAATCTGCATTCCTAATAAGTTTCCAGGTTCTGGTGATGCCGCTGCTCTGGGGTCCACCCTTCGAGAACAACTAAGCTAGGAAGCTCAACTTGACACTAAGGGTGGCAGAGGGAGGAGGGAGCTAAAATGTGGACCCCTCGTGATGGCTGGGCAGGAAGCACAGGTAGAACTGGCCTCTAGCCAGAAAGTGCTGGTAGAATCTTCCAGACGAAAATCAAGAAGTTTTTAAACAAGTTTCCTGAGATAGGATTGGGAGGATGTGAAATTTGGAATAGCTGGTCAGGAAGGATTAGTGACTAAAGCAGGGGTTTTCAGCTCTGGCTCTGTACTCACCACCTAAGGATCATCAAAATACTGATACATCCCATATATTTTCATTTAACTGGAGTGGGGCCTGGCATCAACTTTTCCAGTTTCTTAAAGTCTTCAAAAGTGAAGCCAAAAGAATTTCACAGCAAACAGCTATGTACCTACCATCTAGGTTCTACCATTAGTATCTCACCATACCTAGCCACTAGTCTCTTTATTTAGAAATGCATCAAAAGCCATTTAAGCTCCCTGGCGCGTCTAATAAGCAGCTAGGTTTACAAACCGCCAAACCAGAGGCTTACGTGGCTGGCTGGCATTGAGGGATGAGCAGTGTGAATTTTTAGACTTCGCTGTTGCTACCTCACCTCACCCAGAAGTTCTGTCCAGAGAACAGATGTCATCTGCTACAGATGGTAGACAGACAGAAAGAAGGGCACAACTGAAGCTACTGGGAGATGTCCTGGAGCTTTCTGCTGGCAGGTCCTGGGTTGAATGGGGCTGGGGATAAAAGAAAATAGACTCGGGAAGGGTCCCGGTGCCCAGATCGGTGACCCTGTGGGTCCTAGGGTAGAAGATCCTGGTTGGGGTAGGGAGTCGACCTCAGAGGTGGTCCAGGAGTGAGGAAGGAGGGGATGAGGCTTCACACAGGTGGTGGCCATCAGCATGGGTGACTCTTGAGCCGGCATCTGCCTCTCCAGGGATGGGGTGGGGGTGACTAAGATCAGAGGACGATCCTATCAATGGAAGGCAGCCTTGAGCTCTCGCAGGGCTCTCCCTCAAAGGTGGGCGGGTGGCTTGGCTGATGGCAGCTATGGCACAAGGGAGAAAGCTAACGAGGAACCACCCTGGGATCCGAGGCCCCAGTTTAGCATCAGCAATATGTTCTGGGAAGAAGCTGAGGGTCAAAGCAGTTCCCTTCCTGGAATAGGAACACTTAGGGACCCGGAAGCCCTTCTCTGGTGAGGGGGCTGGGGTGTGTGTGCAGATGGAAGGCAGGCAGCCAGAAGTGCAACCTGGATGGTTCAAGTTTCCGAAACGGTTACCCTGCAGGCACACTTGGCCACTAGGTGGTGGCCGAGGTTTGTGGTTCTGCAGAAGGCTTTAGGAAAGGCGGTGGCACCTCGGTTTCTTTGCAGGATTTGGGGTGTGTGTGCATGTGTGTGTTGAGACCCTAAAGTATGAAGGGGGACCTCTGACTGTGGGAACCTCTCCCAAGAGGACGTAGGCTGACCTGAGCTCTGGTTTTGTCAAAATTCCCCCCACTCCAGCTGGTCGGGTGGGATTTTGGCCCCTTTGGATTTGATTTCCTGTCCCTGAGGTTCTGACTTAATGGGCCCAGGGGCTTAGGCATGCTAAGTGATTGGAAAAGTATGGGAAAGACCAGAGGAATAAAGATGATGGTTCCGATTTAGAGTCCAATTTGCGACTTGCTCTGAAGTTTGAGGCAAGTTAACCTCTGAGCCTGTACTATCCCATCTCTAAAGTGGGCTTCCCCTCCCCCTCAAGGGTTAAAGGTTATAGAAGAACTGGCTTACTAGTCACTGCACTGCCTAGAACTCCACCTCGTAACAGCTGCTCTTATTTCCAGATATATATCACCTGCCACCTGAAGGTCACTCCGGTTGACCGAGTCCCGGACCAAATAAGCAAGGCCTGTTCCTTCAGCAAGTCCTCCAATAGGTGAGGAGACCAGATTGGACGTGACTGGGGTAGCAAACTGGCCACGCTCCTGTTGATTCCCCCAAGGTGCCTACTGTCAGCAAACCGCTTCCTGCAGACTGCACAGCCATCTGACCCTTGTGTCTTTCCCTCTCAGATGGTCCCCGGTAGAAGGCCCTGTTGATATCTGTCGATGCTGTAACAAGGGGCGCTGTGGCGTATCGGGCCGTTCCAGGAGGCTGACCCACCTGGAGGGACAATCTGTTCCCCGCAGTCGCAGGCATGGTAGGTCTCCAGAGGGCCCCAGGGCTATTGCCCTCCCCTCCGTCTAGGGCACTGGATGTCACTCTAGGGCGACACTTGTTCCCCATTTAAGGCTGCTTACCCCTAGGGGGATGCCATTTCGGGGCTAAGTGGGAGAGGCCCCAAGCCCTCGCCCTGCTGTCGTCCGGGGCCATTCTGCAGTCATCCTGGAGTCATGACACATAATCAGGGGTGTGGGAGAATAATGCAGCTGTTAGAATTAAACCTACTGGTCTAGAACCCACTGAGCAACCCCAAACCCCTAACCTGACTCCTGTGTAGGGACTAGGGTGACCCTTGGATGTCTTGTCTTTCAGTGACAGAAGAAGCAGATGTCACAGTGGGGCCACTGATCTTCCTGGGGAAGACTAGCGACCACGGTGTGGAAGGGTCCACCTCCTCTCCCCCCTCGGTGATGCTGGGCTTAGGCCTGGCCACTGTGGTGTCCCTGACTCTGGCCACCATCGTCCTGGGTTTCACGGGGAGGCGTCGGGCTGCTTCCCACCCTGTGTGCCCTGCGTCTGCTTCCCAATAAAAGAAGAAAGTGGCCTCTGGGGTGTGGCACAGTAACTAGATGGGGGTGAATTGGGAGGGGCTGTGTAGGGGCGGAGGGTCAACTGTAACAGGGTCACGGGTTCAAGCAGCGAAATCGAAGTACCGTTGTGTCTTTAGCAAGTCTGTGTATAGAGAGGGTAGGGCTTCCTCAGGCCTTCCTCAGACCAGGGCTTGTCTTCCCAGGGCAAGTATAATCCCACATCTCCAAGGAGGCCAAGATGAGAAGTGTTGGGGGCTAAAGTAGGGTGGGCCCTGCCAGCCCTGCTTCTAGGGGGGCAGAGGGTCCTGGCTCTGGGCCCTATGGATCTGATGCCAGGGCTGGGGGCAGGGAGGAAAGGACTTCTAGTCGCCTTCCCTAACGGCAGCAGGCAGGAAGCCACGTGTCCATGTGCTAGAAGCCCAAAGGCCAGAGGTGATGGTCTAGGGCAGTGGGACCTGAAGTCGCTGTAGGGGAGCCCTTCTGGGGGGTGAGTGTCATGGCCAAGTCACCAGCTGTGGGTGCTTCAGGGCTTCCTGTGACCGAGGGGAGCTGCCTCTCGACCTCCCCCACTTTCATCACTCCCCCCCCAGAAGCTGCTGTGCTCCCCCAGGCCCTGGCCACAGCCTCTGGGAGTGCTCAGCAAGGGAATGGTGCCCCGGTGGTGCCCAGGAAGCTTGTGGCCCCTCTCCAGGGAGTGGTCGTGCTCCCGCTGTTGAGGGCTGTGATGTCCCCACCATCGGCTGGCCCTTAGCTGCCCAACCTCACCACCAGCTGCGACTCATTCTCACTGGGTGAAGATCTCCTTCACCGTGGAATCCCAGCTTTGCTAGTCACCTGCTGTGAGCCTGGGCATCTTCGGGGGCAAAACGGGGCTGGTACCTGCTGGGCAGGGCTGTTAGGCATAAACTGATTGGAGTCAAATGGCACTTAAATACATTCAGAGCAAGATCTGTGTGATTCTGGGCCTCAGAAGTACAGGAAGGCCTAGGTCCTTGCCCCTCCAAGCATGGTTTTGTGAACACCGTTGGGCATCACCTGGGGATTTGTGGGAAAGGCAGAGTTTGGGGCCCCATCCCAGACCTAAGAATCTGCATCTCAACAAAATCCCCAACTGATTCAGGTGTGTGAAGTACTCTGGGCCAGGAGAGTTCCATCAAGAAGGAATCCTGTCCCCCGCCCCCATCAGGTGTGCTGTACAGGAGTAAAAGGCTCGGGGGTAGAAGGGGTGGGCTTCCTGGAGGTGGTGATCCTGGAGCAAATCCTCAAAGAACGAGCAGGTCCTAGCTGGGCAAAATGGGGGAGGTGGGTGTGGAGGGAGGAGAGGATGGCGAGAACCTGTGGCTGTAGGAATGGAGGGCCTGGATGTCCAGTAAGGGGGAGAGTGGAGAGGCTGGCCACGTAGGGCTGATAACATGAAAAAGAGCCACTGAAAGGCTGAGTGCCATGGATGGGCCGTCCCTGTCAGGGAGATTGACCGAGCAGCAGAGTAAAACCTGGAGGCTGACAGAAAGCCAGCCTGCCTCCCTGCCACGGCCGGGCTGGCAGGTCACTTCATCTGTAAGATGGGACTGTCTGAAGACTGAGTAACAGAGCACTTGGTGGAATCCTGGGTCACGCAGCAGGAGCCCTGGGCCAGATGGCCTGTCTCACATCCCACCCAGCTCCACCCCTGCCTGAGCCCGTTTCCTCCTGCTAAGAATCATCCTGTTCCAGATGGGGGCATTCTCGACTTCAGGATTATGGTAAGGATTCATGTGACACTTGGAATGCAGCGTGTGTTCAGAGCTGGTCTCCAAGCAAAGGCTACTCCCAGGACCCCCTGGGAGACGGTCCTCGCTGCGACCTCCCACCTGTTACTTGCCCTCATGGTCCTGGGTGTTGCAACATCTTGGGAACTCATTTCTCATTCAACTTCTGCTGTCCTCAGAGGAAGTGGCTGCGTCTGGTGTGGGGAGGAAGTGTGCCGAGGACGTAACCTCAAGTGTCAGCCCCAGCTAGTTCCGGGAGGTAGGTGCCCTCAGCTTGGGTGCAGAGGCCACCTCCAGCAGTAATGTCAGAGGACCCTGCCTTCCCGCCTCAAGGTGGAGCTTCCGTGGGAAAGGGAGGAAGATGGCAGGCCCATTGCTCAGGCCGCCTCTTTGCCGGGCATTTGGGGAAAGTCCCTATTATATCCTGGGGAAACTCGGTGAATCAACACTTTGAGTGTTTAAAACTGCACCCAGAGTCACATAGCACATCCTGTGGGCTCCAAGTGCACCTGTTCGCTCTCTTGGGAAACCCCACACTCGACCCACCTGGACCAGGTTGCAGCTCCAGCCTATGGGTGTGCCCCCACGGTAAAAAGTTTAAAAAATAAGACAACTTAATCTTAAAATTTTGCCTTCCTGATAGCCAGGGGTAAAAAGGGAGATATGAGCTATGTTAAAGAACAATGAAAAAAAAATCATCCTACAAATATAAAATTAAAATGTGTCAGAGATCTTGTTTGAACTCATTCATTGAGGGAAACTGCAAGATGGAAAAAACTGGTTCAAAGGAGAATCCAAAAAACAGATTTACAAAGGCGATCAGGAATGCAGACATGAATTTGCTGATAGAGGCAAAACTGGCTTTCAAAGACAGAAATCAATTGCATCTCTATGGGTAAGAGTTATTTGCATTACTATTGGTTTTGTAAAATACCTTAGTCAAAGACTAGGAAAGGCACAGACTCTTATAGAATCAGATACCTAGGTGTTCTCTAACACCCTTCCATATTAACTTTTTGCCCATTTCAAGGTCTTTTACAATTTTTCCTGACAGGTGTGAGACTTATCAGGTATTTTTATCAATGGATTCTGAGCAGCTCCTAGGGGCTAATGGAAGTTTCCAGGGGGAGGTTGGATATCACCAGAAAGATAACACTGTGTCTCCCAAGGGACCACCTGCCCTCAGCCTTCAGGTTAGGACACCTTGCTTGTCCACACACCACAACTGATCCCTTCTCTTGAGCAACTCAAGATTCCAAATGAGTGTTAAAAATAAAGTTCAACTGAGTAAATTTAAAGATCGTATTGGCTTCATTCCACGATTCATGAGTTCGGCAGCATTCCATCTAGCAAATAGAAAGGAGCTCCAAAGAGCTGTACAAAGTGAAAGGCTTTTATAGGCAGAAGGGGGTGGGAAAAGGAAGTTTCTAGCAAAGAATGGATTATTGTTTCAGGCAAAGTCACCTTCCTATGGGGGACAGAAAGGGTCTATGGTGCGAATTCCTTCACTAGTGCTGGCCAGGTAATTCCAGATTGACTGGTTAAAGGTTACTTTCCTGGGAGAGGCTGAAACTGCAATTAGGTAATAAGTCTTGGTTTGCTGACATGCGGCTTAGCACAACTGACTCCATTTTGGGCCTGATCTCCGGTGGCCTCGGCCTTGCAGCGGCTTGAAGCAGGGTTTCAGTTCCTGGCCAGTGATTGAGGTCGGGTCACGGCAGTGAGAGCACCAAATCCTAGCCCCTAGACCAGCAGTCAGTGACAAGGCCCTGGCCCGTCAGCTGCGTAGAAATGAATTTCCACATAGAGATGGAAAGTAGTGAAGCAAGTAAAGTGTTTATTAGGAGAAAAAAGCATACACGTGGATAGACACACGGGTGGGCTCAGAGAGAGAGTCACACACTCGTGGCAGTTTGAATCACTCTTATGGGGCACTTTTTCCGGGTTTCCTTTGACCAATCATGTTGCTTTACCTGGTTCTGAGTCCATATTTGGTATATCTCAGCGTCCTCCCCTGTGTGCGTGTGTATCTCTTAGCCAAGATGGATTCCAGCGAAGAGGCCTATGGGTAGTTGACGTCACTTACTATGAGGTGGCGCCCCCTCCCTTTTTGACCTCCAAGGAGCCTTTCTGTGCATGTGTAGTCAGGGAGGTCTCCTTGACTTCAAGAATAAGGAATATGTGGTCTATTATCTCTTATCTGGGCAGGACCCAGCCTCCTCCATCATCCTGCTTTATGGAGTTTCTGTCCACAGGGGAGAAACTGTTCCGCTTGGGGCCCATCTATCTCCCGCCTCAGGCTTGTTGTCCTTTTTTTTTTTAACACCAGAGTGCCGGAGCATTAATTTACAATAAGAACAATAACTGTGGGGTGGAGGCTAGAGGTCAAGTGGGATTGCTTAGATTTAAAACAAACTTCTCCAATGAATTAACTGTGAGTTTACATCAGTTATTTCAGACCGGCAGCAAGGGAACTAGCAAGAAGGATAAACCAGTTCATCAAATTGTGCTCCCAGGGACTGGGAATTACATACGATGGTGCTTTCAGGTGAGACTGCTTCCCTCCTCAGGGCTGCAAAACCACTGCGCTTTTATTGGCTGTGTAGGTCACACCTGGGTCCTGAGCGAGGCCATCGCCCAGAGATGCCAGGTGCTGTCAATTAATCAGAAATAATGAGCAAGGCAGCTGTGGCTTCTAATCAGACAAGCCCTGCAGAGCGTCAGACAGAGGCCCATTAGCTGAGAAACCAAGCAGCAAAATTCTGCCTTTCCGAGCAAAACATCAGAAAGTGCTCGAGCCCCTCAGTGGTGTCGCTGGGCTCCAGTGTCTCGCCTTTTCCCAGGTTTACGTTGATCTTTTCTTGCTCCAGCGTGAGCCAGGGGCTGGTTCCAAGATTGGAACCTTTGGAAGCAGTAAACCCTGACACCTGGAGTGGAATTGAAGAACTTTATTTTTTAATCTAAGTTCCTTTGGCCACCACCACTCCGCCTTCTATGGCCACTTCTTTCCTGGGCCACATCATTCATTCTCAGTTGCTTGGGAGCCCTCAAGGCCCGTGGGTGGCACAAATGCTAGCCTGTGAGACCTTAAAAAAAAAAAGTCTTCCTGGGACTTTCCTGGTGGCACAGTGGCTAGGACTCTGTGCTCCCAATACAGGGGGCCCGGGTTCAATCCCTGGTCAGGGAACTAGATCCCACATGCATGCCGCAACTAAGAATTCACATGCCACAACTAAGGAAACTGCCTGCTGCAACTAAGACCCAGTGCAACCAAATAAATAAACATTAAAAAAAAAAAAGAGTTCTCAGCACAAGGAAAATTAAAAAAAAAAAAAGTCTTCCCTTCTGGGCAGATGATTTAGGACAGAGCCTCCGCCTGGGATGTTTCAGCTCCCACAGGCATACCTAACCTACTCTACTGTGTGTATGTGTTGGGGGGCATTCTCATATTTTTGTGATAGAAAAAATTAGCATGAATGCATACTAAATAAAATAAAAATCCTCAGCTCATCCCTTACCTTCTTGGAGCATCTTAGGTTTCCTCTCAGAAAATGTCTATGCCTCCAAGCCTGTGTGTGCATTTAAAACACACACACGTACCCCAGTGTTCACTGTAGCACTATTTACAATAGCCAGGACATGGACGCAACCTAAATGTCCATTGACTGAGGAATGGATAAAGAAGATGTGGTACATATACACAATGGAATATTACTGAGCCATAAAAAGAATGAAATAATGCCATTTGCAGCAACATGGATGGACCTAGAGATTGTCATACTGAGTGAAGTAAGTCAGACAGAGAAAGACAAATATCATATGATATCTCATATGTGGAATCTAAAAATGGTACAAATGGACTTATTTACAAAACACAGAGTCACAGATGTAGAAAACAAACTTCTGGTTACCAAGGGGGAAGTGGGGGGAGGGATAAACTGGGAGATTGGGATTGGGAGAGTGGGATATGTACACTACCATATATAAGATAGATGACTAATAAGGACCTACTGTATAGCACAGGGAACTCTACTCAATACTCAGTAATGATCTACATGGGAAAAGAATCTAAAAAAAGTGGATATATGTATATATATATAACTGATTCACTTTGCTGTACAACTGAAACTAACACAACATTGTAAATCAACTATAGTCCAATAAAAATCAAAATGCACACACACACACACAAAAGTGCCCATTCTACTCTAACCCTCTGCTCTGGAAGTTCCTTTTTTACTTAACAATAGATCTTGGCTACCAGTTGCATCAGCACCTGTGAGTCTTCCTCATTCTTTCTACCTAGCGTTCCAGGGTTATTTAACCAGCCCAGTTCTGCTATGTGTATTGGCTTAAAGTTCAGTTTGCAAGTGGCCAATCCAGTTTCCCTCATTTCCAGCTTCCTGAGGGACATCCTGCTGCAGCCTCAGAACACAGCACACTCACTCTCTCCTGCCTAAAACTTCAAAGTCCCTGTCCCCCATTCTCCCTCTTGCTGTTGTCCTATTTAGCTTCTTTTCACGACCAGAACTCTTTACTTTTCCCCAAATAAAAATAGTCTTTCTTTTCAGGTTATAAAAATGGAAACTATTCACTGGGACACAGTGAAATGCTACAGGAAAAGTACAAAGAAAGTGACTATCACCTGTTACTCCCGCCCTTTGGGTGTCACCGTGTTGGCTAGCGTCTTCCCAAGGGCACATGGCCACGGGCATCCTTACGTAAGTGGCATCATTCCACACGTGTGGATTTATCCTCTGCCACCCCCTTCAATCTCCTCCTCCCATGTGTGGAACACAAAGATTGCTCTTGGAACAGCTGCCTATGCTTCCAGACTGCATTCCTAACCTCCATGACCTCAGCTCCTGCCTCTCAATGGAAGCCACTGTGCGGTCACCAATGGCCTTCCTGTCCCTAAGTCAGAAGTTTGGGAACTTTCTGGACGTCAGCCGGTTGACTGAAAAATGAGGGAGCCCAAGACTGGGAGGGAGGAACCCTGGGTTCTGGGATGGGCTCCCCACCAGGGGACCAGCTGGTTGGGCCTCTCAGAGTGTCTGTCACCACTGAGCTCCCCCTTCGTGGAACCCTCCCCTTGGTTCTCTGCCATCATGCTCACCTGGTGTCCCCCGGTCCAGCCTGTTCCCCAGATACTTCTGCTTCTCATCTGTCCTTCAAAAGTCAGCATTCCTCAGCCCTGGACTGACCTTTGCGCCTCTTCTGTGATCTTCCCAGGTGATCTCAATTTCATCGCCTGTGACTCCAAAATCCCCATCTCTAGCCCAGATCTCTCCAGAGCCTCATACCTGGCTGTTCGACCCCGCCCCCTACCTCACACTCAATGCGTGAGGTTGACTGACTGACCTCCCCACTTTTCTAGCATGCTCTACCTCATGGGAGGACACTCCCATGCACCCAGTCTTCCAGACCGTGTCCTACTTCCTGCCCCTGTGGAACTTCTCCGCCTCAGCCTTCCCCCTGGTCTCCCACACTGGTTCTCAACCTTGAGCCCCTGAGACTTCCCCAGAGCTCCAACAGTCTGGGTTTAGAGGTCCTCCCCTCTCTAGAGCCTAGGTTCCAAAACCTTCCCAGCCAGCCTCTCACCATTGTTCTATCCGTTTGGGTGTCTACGTGTGTGTGCAGTGGGGTTTTGGACAAACACTCCAGTGTTTCACTGAGGAAAAAGGAAACACTTAAGAAAATATCTTTTGGGTGTTGAAAGGCTTTCCTAACGCTTCAGACCATTTCATCTGCATCCCCACCTTTCCTGCAGTGAGGCCAGCCATATGGGGGTGCTCAAGTCTGGAGTCAGACACTACCTCGATTTAAAGACCAGCTCTCATGGCTTCCCTGGTGGTTCAGTGGTTAAGAATCCGCCTGCCAATGCAGGGGACACGGGTTCAAGCTCTGGTCCAGGAAGATCCCACATGCTGCAGAGCAACTAAGCCCGTGCGCCACAACTACTGAGCCTCCACTCTAGAGTCCATGAGCCACAACTACTGAGCCCTCGTGCCACAACTACTGAAGCCTGCGCGCCTAGAGCCTGTGCTCTGCAACAAGAGAAGCCACCACAATGAGAAGCCTGCGCACCGCAATGAAGAGTAGCCCCCGCTCGCCGCAACTAGAGAAAGCCCGGGCGCAGTAACGAAGACCCAACGCAGCCAAAAATAAATAAATAAATAAATAAATTTATTTTAAAAAAAAAGACCAGCTCTCAGCTGTCAACTATGTGACCTTGGACACATTGCTTAAGTTCTGTGCCTCAGTGTCCTCATCTTTTTATTTTTATGTTATTTATTTATTTTTTTGGCTGTGCTGCATGGCATGTGGGATCTTAGTTCCCGGACCAGGGATCGAACCCAGGCCCCCTGCAGTGAAAGCTTGGAGTCTTAACTACTGGACTTCCAGGGAAGTCCTCAGTGTCCTCATCTTTAAAATGGGAGTAATGAGGGAAGCACCTACTAGGTGATTTAGACATGTTGTTAATCATTATGGCTGAGAAAACTGAGGCTCTGAGAGGGGAAGGGAAGTGGTCCCATCCTAATCTGTAGCCACGGCGGGCATCTAGTATAAATCACAGGTAAAACGCTACCCTTTGTTTCTCAATGGAGAGCTGGCTCTGGGCATAATTAGAAGAACCTGACTTTGATGCCTCCCCAGACTCAAAGCCTATGTCCTCTAAGTCAGCTCCGGGTGGTAAGGGGTCCCAGCCTAGGGTACAAGAAACTGGGCCTGCTGCAGTTGTTCCTTCTCTTCCTTCACTAGCTTTTGATGGGTTACTCCCCCTCCCTCCTCCTCTATAAAATAAAGTGTTTGAATTGAATGTTGGGGGAGGGCTCTTTCCCCATCTCCAGCAATCTGAATCTTCCTCAAATCCCTGTTAAAGTATGAGTGACATTAGATTATGTAAGGATATTCAACTAGAGTCCAAGATTCAGAGGACTCTGAATCCCCTGGAACTGTATGCAAAATGTGTGTGTATACACATGTGTGAACACATCTGAGCATTTTTCTGGGAATAGCTTTCTTTAGCTTTCTACAGGAGGTCTATGATCCCAAAAGATTAGTCACCAGTCTGGTTTAGGCCTCATCACCTTCGACCTGGACAACAGTCTCCAGACTGGTCTCCCCACTCCTTTCTCTATCCTCCACCCGCCACAAGGGTATCCTTCTAAAATGCAATGCCTACTCTCATTCCCCTGCTTAATCTTCAATTGACTCCAGGGGCCTAAATTTCTTGCATGACATATAGAGTCCATCATAATCTTACCCAGACATTTCCCCATATCCTGCCACACCTTAATCCATTTTCTCTATCCTCACGCCGTCCATGTACCCTCTGCCTTGGCCACACAGAACATTTCCCTGCTTCCTGAATACGTCAGGCACTTTCACATCACTCATCCTTTGCAAGGGATTCCCTGTATTCCACCTGGCAAACCCCTATACAGGCTTCAAAATCCAATTCAGATGTCACCTCCTTTGCGATGTCTTCCTGACCTCCCTCCCACCGCATTAGGCACCGCCTTCTATGCTCTCACTCCTTTATCACATTTATCCTACTAGATTGTAGGTGTGTGGTTTTTTAATTTAATTTTTTATTATCTATCTATCTATCTATCTATCTATCTATGGCTGCGTTGGGTCTTCGTTGCTGTGCGCGGGCTTTCTCTAGTTGCGGCGAGCGGGGGCTACTCTTCATTGTGGTGCGCGGGCTTCTCATTGCGGTGGCTTCTCTTGCTGTGGAGCATGGGCTCTAGGCGTGCGGGCTTCAGTAGTTGTGGCACGCAGGCTCAGTAGCTGTGGCTCCCGGCCTCTGGATCACAGGCTTAGTAGTTGTAGCGACGGCTTAGTTGCTCCGTGGCATGTGGGATCTTCCTGCACCAGGGCTCGTACCCGTGTCCCCTGCATTGTCAGGCGGATTCTTAACCACTGCGCCATCAGGGGAGTCCTGTAGTTGTGTGTCTAAGTGTCTGTCTCCCCAGCTAGACACGAAGCTCTCTCGGGAATACATACCCCTAAACAGGTGCACGTCGAGTTCGGCCCGGCCCCCCGCTGTTCCGCTGGAACTACGTTTCCCAGAAGGCCCAGCGTCCTGGGCATGCGCACTGGGACGCAAGGAAGCGACGCTGTTTCACACTGGCTGCCTCTTCGTTAGTCTGGGAGGCAGAGCCGGAGCCGTGCCCAGGCCCAGCGGGGGCCGCAGCCTGAGCCCGGCGGTGTCCTCCGCCTGCCCCCTCGCCCTCCTCAGCCTCGGTGAGAGGGGCGGACAGGCCACCTGCTCGTCGCCAGGGCTGGGGTCCCGGGGACGCGGGGGAGACCAAGCCGATCTGGGACCGGAAGGGGGCGGGCGTGGGCGCGAGGGAAGGTTGGGCCGGGCCGGAGAAGAGCCACGGGGTGACGGGGCGGGGGGGGGTGGATTGTGGGGATCGGCCTTCGGGTAGATGTCCCGGAGGAGGGAGTTGGGGGAATTGGGAGACGCTGGGAGCTTAGGACCGGACCTGGTGGGAGGGTGAACGCCGGGGTGGAAGCCGAAGGGCTAGCAGGGGGAGGGGCGCAGACACAGAGTTTGGTCCGTCTGTGGGAGTGTACCCTTTCCCACAGGACTTGGAGGAGACGGTGGTGATAATGCCACCGGCTGCCCTAGTTAGCGCTTGGGTTCTGCTGGGGTCTGCCTCCCGGTGGACGGCTCACTGGAGCCAGGGGCTGTACTTAGGGGAGTTTGCCTCCTTAGTCTAACTCCTAACTCGCCTCATGTAGGGTCTCCCTTCCAGGAAGTGCCTATTTCCTGGGACCCTGGGTCATTTTCGTGAGGAGGGCATAATGTATATGCTGTGAAGAGGATTTAGGAGGCTTTTTTTTTTCCCCCTGAAACTATCCTTTCTCAGCCAGCTGCTGTCCCCCACACTGGTTCCTCTTCCCTAAGTGCCAGTAGCAGTGGAAATAGTTCGTGCAGAGACGCTTGGACCCTTAAGAAACTCAAAATATTTCTGCATGCTATCCTAGCTCCTCTAGAGTTGTAGAAGGTGGTCTTTCTGGTAGCCAAAATCAGGCTTTGCTTAAACCATCAGTATGACTATAGCTAGGCTTCTTGTTCATTTGCCATGTGACCTTGGCCAAACTTTTTCCCTCTCTGGTGTGTTGATTTCCTGGATACCTACACTGCAGACTGGCTTACGAAGTCCTTTCAGGCCTTTCTGTGGAAGGGCTTAGGGTGTGTTTGTTTGTGGTTTTTGTTGTTGTTGTTGTTTTTAGCCATCCCCTTGGTTATTGAGTGGGCAGAGGGAGACCACTGTACATTCTGCTCTGCCCAGGCTGTTGGAAAATGAATCTGGTGGTTTCCAGTCCCCAGCCACAGCACACAGACCGGTCATCTGTGCATTCGTTTTCACTAACTGCTGTTTCTCAATTTAAAACCTGATCATCTTCTTCCTTGTTGGCAAAGGTGCCTTGGAATTTGTGTTGCTGAGTCAGCAAGCCTTTCAGATTTGCCCGGTTTTTGTTGTTGGCATTTTATAACAGGATGGGAACTCAAACAAGTCATTCCTCCTAAGGATCTGGTCTCTCCATCAAGAAGGCACAGTTTGTGCCAGCTCTCCAGAGAGAAAAGGTGAGAGCCATGGGGACTTTACATTGCTGCCTTCCCAATCTGGTTTTCAGTAGAGAAAGTGGGCACTGGGGAGGGTGGAATTTGAGGTCCCCAGGATGAAAGTGAGCCCTGGGAGTTGATTGTTGATTGCCAACTGTCTCAGATAAATTCAGGTGGCTTCCTGCCAGCAGCTTCTCCTGTTTAACCAGTCTTAGAAGATGCTTTCCGCCTTCAGACGTGCTTTATGGGATGAAGGACACGAGTCACGGTTTCTGCATTTGAACTGGAAATTTTAGTTTCTTTTGTTACTTGAACCTTTACTGGATGCCTCCTTTTTGTCAAGCCCCATGCTCAGTGCTGGGAGTACGGTGACCAGGCACAAAAGCTCTGTCTTCCAGGAGCTCATTGTTTGGTAGAAAAGATAAACAAACCATAGACAGTGACAAGGTGTTGTCAGTGTGATACATGTTGAGGAGTGGATAATCACAGGGCGGAGCCCACACCACCCTTGCCCAGGAGGGAAGGTCCAGAAGCCTCCAGAAGATGATAGCTAAGGTTGTGAAGAAGGAGTAGGACCCAGGAAGTAGGGGGCAGAGCCTGGCAGAGGAGTCAGTATATGCAAAGTCGTGAAGAAACCTGGCATGTCTGGGTCACCGTAAGCAGCTCAATGTGGCTGAAGCGACAGCGTGTGGATGCGGGGCCGAGAAGCCTGGAAAGGTAGGCAGGGGGCTGAGCGGGGGCTTTTGTGGGTCATGCCAGGGCTCAGGGGAACAGAAGGATTTTAGTAGAATTCCAGGAAGGGCTTTTTTTTTTTTTTTTTTGCCGTGCCGCTCGGCATGTGGGATCTTAGTTCCCCGAACAGGGATCGAACCTGAGCCCCCTGCATTGGAAGCTCGGAGTCTTAACCACTGGACCACCAGGGAAGTCCGAGGATGGGCATTTTAAGTGAGCACCCTGGCTAGAAAGCGTGGAATGGATAAGATTATTCTCTTTGTGACTGTTTCCGTACACCACTGCCAGCTTCTGGTAGGGGGAGGTAGACAGGGGAGTTTGCCCTCTGGCTGCTCCTGGTCTTGTGGAAGAGAGAGAACTGTAGAGGACAGAGAGAATGCCGTGGAAGTTGGTAAGAGGGGATTTTTCTTTCAAGTGGGCACATCCCAGCATCCTGGAGGTGTTTAAATGGGGCCTTGAAAGTGTGGGTCAGCTGAGGATGGGTGGCCAAGTGGGTGGGATTCCGGGTAAAGTCGAGGCACAGAGTTGGGGAAACTGGCGGTATATGGGGTAGCAGTTCATCACTTACGCTCTTTAGGAGGGATCGGGGAGGGGAAGGTGTAGATGGAGGAGGGTATTGAAGAGAGATGCGCTGGCAGCTACTGTTGATAGGAAGGGACCAGACTGTGATGGGCGTTCAGCGTCAGCCCAGGGAACGTGAACATTATTTCTAGAGCTCTAGGGGAGGTGCGGAAGAGAGAGGGTCAGAACTGTATCGGGAAGCTCAACCTCGCACCTGTCTCTGGGGTGGACGAGGAGAGACAGGAGTTGGAGAAGCCAGTTGGCAGAGAGTGCTTGTCAAGGTGAGAGGCAGAAAGGTGCCAACCAGATGCTAGCAGTGGGGTCTGAGGAGGCGAGGAGAGGGCAAGCCAGGGCAGCCGCTGGGCTGTGGGGGAGAAGGCGGAGGAGGGCCAGCGCAGAGCCAGGGAATCCAGGAGGAGAGGGGCGTTAGCAAGGAAGGTGAGTTTGGCTTCAGACATGTCGAAGGTACCGAAGAGGCCGACAGGAATGGGGCCACGGGTGAGGGAGGAGCGTCCCTCATTCATTGCACACACGCTTAGGAAGTTGTGTGCCCGGGCTTGTGCTTGGCACTTGGAGTACAGAGAATTAAACAGTCCCTTCTGTGTGTTTGTTTTAATTTTCACCTCAGGTAAACAGAGAACTAGATTAATACACACTGATCACCGTTCACGCCCGGCTTGCTTTCACTTGTTTCCAAAGTTATTTTTAATGTGTCGTAAGTTCCTGCATTTCAGCCATCCACAATAAAAGCCAGGATCTTGAAACAAAATACACATCCAATCATTTGATCTTTCTTCCCATTCCCATCCTGAGATAACCATTATCCCCTCACTTTCATTTTTATGTAGTTTTATGGTACCTGTGTATTCCTAAGGCACTTAAAAAAATATCGCTACAGTTTGTCCATAGTATTGCATGTCATCTGGTTCATTTGTCTTGAATATTGAATAATATTCCATGGTGTGGACAAATCACAGTTTATGCGTCTGACCTTCCGTTGATGGGTACCTGCTCGTTTCCAGTTTTGCTGTCACGAGCGGACTGCTCTGAACATTTCCGTACATGTTTTCTGTTGCACATATGCAAGAGGTTTTCTTGGGTATGAGCTGAGGGGTGGTATTTTGCTGGGTCATAGGGTGAATAAATGTCCAACTTTCATAGTTGTTACTAGACTTTTTCTGAAGTGGTTGTACGAGTTTTCACTCCACCAGCAGCAGAATGTAGGCCTTCCACTTGCTCCACACTCTTGCCAACACTTGATATAGGCCGACTTTTTTTTTATTTCTGCCAATGGAATGGGTATAAAATGGGATCTTTGGGATCTTGATTTCTGTGTCCCTGAGCCCTGATGTCGAACATCTCTTCATAAGTTTATTGGCATGTGCGTTTCCTGTAAATTATATGTTCACTCTTTTGTAATTTTTCTGTGGGGTTCCTGGCGCTTTAAAAAGAAAATTGACTTGTAGGAGTTCTTTATATATCCTTGATTTTAATCCTTCATGCTTACTGTGAGTATCTTTTTCCAGCTTGTAACTCTCTGCTTTCTTTGAGGCATGTTTTGTTGAACAACCATTCTTAATTTTAACACAGTGAAATGTATCTTTTCGTGTATAGTCAGCGTGCTGTGCCTGGTTGGAAAAATCTTTTCCTGACCATAATCCTTGCCTTTTAGGAGTCCGTGCCCTAGTGGAGGGGACAAGTAGATAATTGCACTCAGATGTCACATGGACATTGGTGGTTAGAAGAGGCCACTTCTCTGTGCAGGGCAGGAGTGGATGTAGGACAAATTTCACCGGGCAGAGAGTCTCAGGCTGGGAATTAAGAATTGAGTAAGTGGACACGTGGGATGGGTGCTCTTGGTGAGGGGTGAGGGGTACGAAACAGCCTGGCGGGTTCTGGGCTCTCACTGGAGCTGCTGATGGCTGGAGCAGAGGGCTTAAGGGACTCAGGCAGGACATCTGAAGACAGGTCTGGATGCTCTGCGTGCGTGGGATTATTGAAGCCGTGGGAGCAGAGGAGAGGGTCACGGGGGAGGGGGGAGAGGAGAGAGGTAGGCCAGGGCCCAGTTGCCTGATCCAAGGAAAGGTGTGGCTCTGGGAAGCAGGTTGGGGTTCCCTGGGGGTGGCCCTCACCACATGCTCGCTGCCGTGCTGTTGGATGCTGTATTTCACCCTCAGGTGCTGGGCAAAGACTGACGTGTCTACAGAGGGCAGGCATGTCATAGGGGAGGCTGGCCAGAGGCATAAGCACTCTCCCACTTTTCAATAGAGAAACAGGTTCAAAGAAGTATTTCTCAACTATAGGTCGGTGGGACCACAGTGAGGTCAGCAAACCGTGGCTCGTGGGCCAAATCCAGCCCACAGCCTCTTTTTGTTAATAAAGTTTTATTGGGACACAACCACGCCAGTTAGTTTATGTGTGGCCTATGGCTGTTTTCACACTACAGTGGTGGAGTTGTGTAGTTGCAACAGACACCCAGAGTCCTACAAAGCCTAAAATATGTACCTTCCGGCCCTTTATAGGAAAAGTTTGCCGGCTCTGCCCTGGGGAGTTGCGGTAACTGTGGTAACCTGGAGAGTAGTACCAGCCACCGCGGTGGTGCAGCTCATTGTTGCTGGCTGCACAATGAATCTGGGTCAGGCCTGCAAATGTTGCCAGCTTTTCTGGTTTTCAAGAGAAGCTAGAAATCTGGATTTTTTTTTTTTTTTTAAATGGTGGATATTCCAGTTTTTAAACATTGGCTCAATTTGTAAAAACTAAAAACTGTGTAGTAGGTCAAGCAGACACATCTGGCAGGCCGACTTGTCCACATCAACTTATCCCTCTGCAAACTGATCTGGGTTTGCTTATACCTGTGGCTTCTCAGGCAAGTTGTTTATCTTTTGCCTCACTTTTCTCATCTATAAAATGGAGATGATACCCTTTGCTCAGGAATGTGAGGATTAAACGAGAACACTTATAAGATACTTAGCACAGTGCCTGGTCCATAGTAAGCTCTTGGTTGGTGGCCACTGGTGTGATTATGGCCACTGTGCCTGCCACTGCTTCCTCTGCTTCCCCGTTCTGGCCCCAGGGTAGGCTCTGACGACCTGTGGGTGGTCAGGTTGCTCCTGGCAAAGAAGGAGAAGCAGGTTCTTGGTGCTGGTGGAGGAGGTTGCCCACTGGGGAATTGTTGGTCGCCAGGGCCTGCCCCCTGGCCACTGTGTGGCTTTCTGAACCCCGTTTGGGACGTTCTGCTCTGACCTGCCTCTGGAGGGCCCTAGGCAGGCACCAGCCAGGAGAGGAGTTGTCATTTCCCTTCTAGCGGCCCCACGTGCAAGGGACGAATCATGTGTAGTCCCTACCATCTCTCAGAAGCCTAGTCAGGTCTGGGTGGCACCGGCTTAAGCCATCTCTTTTCTAGACAAAAGCCCTACCTTGCAGCGCTCCCCTGTTGTAATAGTTTGGGCACCTGGATGGTGTGTTTTTTGCACTTTCTTGGAACTCAGGGGTGGGACATGTGTCTCTTGGCAAGGAGGTGCCGTGGTACTTTGACAGGCCTGTTAGTGAAACTCCACTGGGACGGGAGCAGCCGTCTGAAGTAATGATGGTAAGTGACAGTGGTGGGGTTTGTTTCATATTTACAATCTTTTGAAAGTGGTGGGCATTGTAGAGATTTGTTTCTGAAAACAAAAGTAATAGTTTCCCACTTTAGAAAATGTGAAAAGTTCAGATATATAAGGAAGTTGAACAAAAGGTCTCTAATAGTTTCTGCACTCAAAGGCAGCCGTTGTTAGCATTTTGGTACGTTTCTACTGAGTTTTCTCTCTGCTTCTCTTTTACCGAGTTAAAATAGTGCTGTGGGGAATATCTTTATGTTGAAGTTTTTCTCTCATCTCCTTTGATAGATTTTTTAATGATTGGGTCAAAGCAAGTGAACATTTTTAAACCCCTTGATACATATTACCAAACTGTTTTCTGGAAAGGGTTTATCCGTCCCAGAAGTACGACATCTCAGTGTACTCTTGCCAGCACTGAGTATTGAAATTATTTTTACTGCTTTGACAGGCAAAAAAATAATAGGTCATTGCTTTAAATTTGTATTAAAAACAACATGTCTAGCAAAGTAGAACATTGCTTTGGTGTGTTTGTGTGCAGTATTGGACTTTCCCATCTCCGTGGGAAGGCTTTCTGACAGTGCCCGGGTGGCCGGCTGCCCCGTAACAAGTCTTTGAAGGTCATGCTCTGCTTACGGGTCATGTGCACCATGTCAGCTGGTGGGGTGTGGAGTTGCAGGCCCATGCTTCTTGGAAAGCACCCGAAAGAGACACAGCATGGAAATAGGGTTTGAAGTCCACCCGGTCTCACTGGTCTCCACTCCGTGCCCCTCAGAACGCCTCTGTCCCGCACAACAGCTTCCTGGACCTCTCAGGAAGTAGGAATGGAGGGCAGCCCCTGTGTCAATAAGAGCACCCCACTTTTCTGCGTTTTACATATCGATGGGCAGCGTACGGTCACATTTGGAAAGGGGTTCTGCTGCTTATAAGAGGCTGGAAAACCCATCCAACCGCCTAAGCAGTGGAGCCCAGGAAAGGGGATGTGACTGTCCCAAGGTCACCGTGTGTGGAGCCAAGAGTGAACTGCCCAGCTCAGGCTTGGGCCAGGCCACTGTGTATTTCGGTGGGCTTTGAGGGGAGGAAACGGGTCCTCACATGTTGGCAAATTGACAGTCGCCCACTCTGGGCACCAGTTTAAAAACCACGCTCGGGGCCTTCTTCCCGGAGGCCGCAACTGTAAGGGGATCCATTTGTGTGGTTTCCCCTACCCAGAGGCCCACAATCAGGCAGGATGAGTTTCACTCAGATTCCTGCGTCATCTCAGGTCTTGTTCTAAAGCTTTTGTAAATCCCCCGGGAATAGAAAGACTCTTGGACACATGCACCTTTTCTCCTTTATGTGAAACCCCTCTCTGGTAGGACAGCAGCGTCCCTTTGTGCCTTGGAGCCGTGGGGCTGTGCGCAGGCGTTTGTGGCTAAATCTGACAAGAGAATGCAAGAGAAGGCAGGATGGTTTTTCTCGTGGTCAAAGTTGTTGATACATTTTTTTAAAGATAACTTCGGTCGGATCATAATAAGTAACGTGATCACTGTAGAACATTTGCCAGTACAGAAAGAGGTAAAGAATAAATATCCCATAACTCCATCACTCCTAGTTAAGTGTCAGAGTTGTTCCTTCCCGCCTTTTAAAAATCAGCTTATATAAGAACCTCGTGTCACAGACTGGCCGTCTGACCTTGAGTAAATTCTTAATTGCTTTTGGCCTCGGTTCTCACGTCTGTAAAATGGGGATAATCTCTACCTTCAGGGGCAGTTGAGGGTTGAGAGAGCTGGACGGCAAGAGCACCGGACAGAGTGCGTACCACATAGTAGGTGCTCAGTAAATGGCACACCCACCCGCTTGAGAGCGTATAGTGTATATGGTTACATATGTGGTATTTTTAATTTGTCAGCAGCATTATTCTAGGTCTGAAAGCCTTTTAAAAACATTTTTCAAGACTCGTATTCCATGATTGGGGTGTACCATAATTTATTTAAGAATTCCCTTATTCCATTATCATGAAGTGTTTAGGTTGCCCCCAGACTAAGGCTGTTTTCCCATGGCCAATTAGAATAATAACAATTTTCATAATTAAGAACACCCTAAATAGCCCCATCATTAGGAGCCGAAACAAATGAGGTTTTTTTTGTTTTGTTTTGTTTTGTTTAAATAAGTATATTTAGGGATGGGATTCAAGCATCAGATTTTTTTTTTTTTAATAAATTTATTTATTTATTTATTTATTTATGGCTGTGTTGGGTCTTCGTTTCTGTGCGAGGGCTTTCTCTAGTTTCGGCGAGCGGGGACGTCTCACTATCGCGGCCTCTCTTGTTGCGGAGCACAGGCTCCAGACGCGCAGGCTCAGTAGTTGTGGCTCACGGGCCCAGTTGCTCCGCGGCATGTGGGATCTTCCCAGACCAGGGCTCGAACCCATGTCCCCTGCATTGGCAGGCAGATTCTCAACCACTGCGCCACCAGGGAAGCCCAAATTAGGTTTTTGAACTGAAGCTTGGGGATGGCTGAGGCTGTAACAGAGAATGGGTGCATTGACACGGCCGCTGCGTGTGCATGATTGCTGCGTTCGAGGGGAACATCAGTGGGCGTTCTGGGCATCGCCCCAAGTGTGCCCCAGGCCCCTGGAGCAGACGGTGCTCCTCTCTTTCGGCGTGTGTGTTTTAGACCCTCTGGGATACTGGGCATTTGAAGAGCTGCAGTCCCAGCTTTGGGTCAGCCCCAGCTCTGCCCTCAGGGAGTTCCTGTTCTGGGGGGTGGTGAGAGGGGGGACAGATACTGAAACCAGTAAATGCAGTGTGTTTGGATAAATGGAGAGTGCAGTGAGGACGCACAGGAGGATGGGGTCAGCACTTTCTGTTGAAGGTGTGGCTCGAGTGGGGCGCTGTGGCTGAGTCTGGAAAGATGGGCATGTTTGCTGGGGGCTTAGGCGCAGGGAGGATGGAAGTCTGGACATGGGCACCAGCAGGATCAATGTCTGGGAGGTGGGAAATGGCTCCGAATATTCTGGCACTTGCTAGAATTTGATGCAGGTGGACAAAAGGTGGAGGCCTTGGTATTAGTGGGGACAGTGGCCGGTCATGGAGGGGCCATGTGCTGTGTCTTTCTCATCTCTGGGTCTCTAGTACCCTGACAGAGCCTGGACCGTCGTGTGCCTGTGGTCTGTAGGCCGAACACGGTCATGAAAAGCTTAGGTGAAATTCTCGAGTGTAGTTCTCAGGCTGTTTGGCAGAGTTCTCCCTAGTTGGTTCATCTGGGGATGTGTGGACACGCTGGAACATACCACGTGTGCTGGTACATGGGAGGCCCCTGCTGCCCGAGAGATGAGTGACAGCTGCCAGGAGGTGCCAGGGGGAAAGTCTGGGCTCAGGAGTAATTGGCCCTGAAACCAGTCCTGTGATTTGTACCTGGATGTGGGTCCAGAGGCCTCTAATTACAGGCGCTGAGCTAATAAGCTTGCCAGCCATCTCGAGGGCATCCTGGGTCTAATCCTCCAGGGCGGGATGTGTGCTTCTGTTGGAGCGGTTGGCAGCTCAGGGGCGGCCCTGGCCCCCCCCTATGTGTGCTCAGAGTTATTGCAGGCCTGACTCATCGCCCGTGTTCTCAGGCCGTGTAGCTCAGTGCCGCCCTGGGCCGCCACTCCTCCCCCAGACTTGAGGAGTGGGAGGTGCTGGGGTGGAGGGGGGCAGGGAAAGGGAGGGAGGCCAAGATTTGCTGATATCGGCTGTGTGCCTGGCGCTGTTCTGGGTGCTTTATACACACCTATCCATCTGAATCCCCTAGAAAAGCACTTAGAATAGAGGTTGATATGTCCACTTCCAAGCGAAATCGGGCTTGGAGGGCTTAGGTACCTTCACCAGGTGACACAGTGAGTAGAGTGCAGTGAGTACGCGGCGTGTGGACGCCAGAGCCCGTGCCTCTTCGCTGTCTCGTGCTGCTCCAGCTCTGCCTTGCTTGTGGGGCAGGTGGTCTCGGCCTTCTCACTGAAACCCTGCTGGAGTGCAGTCTCAGGGACAGCAGCGAAAGCCCAGGGTCCCAGCCTCATTAGTGGCCATGTAAGCGAGTCACCAAAACCACCGGGGCCTCAGTTTTCTCGTCTGCAAAACAGGGGCAAAATTCGATGTCTGTACTTAAAGGGATTGTGTGGGAATCGGAGCAGATGATGTGACTGGGAACCCTGTTGGCACCAGGGCCCTACGTGGACGTAACAGCTGAGGGTGCTCGCAGCTTGAGACGCTGGCTCCTCTCTCCCTTCCTCCCCTTCCCCCCACCGCTTTCCCTTTTCTCCCTCCCCCCTCTCTAAGCAGGTGGGGTGCAGAGAGGCTGAGAGGCTAGAGACGGCTTAAGCATCCATAGGATTTTTAAAAAAATTTTATAGCTACTTTTATTTTTATTTATTTATTTATTTTTGGCTGTGCTGGGTCTTCGGTTCGTGCGAGGGCTTTCTCTAGTTGTGGCAAGTGGGGGCCACTCTTCATCGCGGTGCGGGGACCGCTTCTTCATCGCGGTGCGCGGGCCTTTCACTATCGCGGCCCCTCCCGTTGCGGGGCACAGGCTCCAGACGCGCAGGCTCAGTAGTTGTGGCTCACGGGCCCAGCTGCTCCGTGGCATGTGGGATCTTCCCAGACCAGGGCTCGAACCCGTGTCCCCTGCATTGGCAGGCAGATTCTCAACCACTTCGCCACCAGGGAAGCCCAGGATTTTAATGTTTATCTAGGGTGGAGCCCAAGGTAGAGCTCATGCTGAGCTTTCCTCGCTAAGAAAATGGGCATTAGAGCCAGTTGATCTGGGTTTGCACTCTGTGCTACCACTTAGCAGTGTATGTGTGACCTTCAGTAAGACCTTGACTTCTTTGTTTTCCTGTCCATAAAGTGGGAGAAATACCGCCTTGTCCGTCTGTTTGGCCCCGTTCCTCTCTCACCCTAGGAGCTTCCACAGACCCCCTTTCTTCTTCAAACAGCTGCAGGCACATAGAATCTTCATCTGCCTCCATTCAGTCGTGCTTTGAGCTAATCCGTGTATAACACATGCTACATGACACGGCCTGTGCTGGGGCTGGCGAGGTGGCTGTGGACAAGGCCAACTCGCTGGGTGTCTGCCTTCTGAGGGGGCAGAAAGACAGGGACCGCCATATGTGTGTGTGGGCATTAGGGTTCTGGTCGGTGCCGTGGAGGAGAAGTTCATGTGACGGATGGCCTGGGAAAACCCTGAGTGATGCAACTGGGCGGGAGTGACTGGGAGAAGACTGTCTTGGGAGATGGGTGTAAAGTCTTTGGACCTGACCGCTAGTCAGCAAGGCCCAGGCCCAGGGAGTGGGGTGCAGAGAGGCCAGAGAGGGAGGGCTTCAGCATTCATAGGATTTTAATGTCTATCTAGGGTCTGCCCTCTGTGGTTAATGGTGCGGGAAACCAGGGCAGCCTGGAGACCTGGGCAGAGCTAGGACCCACCCACGCTTAGAGTCGCCTCTCTGGCTGTCCTTGAGCCCCTGGTCCTTTCCGAGACATAGTTTTTTTTTCATCTGTAGCATAGCAGGTGTTAATATGTGTCTCACAAACAAACCTGCTTTGGAAACCTGTGTAGCGTCCTCACAAAGGTATAAGGGGTCATGATGGCCTCAGTCCATAAAGGATTGGGGTGACTCATGAAAATACGTATAGTATAAAAGGATACACTTAGTAGTTGGGCCAGAGGGAAATTATTGGTAAAAGGACAGAAGCAGGGCTGATGATTAGCACCCAGAATTCACCCACTGTGTCTTCCTGGACATTTGCAGAGGTAAGGAGGCTGCTTGATTGACTCCGAATTCTTCCTGGCTGCCTGAGCAAAAAGACAGGATTAGGTACTTGGTTCACGATGCCCTTAAGGTATTAGGGAAAAAAGTGACTGTGGAAAAGCATGATTTTTTTTTCCCGCACTGAGACTGATTCTGGCAGGGCCACCGTGTTCGTCGGTAACTGCGTGTCT
Organism: Balaenoptera borealis; assembly: GCF_965194805.1. Taxonomy (NCBI): domain Eukaryota; kingdom Metazoa; phylum Chordata; class Mammalia; order Artiodactyla; family Balaenopteridae; genus Balaenoptera; species Balaenoptera borealis. Next base: position 80,319,608 of record NC_138872.1, read on the forward strand.
GTCTTGTTTCAGGTCTCCTGGAAGCGCTGGGCAATGGACCTGAGACTCGAGCCCAGAGTGGTCTGAAGCCGTTGGGGAAAACAGAGGGAGTCCTGGGGAAGATGGCCATGGCCCCAAGCCCTTCCCTGGCTCAGGTGTACACCAGCCCGGTGGCAGTGGCCGTGTGGGAATGGCAGGACGGGCTGGGCACCTGGCACCCCTACAGCGCCACTGTTTGCAGCTACATCGAGCAGCAGTTTGTCCAGCAGAAGGGCCAGCGCTTCGGGCTGGGGAGCCTGGCCCACAGCATCCCCTTAGGCCAAGCTGACCCCTCACTGGCTCCTTATATCATCGACCTCCCCAGCTGGACGCAGTTCCGCCAGGACACTGGTAAGGCACTTCCTGCCTCGAATATGTGTCCAAGTGCCTGTTTCGGGCTGGGCGTCGTGCTAGGTGTTGGGGGTCACAGAATTGACTCTCAGCGTTATCCTGCCCCTGAAATGCACACAGTCAGAAGGCGGGTGCTGGGAGTGATAGCAGTGTGAGATGTTCCTTAGTGGTACAGGGTGCCTTGGGAACACAGTGCAGAGGCCGTTCCAGCCCCTTTCCCCCTTGTCTCCCAAACCAGAAATGCCTGCTTCCGCCCGCAGAGGTTCGAGGGTCTCGCTGGCAGCAGGCAGGCAAGCAGGCCAGCCGGCATGGGGGTGGCACACCATTGCTAGTTAAGAGGGCCTGGTGATGGGTTCCAGCTCCTGTATGATAGCTGTGTCGCATGGGCAAGTTACTTCACTCTCCTGTGCACTCATGTTTCTTTCGTGTGTGTGTGTGTGTGTGTGTGTGTGTGTGTGTGTGTATGTGTGTCTTTTGCTCAGTATTACTGAGAAGGGGGCCACCAACTTCTTCCCAGAGCTGTGCACTATCCCTGTAAATCAGTGGTTCTCAGCTGGGGGCAACGTTTGGAGACATTTTTGATGGTCAGGACTATGGGGCGGGGTGCTACCAGCATCTAGTGGGTAGAGGCCAGGGACGCTGCTAAACATCCTACAATGTACAGGACAGCCCCACATCAAAGAATTATTAGCCCAGAATGTCACTAGTGCCGAGCCTGAAGACTCCTGCTCTAATCCCTGTAGCAGCCTCCTCAAGGGTGTGAGGACTCAGGCTTCCAGGCAGTGGATGCAGATGAAAGTCCCTGCCTTCATGATGTTCGCAGTCACTGAGAAAGGCAGCGCACAAGATAAATGATTCGTGAACTGTGTATGAGTTAGGAAGCAATGAGTGTTTATCAGGAAATGGATGTGTAAAGCGCAGGGAGAGGTTTTTTTTTGTTTGTTTTTTAAAGTTATTCTTTTTTTTTTTTTTAAATTTGCTGTTCTTTATTTATTTATTTATCTATATTTATGGCTGTGTTGGGTCTTCGTTTCTGTGCGAGGGCTTTCTCTAATTGTGGCAAGTGGGGGCCGCTCTTCATCACGGTGCGCGGGCCTCTCACTGTCGCGGCCTCTCTTGTTGCGGAGCACAGGCTCCAGACGCGCAGGCTCAGTAATTGTGGCTCACGGGCCTAGTTGCTCCGCGGCATGTGGGATCTTCCCAGACCAGGGCTCAAACCCATGTCCCCTGCATTGGCAGGCAGATTCTCAACCACTGCGCCACCAGGGAAGCCCGAGAGGTTGTTTTGAAGTTTGAGCTTAGGTGGCCTGGTCACCAGGAAGGGCTGGGGACAGGTCAGGAGGGAGGGGCAGGTCGTGCAGGGCTTTTCCATCCCTTGAGGGGCTTCGACTTTTCTTCTGAAAGGAGGAACCCTGGGAAGATTTGGGCAGAGGAGTGACGTAATCTGATTTGGGGGTTAAGAGCATCCCACTGGCTGCTGAGGTCGGGAGACCAGGTAGAAGGTAATCGCAGTGATCACCTTTTGAAAAGTACTGTTGGAAGCATGGCCCAAATTGATTTTTTTCTTTCTCTCCTGAATCGTCAGGTTTGGTTTATTAATATAAGCCAACCACAGGTGTTTCCTAATAGTTGCTACCTGGGAAGTCCAAGGGAATCTATGTACATCCATGTAAGAGAACTGTGTAACAGTTAATAAAGAGTTTTACAAAGTTTTAGAGACATAAGAAATACTTATGGCATAATACATGAAAACAGGAAAATTTTTCAGTATGATTGTCAGCTACACCTAAATGTACATGCCTAGGAGACCAGACCGGAAGGAATATGTTACAATATACAATATACGTCGTGTGCTTTCCTCTTGGTGGTTGGATTATGGATGATTTAATTTTCTTCAGACATTTTGTTTTCAGTTTTTTAAGTCAGGCTACATAGGTTTCATCCTTAGGAATATTTTGAGCCACAGCTGGTCTTTGACCTAAGCGTCCAGCATCCCTCACTCCTGCTGAGAAGCGCTGGTCCCTGTCTGCCACTTGATCCCTTTGATCCACAGTTTCTTTGCATAGAGAGAGCTCTCTACCCTTCACCCCAAATTTGGAGAGAATAATCAATGTCAGCCTTTAGGTCAGACAGCAACATGACCCATATATACACCGTGATCATGTTTTATTTTGGTTGTAGGAAAAAAAGAATTTTTAAACTCCCTTTTTTTGGGAGGTGGTGAGTGGCTAGCAGATGAACTTTATATGTGCAACGCTCCTTTTAAAACAGGCACCATGCGGGCAGTGCGGAGGCACCTATTTCCCCAGCACTCGGCCCCGGGCCTGGGCATCGTCTGGGAGTGGCTGAGTGACGACGGCTCCTGGACGGCGTATGAAGCCAGCGTCTGCGACTACCTGGAGCAGCAGGTGGCCAGGGGCAACCAGCTCATGGACTTGGCTCCCCTGGGGTACAACTACACCGTCAACTACGCCACCCACACGCAGACCAACAAGACTTCCAGCTTCTGCCGGAGCGTGCGGCGCCAGGCAGGGCCCCCGTACCCAGTGACCACTGTCATCGCTCCACCGGGCCACACGGGAGTGGCCTGCTCTTGCCATCAGTGCCTCGGCGGCGGTGCAGCCGGCCCCGTGTCAGGCCGCTACCGCCACTCCATGACCAGCCTTCCCGCCTACCCAGTCCCCCAGCCACCCCACAGGACCGCCGTTGTTTTGGGGGCCCACCAGGCCTTTGCTCCGTACAACAAACCCTCACTCTCTGGGGCCAGGTCTGCGCCCAGGCTGAGCACCGCCAACCTCTGGGCTGGGGCGCTGCCCTCCCTGGGGAACCAGCCCCTCTACCGCTCCAGCCTCTCCCACCTGGGACCTCAGCACCAGCCCCCAGGACCGTCCGCTGCCGGCGCAGCCAGGTATCTTGTGTTACGCGGACGGTCGTTTTGTCCACCCGCATGCCTTGTCAGTGGGCTTGGGTTTCTGCTCTTCTTTAGCTGGGAAGACTCCCCCCAAATGCCTGCAGACGCGGCACCTGCCTCCTCGGCTGTCCCTGCTACGTCATCTCCTTTGCATGTGTCACGTGGTGCCGAGGTGCCACGCTGTCCACAGCCTTGTGTCCCGGGGAGCCTACGTGACTTCTGGCACTTGAGTGCTGGTAGTTGCCACATGGGTTAAAACCAGTGATCCTTTCATTGACTCAGGAGAATCGGGCTCTCTGAGCAGTTAAAGATTTTTTTGGCTGTGCCTGTGTGCCACGTAGCTGGGGCTGGGTACCTGAGGACATTTCTCTGACTCCGTCTGTGTGCCCGGCCCTGAAGTCAGACATGGAAGGTTCAGCCCTCTCCCTAAGCCCACGGTCTCATCCAGGGAAGGCTGTGAGCCCAGTTTTGGTGCTTAAAAGTTGGTTGAGGAGAGAGCAAACTGCTGAGCGTGTTGGGGGTGGCAGCAGGTGACATAGGGCAGCTGCTGTGCTGGTACAGTCCATGCCTCATAGGGCACCCTGAGAAAGGTGATGAAATGGGCCCCGTCCAGACCAGGTGGCACTTTAAAGTGGGGAAACCCCTGAGTGGCCAGTGGTGGATGCATCTGGCATGCTCAGAGACCTGTCACTGACCAGGGGCCTCGTCATTGATTATTATTGAGGATCTGGGGCCTGGAGAACATTTTGAGTACTCAGAGTGTTAGCCGGGAGGGGGGCTGATTTCTGAGAGAGGGTGACCTGGGCGGGTGGTGACTGGATGTGTGGGCCTGTGGCCGCCCTGTTTCCCTGGGAGTCGGCATCTTGGTGCCACCTCACTCACCCAAGCCCACCCACCGGCCCCCCTGACCACGGGGAGGGCCGAAGCGTCCCCGTGTGGCCGAGACCTCCTTGGCAGCTTCTCAGGCCTCTAGTATTTTTTCTAGTTAAGTTTCAGAGGACCCTTCCAGCTTCGATAAGACAGTGACAGCTGTCACTCACCAAGCACGTGTTATAGCCGGGCCCTGTTCAGCAGGCTGTGTGGGTGATTTCGTGAATCCTCCCAATGGCCATATGGTAGGGGGTGTCCCCAGCTTACAGGGGAAAACATTGAGGCTGACAAGGTTGGCAGCACAGCCAGGAAGTGGCAGAGCTGGGATCAAACCCAGGCCCCTTGTGGGGCATGTGGAGTTTTTTGGGGTTTTTTTTTAATTTTTTTTTAATTATTATTTTTTTGTATTTTGGCCACGCCGTGTGGCATGTGGGATGGTTCCCCGACCAGGGATCAAACCCAGGCCTCCACAGTGAAAGCTCTAAATCCTGACCACTAGGCCACCAGGGAACTCCCCACGTGGAGTTCTTGAAGCTGCCTGAAAGGCAGAGTGAGAGGAAGGCAGAGGGCGTCCTAAGGGGTGCGTGCAGAAGCCGCCAGTACACAGAGGAGGGGATGGGCCCCCTGGGTCCGGGTGTCTTCCTGTGTGTCCTTCAGGAGTTGGGGCACGTGGATCTGAGATCTCTCTGGGAATTGGGAGCACAGGGAGGTATGGCCTGGGCCTTCTCTGTGGGCTTGCACAGAGACATAAGCAAGCTGGGCTCCGTGCCAACCCAGTCCCTCCCAGTGCTCTGTGAGGCCCCTTCCAGTATGTGAGTCAGTCTGTTTTAGAGAAAAACATGTCACGTTTGCCAGCCCAGAAGGGTTATCAGCAAGGCTGGAGCTGCTTTTATGACTAGGTCGGCTTTGCCTAGCCTCCTGGGGCTTATGTTCTTACAAATTCACTGCAGCAAGTTTCTAGATGGTTCTAGAGCTGGGATTCTGGGATTGAGCCAGGCGACTTCATGGGCTTTGTTGCTTTCTTCTGGTATGGGGCGCCCATCAGTCTCCCCTGATAATTCTCTGGGGTCTCCCCTCCCCAGCCTGAGGGCCCAAGAGGCTGCTGAGGTGGGTCCTGCCAGTACCGTCCAGGCCAATTACAGAATGGAAGGCTGCCGGGCCAGATGGCCTTACCTTTGCTGCTGGGTCGTGCATGTTGCTTACCCTGCTGCCCTGCGTTGTAAACCAGGAGGGAGCCGGGCCGGCAGGCTCTGGCAGGTGAGACAGCCTCAAAGGGGGGCCTGCCGCCTGAAGGGGGTGTTCACCTGGACCTCCTGCAGCTCCTCAAGAGCTGGGAGGGGTGACATTCACTCGCAGGGGCCAGTGTTTTCCTGTCTAATTTGTAGTGTGGTCCTCTGCAGTTAACCCTTCTCTAATGGCTGTTGTAGAGCCAGAGGGGATTTAATAAATCCCTGACCTCTTAACCCAGCAGGGCCGGAAGGATTTGAAAACACCTGGCACCTTAGTCTTCTAGCGGCTGTGGTATAGTTCTCAAAGCCAAGTGAATGTCAGCAGCATCAGGTGAAGGTTACCGCGTGTGTGGAGGAGAAAGTGTTTACTGGTAGCTGCTGGGAAGGACATGTGAGTGAGTGAAATCAAAATTTGTGGAACCCATGTGGGTTTTTTTTTTTTTTTGTAACCCACATAGTTTCAAATCACTTCTTGCTCAATCTGGGTAAAACCTTGGCTGACTGATTTGCCTGGTGCCCCAGGAGCCTTTCCGAGTAGGCAGTAATCCATCTAGAAGATACATGATTTGTCACTGAGCCGCTGAGTTTAAGTAAATTTCCTAGTAGCTGAAGTTTATCCCTTTAAGCACCAAAACTTGTGTTTCAGTGATGTTGGATGGAAAACTTTCCAAAATGTGTCATGCACACATTCTTTAATAGAGGGTGTGCCGGCTGGTTTAGCATTCTGATGACTCGGGGTGGTGATTAGGACCAGCCCTCTATTGCAGCTTTGGTGTGGCTAGGCCTCGGGGTGCTTTGTCCCTGCACTAACCTGGCCTAGGAAAACGGCTCTCATCGTGAGACCCCTAAGCAGAAAGTTTGCTTTCGTCAGCTCTGTTCTTGCTGCTGCTGTTCTACCAGCCTCTGAAAGCACCCCGCTCCCACCCAGTATCGGCCAGGCTCTTCAGACTTGTGGGATTGGGGTCCTGGGTTCCAGTGGGTCCTTGCCCCTGACTCGCTGTAGGCCCTCGGCTCCACTCTGTTCTCTTTCTGCGTCTCTCTTTTCCTCTCTGAAGGTTACGGAATTGGGCGGGTCAGTTTCTGAAGTTTCCTTTTGCTCTGATAGGGCTGTGGTTTTCAGGATTTGGTGAGGGCCCTGCAGCTCTCCGGGAGCCGCCTTGCTCCGCTGAGACCTGGGAAACAGTGGGCATTTGGATCGTGCTGCAGATCGAGCCTCGCAGACACCCTGGGGGTCTTTGGGAATTATTCGCATCTTACAGGGAGAGAAAGTAAAGCTCAGAAAGGGGACTCGACATGCACCAAGGCACCCAGCTTTTAATCGCTGCGGGGGCTGGAAGGGGGTCCCAGGCTCCACACCGTGTGCTTCTTGTTCTGCGCATGCTCAGAGGTTCCCCGGTGGGTGGCAGCCCATGGGGAGCTGGAGGAAGGCTCTGTGTGCCTCACTGTCCGGCCTTCTCGCTCTGCCCCCTGTTTGGGACTGTCCAGTCCTGTCTGGAGAAGACTAGAAATCTTCCTGTCTCGTGTTCCCAGCTCCACTTGGAAGCTCCTGGAGATGGTCCCAGACAGGCAAGGCAGGGAGGGCCTAGTAGGTAGAGCCAGGAACCCAGCAGGCGGGAGGGGTGCGTGAGGCAGGTGGGAGGGAACTCTCGGAAGGGCACTTCATGGGCATATGGTGCCCCCACATCGGGGACCATTCTGCCAGTCTGAGCCCTTTAGAGGACGGTGCAGGGAGATCAGCGACCTCTGAGGTTCTGTCCACCCCTGAGAGTCCCCATCTTGGGACCCACTGGATCCTTTTACTGCTCTGTCCCTTCTGACCACAGCAGAGAAATGTATGGGGGAGGAGCTGGGGAAAGTCACGGGGGAAGTGACAACATCGTGAGACCCCTAGGCAGATTGAACTTAGTCGTGGTTCCTGGTCCCAGTTCCAGGGTGAACTGCTCATTGGAAGCCTTACCGCCTGTCTGCTTTCTGCTCTAGAACCTAGGCCTTCTCCCCCAGATACGTGCCTCTCCCCAGCAAGGGAGGATCCCGCTTCTCGGACCCCCGCTGGGCCAGTGACGCCCAGCCCGCTGAGTAGCCCAGTGCAGTGGCAGAGCCAGGCTTCGGCTTTCCAGCTTCCCGGTTATGGGCTCAAGCTTAGTGCTCCCTGTCGGGTTGGCCTGGGAGATGAAGGATGCCTCCAAGGGCTGTATCTTCTCAAATTCTTCGCTTCTAGAACTTGAGCATTGAAGAAACAGGCTCAGGAAGGGGGTGGGGCGTGGCTTCAAATTAAACAGAGTTTAGCGGGGCTAAAACCTTAGCCCTAGTGTCCTGCACGCCTAGCCCCTCCCCGCCCCCCCCCCCCCCCCGCCCCGCATTATCAGAGCGCCCTGATCCAGTTCCATTGTCCTCTTGGGGCTGAGGGTAGATAAGGGTGGCAGGAAGCGTGGCCGCACAGGTTATTCTGTTTGGGGAGAATAGTCCAGAAATGAAAACCAGTACCAGCCAGTGTGAAATTTTCTGATTTGGATCAGAACCAGCAGCTCCCTATTGTGTCCACCAGTGGGACCCGTGACCCAAGGCCGGCAGTAGGGAAGGATCTGGGCAGCTTCCAGAAGCATTTGCCGTAACCAGGTGGTTGCTGGTTTGCCGACCGTTGTAAGGGTAGCACAGCGGACTGGAGGCGTCCATCATTTCCTGAGCACCTTCCCAGCTCCTGGATCCAGGCTGGGCCCAGTGGAACAGAGAGGAACATGCCCAGGGCCTGTCCTTGGGGAGCTCCAGTGGAGGGACTGCGTGGAAGGGTTTCATAACCCTTCCCACTGCATCACCTTGAACATGAGCAGTGCTGGATTGGAGGACGCAGTCACCGGGAGGGGGAGGAGGTAGCAGGCATGTCGGGCCATCTACGCCAACTGTCCCCAGGGCAGGGCTCCCTGAAACCATAATGGCATGGATTTATTACCGTTTAAAAATATAACGGCTTAAAACCAAGTGAGAGACCTGGAATTAGTCACTGTGGGAAGCAAGACCTTCATTGAAAAAATAATTCCCTTTATTTTGAACTAATTTTGGATTTACAGAAAAGTCACAGAAATAGTACAGAGTTTCCCCATCCCCCTTCCTTGACTTCTTGCGTTAACTTCTTTCGTAAACATGGTGCGGCTGTCAGAACCAGAGGCTCACCGCTGGTGCAGGACTGTTAGCTAAAGACTTTCCCACTTTTCATCAGTTTTTCCTCTGCTGTTCTCTTTCTGTCCCACGATCCCACTTTGCATCCAGTTGTCATTTCTCCTCCTCCTCCTCCACCTGTTCCTCCTCTTGTGGGTAAAACAGTTCCTCAGTCTTTCTTCATCTTCCATAACCTTGACACTTTGGAAGAGTTACTTTTGTCAAATGGCCCTTAATTTGGGTTCGTCAGACGTTTTCTCATGATTGGACAGAGGTTACGCCGTTTTGGCAGGAACCCCAAAAGGGGTGTTATTTCCTTCTCGGAGCATCTTCTCTTGGGGTTCCTGATGTTGGTTGGTCCTATTACTGGTGGTATTGGTCTGGACCACTCAGAGTGGTTTCTGCTGGACTTCCGCTCTGCGGGGAACCACACAGCCCTCCTTTTGGTGAGTTCATAATTCTTTTAGGTTTGTCTTCAGAGTCTCTGATTGTCCAGGAGAACGTTTCTTGACAGCCAGAGCTTCATTCTCAATACCTTGTAAAAAGGTGGGGCTCATCCCCAGCAGTGTTCTTTCGTGTCGCTGCCCCGTCCCTGCCTAGCGTTCCTTCCCCTCCCCAAGGCCCAACTTGGAGTTTGACTTTTGTCGCTTGATTTTCACAGGGGAAGGATGGCGGGCCGGCCTCTGGCTTAATATCTTAAGTATTCAGATTCTCTTTCTTGGTTAGTTTGGGTCTGAGAGTAGTGAACGTCAGATCTCTTTGTTCCTCCTTCCAGATACTCTTCATCGGGATCTTTTCTTTAAAAAAAAAGAAAACACCAGAAGCCCTCACTGCACAGAGGCAGCTGCGGGAAGTGAAACCACAAAGGGGCCTCGGCAGCACCCGTGTCTTCCTCACTCGGTGTTTCTCCGGCTTCTGTTTCTGCTAAGTCGGCTCCGCACATTAAGCTCTGCCCTCTCTTCTCCCCAAGTGCCTCCCTGCCCGGCGGTCCAGCGAGCAGCCCCAGGAGCGTCCCCGCCACGGTGCCCGTGCAGATGCCGAAGCCCAGCAGGGTCCAGCAAGCTCTCGCAGGTAGGCAGGCTGCTCCCTGGTCCAGGTTCCAGAACAGACTGTGTCTGGCAGGGCCAGGACTTGGGGGCAGAGGAGAATGCGTGGGGTAGGGGGAGGAGATTGGGGGGCAGGGGTCTTGTTACCCTGTGTGTTCTCATGGAAACCCAGAGAGGCTCCTTGGGGGGCGGTGCCTTTTTTCAGTGATGGCGTATCCCCCAGCGGGTGAGCCTGGGTGCCTGTTCGTTTGTCTCGGTGTTGGGGCGGGCGGGGGGGGTCATGCCTGATGACGGTGGGTGCCCTGCTGTGACCTTTCCCCACCTTTTACGTTTTCACATCACCTTGAATTATGGTTCAGGAGTTACTTTTCTGTCCCGAGATGCTTTAGGCATTTCCCTAAAGGGGCCCCCTGCGGAACTCATAGAGCTATTTTGGCTGGAGTTAACATTTTGAGTAAGTGCTTTTGTTTCTGACTAGATCTTTTGTTAACCTTACACCTTTGAACTGTTGTATTAATTAATTTATTTATTTTGGCTGCGTTGGGTCTTTGTTGCCGTGCGCCGGCTTTCTCTAGATGTGGTGAGCGGGGGCTACTCTTCGTTGCGGTGCGTGGGCTTCTCACTGCGGTGGCTTCTCTTGTTGCGGAGCACGGGCTCTATGTGTGGGCTTCAGTAGTTGTGGCACATGGGCTCAGTAGTTGTGGCTCGCAGGCTCTGGAGCACAGACTCAGTAGTTGTGGTGCACGGGCTTAGTTGCTCTGTGGCAGGTGGGATCTTCCCGGGCCAGGGCTCGAACCCATGTCCCCTGCATTGGCAGGCAGATTCTTAACCACTGTGCCACCTGGGAAGCCCCAAACTGTTTTTAAAATTCCTCTTGCGGGTATTAGGAAGCCACTGAAAGTTATTTTTTAACTTATGGGAAATGTAAAATCGTACATGAAGATACACTGAGGAGTCTGGTGAACCTCCATCACTTAAAGATGGAGGCAGAGGAGTGAGCTAACCAGACTGTGTGTTGGGTGAGTCACTGTGGTAGCACAGGGGGGATTGGAGGGGACCAGGCCTAGAGGCAGGGAGACCCTGTGGACCTGGACTTCATGCCTCAGGCGGGCCAGCCACTCACTAGGGCCGTGGCAGTAGGTGGAGGTAAGGGCTTCTGACTTGGTGGTTGGACTGCTTATGAGAGGGAAGGAATAGAATGAGGCCTGGTGTGGCCTCAGCTGCCGACAGAGATAATAAATCATCATAATTAAGGAGGAAGGACTAGGGGTTTTGCATGTGTGGTAACTCATTTCATCCCAATAGCAACTCTGTGGGGGAAGAACTTTGATTCCCATTTTACGTTTAAGGAAACTGAGGCTCAGAGAACTCCGAAAACCTCCCAGGGCCAGCCAGCCAGCCCTTGGCAGAGCTGGGATTCAGCCCCAGGCATTCTTGGCCTCAGAGTCTGGGCTCTTTGCTGTGAGGCGATGGGGCGATGGGTGGGGCGATGGCTGTGGCTGTCGACAGGCGGAGCTGTCCCAGATCCAGGGAGGTTTGGACGAGCAGTTCAGAAGAGCAGCGTGGGGTGGAGTGGGGCGGCCTGTGCCCCGCCCGGAGTGAGCTTACGGAGACCTGGCGGGATGCCGGGAAGAGGAGCCCTTGAAGGACTTGGAAGGACCAGTCAGAGAGGCGGGAAGACAGGAGAGTGGGGCCGGGAAAGCCCCAGGAGGGGAGGCTTTCAGTCTCTCACCTGCTCAGCCATCAGCCCTTTGCTGGGGCAGAGAGAACAGTGAGCTAAAATGTGGTGACTAGAAAGTCCCTGCCCAGTTTAGGTCTTCTCGTGGCATCCGATGCCACAGGTGATTCAGGCCTGTGTGTGTGTGTGTGTGCGTGCGCGTGTGTGTGGTGCTGGTTTTGTTGGAGAGAGGTTGTGGGGGAATGGGCCCAACCTCCCCGCGCCCAGCTCCATTCAGCTCTGCGGTCCCTGAGGCTTTAATACCAATGCCGTGATCACCTCTGCACACAGCTCAGAAGTGGTCTGGGTGCTGAGGAGCTCTCGAGGCTGGACCCTCTGCAGGCCACATCCTCTGTGTCCCCTGCCGCCTGGGCTCTCACAGCGATCCTGGAGGCAGGCAGGTATTTTAATCTCCATTTACTTGTCAGGGAAACAGACCCCAAAGGTTCAGGAACTGGATCCCAGTGAGGAAAGAGTAGATGAGCCGGTGGCCAGACGCCGCCCCGCCTGAACACGTGGCTCTGGCTCATACCTGAAGCTGGGGCCGCTGTGTGGGGCACCAGGGAACCAGGGATCCTGCGCCCACCCCCAAGAAGCAGGGTCTGGAGAGACCTCTCAGCTGGGCTGCAGTTACGGATTCGATTATGGATTTGGGAATAGGCTCGCCACATTGAGGTGAGCACCTGGGCACAGGGGTCTGCAGGTAGGTCTCCAGCCCGCGGATGTACTGCTGAAGGGCTGCGCGCCCCTCTCGCTGGTGGAGGATCCACCTCCGTGTCAGCCAGGCGCCTCAGGTGATGGCTTTGCTGCCTGCGGCCAGGCCAGGGCCTCTCCTTCAGGGGGGTGGGGAGGAGTGGGCCCCCGAGGCTGGGGCCAGGCTCCCACCCTGCGAGGGAGGAGGAGTGTCTGCATTTTACGCTACCAAGACCTGCCCAAGACCGGTCAGCCAGTGGGGAGTGGTACTGGCCTTGAGCCCAGCTTGGTAAGGCCGGGGCCAGCGGAGGGTAGGCTTGGACCTGAGCCCTGGTCACTAGACGAAAGGCCAACGCTGGACATCAGAAAGGGGGTGTCTGCACACCTGCCCATGTGCAGGACCTGCCAGGGGCGCCGGCAGATCAAAATGAGAGCAGGAAAAGCCATGGCTATCCGAGCTGTTACGGTGATTTGGGGAATTTGAGGGGGCTGTCCCTGAGCCCTTGCTATTGGGGAAGATGTGATGGCCACTCTTGGTCCCCCCCCCCCTCCCTCCCCACCGCCCAATCCTGTCCACTGGACGCCGCTTTTGTGAAGTGTTAGCTCTGGGGTGATTTTCACACTTTTTCACAAGAAGGCAGACCTGCAGGGCATGGGCTGCTGGTCTGTGGGCGTCTAAGTTAAGACTTCGCTGTCTGTGGCTTGAATTCGGAGGAGCAGGTCCTGCGTTGAAAAGGGCAGGAGCGTTGTTCACGCTGGGCTCTTGCGGGGCTGACGTGCTGGCCTCAGGGATGTCTGCTGCCCAGCAGGCCGGGACCGGGCACCTCTTGGAGCAGAGGGAAGGAGACGGAGTAGGAGGGGGCGTGGCTGGTTTAGCTGGGCAGTCAGGGAGGGGCAGCCAGTGAAGAGGGGTCTGCTTGTTGGGCGGGAACTGGTGCATGTTGGGGCAAGTACAAAGCTCCAGAGTTCTCCTAAGGAATTGTTCTCTTTTTTTCCATCTATCTGCCCCCTGTGCCTGCTTGTCATTTGGCCCACCTGATGTTTAGTTCCAAGGGAACCCACAATTTGAGCCCAAGAACAACCTTGGGATGCTGGTGGCATCGAATTACCTGATGAGCGGGCACCCAGTGGCCAGCCTCGGTCTTCTGACGTGCACTTTGGTGCCTCCTGCGGGGTGACCACCACAACGCACCCTGTGCTGCCCAGGCTGCCGGCCTCTGCTTCTGTCCCTCACTGGGCGCACTTGCCCCATTGAGAGCCTTCGTTCTCTGGTGGAGGCCACAGTGGGGCCCAGTGGATCCCGAGGCCAGATCTCTCCTCACCGCTCTGGATCGCCTCTGGAGTGGGCAGCAGGTCCACCTGGCTTGTCCGCTGTGCCCAGACCCCTTGCCAGATTCTGAGCACCTAGAAAGCCCCCCTAAGGGAGGTGCCCGAGGGGAAGCCCAGCGCTCCCTTCCCTGGGGGAGGAGGTGCTTTTGAGCCTGACTAGGGACGGGGAGGATTGGGTAGAGGGTGCTGTGGACAGCAGGGTGGCTGAGAGTGTGGCAGGAACGGGGACTCCAGCAGGAGGACGTGCTGTGTTCCAGGTCCCTGGGGAGCGCGGGTGAGGGTCCGGCTAGGATGCCTGTGGAGCGCCAGGCTGAGGAGCGAGGCATCCCTCCTGCAGGCATCAGGAAGGAGTGACAGCATTGGACAGTCCACTCGGCGCGGCTGCCTGCTGCGGCTCCCTCCCGCTGTGGGCTGCCCCTGTGCTCCCACCCAGGGCAAAGGGGACCAGAGAAGGAAGCCACGGCCTGGGACCTTAACTGCTCCAGAGGAGTGGTCGCAGGGGCCATGGGGACGCCTCGGTGGGGGAGCAGGCCCAGGGCAGCATTCCCGCTTGCCCGCCCCAACGATGGCACTGAAGGCACCTAGACGGGCCAGGTGCGGCGTGCAAAACAGGCAGTGCCCCAGTGGGGGCAAGGTGACCAGGAGCCGAGGGGGCGCGGCCGAGGGAGCACAGAGGGAGGACCGTGAGCTCCAGCCCATCTGCGTTTCCATAGCTTGGCTGCGCCCTTCTGTGTCACCCCTCTGCTCTCCTTCCTCATGCCTGGCACAGAGAGGCGCCCACCAGAACTGCTCAGGAGGCTTCCTGGGGTGGCGTTCTGCCCTCTGCCCTCCCGATGCAACAGACTCGCCCCCTGCATGCTCCAGGCACGGGCTGATGGGTTGCTTGTACAGACCCCTTTGGAGCTTGGGGCCAGGGCTTCCACCAGCCAGGCATTTCACTGGTTCCTGACCCAGAGCTTAGCCCTGCCGGCCCCGGTAGGCCCTGGCAGCCTCGAGCAGCCGGATTCCCCGGGGAGATCGGCAGGTCCTGATGGCCGTTGACAGTGCCAGCTAGACACAGCTGGGGTTTGTGGAGGTCACGTGCTGAACGACTCCTTCTAACGTTTCTCCCCTCTCTGCATGTCTGATCTCGCACCCCGTGTAGGCATGACGAGTATTCTGATGTCAGCCATTGGACTCCCTGTGTGTCTTAGCCGCGCACCCCAGCCCGCCAGCCCTCCCGCCTCCTGTCTGGCCTCTAAAAGTCACAGCTCAGTTAAGAGATTGAGGAAAATGTCCATGAAAGGTAGTTCCTGCTCACAAATACTCTCTGGCCTCTGCTAAGCCTCCTCCGAGTCTTGCTGCCTCTGACTCTTCTGCACCGATCGCTCTTCTCTGACCACCACGGCCCTCCGCCGCTTCCTTCGAAGGGCCAGCCCATGTGGGGCTACTTCAGAGGGGTCCCCCGATGACCACTGCCCTGGCCGTGTGACGGCCAGGGAGGAAGGGGTTTCAGAACCGTTGGAAGGTGCTGTGAGTTTTAACAAAACTCAAGTGGAGGGGCCTGTGGGTAGTAAGTTCTAAACCTGCCATTTCTAAAGCCGATGGTGGCTCTGCTTGCATCGTTGGGCCAGAGAAGTGTGACCGCTCCGGTGACCTTCTGGATGGTGTGAGAGCGAGCATGGCTCTGGCTCCGCCAGTCCTGGGTGTCCAGCGCTCACGGGCTTTGTGAGCTCACACAAGCATCCCGTTCATGAGCGGAGCGCCTCCTACATGGCAGGTTGGTTGTGGGAGGAATAGGAAGTAAATACGCTCGGAAAGCGCCTGGCACGTAGTAGTAGTAGTAGTAGTACGGAGGTTGCTCTGATCCTGTTCACTGCCTGTCTAACCCCCGCCCAACAGGGGAGGAGGGAGGCCAGGGAGGGGCGGGGCTAACCCTGCCCAGCCCCACCCCACCCCTAGCAGTCGCTCCTGCCCTGCCCCCCCTTCTTACTCTGCCTCAGAGGGCGGCAGCTTCCTGAGGCATTCGGGTTTGCCCAGGGAAAACAAGGCTCTCAGCAGACGCTCTGGCCTTCCTGGGCTCGGGTGTCCCTTTCGTGGGGTAGGCGGTCACCTGGCTGGCCCCCTTTGAGAAAAGTGGCTCCTGGAGAGTTACCTCCAGTTCTGAAAGGCTGCCTGGGCACGGGCAGGCAGGAGAGGAAGAGGTGCTCAACCAGGCCTCACCGGAGGGATCCCAGGGTCCAGCTGGAGACTGGCCTGTCCCTAGTCGACGTGGCCTTCTAGACCAGGCTTTTCTAGAAGGCCTCCCCCCCTCAATCTGAATAGAGTCCCAGCCAGCAGGATGGCCACACGGTGCCGGTGGGGATTGTGCTTTTGCCTGGCTTTCTCCCCAGTGACCAGAGTCAGGGTCCTAGAAGTCTGTGTGTATGGGGGTGTGTGTGCGTGTGTATGGGGTGCGTGGTCTTCCTCTGCCTCTAGCTGTTTTCCAGGTCGTAGCAGCTAATGCCTTTACAGTGGTCACGGCTTTGGTTGGTATTAGGTCCGCTTTTTAGATGAGAGAACCGAGACTCAGAGGTGACCTGATTTGGTCCCAGCCCAAGAGCCAGAATCCAACCTGACATCACCAGGTCCCCGCCCCTCTCCTCCCCTCATAACTGTCACCTGGCCTTCTCTGGTCTAGAGGGAGCTCAGGCTTGTAAGTCTTTGCAGCCACAGGCTGATGGCCGTGAGCTTGGGTTCACACCAGAGCCCCTCTGGTCTCAGGGTCTAGGACCAGGAGCTCCCCCTGACCTTGAGACAGGATGACAAGCCCTGCCGGGATCACTCTCCCCAGGCCGCGCTGGTCTCCCTGGTCCCTCCCCTCTGCTCCACTTTGCTGTCCCTCTGTGACTCTGCGGCTGCCTCTGCCTGGAGAACCCCTGCCATGCTGATTCTCTCTCTAGCTGGGGGCGGTTCTTCTCCTTGGGGTGGGGCCTGTTTGGTGCAGGGCCTCCCCTCCGGGCTTCCTGCACAGGTGCACACAGAGGAGTGGGAGGTTTCGAGAGGAGGGGGCGGGGACAGAACTGTGGGCAGCTTAGGAATCGAGGAGACGCGTCACTGACACCCCACAGTCCAGGGACAAGCCCAAGACTGTGGTTTGCTGTGGCCGTGTGGCCGTCATCTGCAGTTGGTGTGCGCAGATGCCCCCATGGGGTAGGCACGCACTACACACTTGACTCAGAAAACTTACTTCTCTTACCGAGACTTTCTTACAAGAATGATGAAAGCTGAGTAAAATAACACGGCCAGAATGTGCTCCAGAGTGTCTGTTTTAGAAGCTGCTGTTTGACTCTTCCGCATGTCCTCTGAAGCCTCGGACAGGTTTTCTGAGTGAAGGTGTGCAGGGCCGTGGCCGAGGCCCCGTCGTGGCTCCTGAGGGCTGTGGCCAGTTGCTGTCTCTGCCCCTCTTCCATTTCCTCCAGGGCTCCTGGGGCCGGGCCCCCAGCGGGTGGGAGCTCTGGAGAGCTCTGGAGCGTTCTGCGCCTGGCCCAGGTCTCTCCTCTCCTGCACACTAACCTTCCCATCTGAGCCGCCCTAACATCCCTCCCAGCAACTTGGACCGCTCCCTGTCGTCCTTTCTCTCTCGTTCCAGCATCTCCAGTTCGTTCTCCTCGGGACACCACTTATGTTCTTCTCTCTTCTAGGAGGGCCTCCAAAGCCAGAGCCAGAGCAGGTGATAAAAAACTACACAGAAGAGCTGAAGACGGCCCTGGATGAGGTGCGTGTCACGGGAACCACGCTGCTTTCGGTTTTGTTTGGAAACGAGGGGTGGCTTAGACGAGGACGCCAGCCTGTCCCCTGCTGGAAGGTGCTTCCTGAGGAGCCTCTGGCCTCGTCCAGAGAGCCGTCCTGCCCCACTGGCTGTTGGGAGGGCCGGTCAGGGTTCCTGTGGTTAACCCGGCCTGCCAGACCCCCATCACGGCTGCACCTGGACCTCTCTCTGCTGAGACTCGCTTCGGGGCTATGGCACCACTTTTCTCCGATTTGAATGGAGAGTGCTGGAGAATCTGGAGGGGTGGGGTCAAGGTCATTCGTGCCAGTCCAGAGCCGAGGACTCTCTTGTCTCTTTCGCCTGCAAACTGAGTGCATAGGAAGCATCTGGTGGGTAAAGGTTTGGACAGAAACCTGAAAGTCATCCTCACGTCGGCCCCTCCCTCCAGCCTGCTCTGCCCTCCCCCTTCACAGCTGTGTGTCTGTCTCTGCCCTTGTGCTCACCCAGCACAGCTGGGCTGCTTTGCCCCCACCCCCGCCACCCCCCCTCCAAGCTGCCGTCTACACAGCTGACACGTGGCCATGATAATTTAGTACCCGCTGCTCACAGCCCCTCAGCCGGGCCCCCGACGTGTAAGACGAAGCCCCAACCCCGAACGTGGCCGTCAGGGCCTCCCGGGATCTGGTCCTCCTCCGACCTCCTCTTGTCTCCTGCACCCTGGTCGCCCCATGCCCTGCAGGTGCACCGCCCCTCCCAGTGGAAACGCTGGCTCCTGCTTCAGAACGTTCTCTTCTCTCTACCCGAGTGCCCGTTCCCGTGCTTGTGCGTCTGACAAGTTCCCTTTCCCTTGTAAAGCCCAGCGCTGAGGGCCCCGCCCGTACTTACCTCTCTGCCTGGCTGCTCCGGCCGCCGTCTCCGCCCGTGCTTCAGTTGTTACACCTGCCCCCACGCTTGGTGCCGCCTGCCGTCCCCTCTGCTGTGGTGACGGTGAGCCCTCTGTGCTCCCAGCCTCCGGAACAAGCACCTGTCGGGTTGAGTTAGACTGGGGTCAGGCACTTCAGCAGATGAAGGCCGGTCCTACAGGACTCGCCCCCTGTGGCACGGGGGCCGTGGGTGAGCGTTCCCCGGGTTGGGTCTCCCTCCAGGACTGCATCATCTGTATGGAGAAGCTGTCCATGGCGTCCGGCTACAGCGACGTGACCGATAGCAAGACCTTCGGGCCGGTGGCTGTGGGCCGCTTGGCCAAGTGCAGCCACGCCTTCCACCTGCTCTGCCTGCTGGCCATGTACTGCAACGGGAACAAGGTACCCACGGCCCGCCGGGGCCAGGGGTGGGGGTCGGGGTCTCCTTCCCGCAGCCCGTCCCCGTCATGTTGCACTTAAGCAGGTGACGGGGGCTGCCGTGTGAGGGGCCCAGGGCCCGCTCGGAGGCAGCCTTGAGATGTCTGCAGCCCTGGCCCTGCAGCAGGATGGGACTGGGGGTGGCAGGTGATGCCTGGTTGCCCTGCCTTTGGTGTAGTTTAGCCGGAGTGGACAGGTCAGGGGGACGGAGAGAACGAAGGCCCGTGGTGGGCCTTGGGGCCTGGCCTTTGCACAGTGTCCCCGTGCCATCGTGGACCAGCCAAGGTGCCAGCTCATCAGTCCATCGTTCACAGGGTTTTCCTTTTCATCTTAAACGTGACTCGGCTGTGCGAGCTTTTGCTCATAAACCTCATTTTCTTACCTGATGCCAGTCTCTGGGTACCTTGTCCCTTTAATGAAAATTGCATGAGCTTCTGGGGTAAAACGTGTCTTTCCAGGGAAGCTTTTGGAATCAAGTCTTTGCGAGGAGGCTGCCTGGGAGTTGGGCACTGCGCCTGGGACCCACTGTGTGACTCGGGGCCAAACCCGTGTCCCTGGGGGCCTCTTTCCCTTCTAGCCGGCGGGGTGGCTGGCCTGGGCGCCTCTCAGGGGCCCCGGCTCAGTCCACGGCATTCTGCCTGGTCCCAGGATGGAAGCTTGCGGTGTCCTTCCTGCAAAACCATCTATGGGGAGAAAACTGGAACCCAGCCCCGGGGGAAGATGGAGGTGTTCACGTTCCAGGTGTCCCTCCCCGGCCACGAGGACTGTGGGACAATCCTCATAGTCTACAACATTCCCCATGGCATTCAGGTAAGGGGCCCCGGCACAAGAGGAGACTCCTCGGATCTTTCTGGAATCAGCCCTTCTCGGGTGCTGTCCTTCCTCTCCCACCCCCTCCTAGCAGTCTGCGCACCCCGGGTCACTGTGAAGGTGCCTAGGCTGCCAAGTCAGGCTATCGGCAACCAGGAGGCACTGGTGCTGGGAGCTAGAGCCAGCTCCTAGGGTTGTGGAAGCAAAGAGGTGGCCCTAGCCCTTTCCTGAGCCAGGGAGGGCTTCCTGGAGACAGAGGCATCTTCGCTGGACTTGTACTGGGCGGAAGGCCAGCAAGCGTCTAAGCAGGAAGAGCGCTTTTATTGGGCTGGCTGGCTGGCGAGCCCACAGGGGCAGAGCACAGGGTGGGGAGGGCTGGCTGGCCTGACTGCTCTTGAGGGACCCGCTCAGTGGCCTGATTCAGGCCTGCGTGGGGTGTGCAGGGACAGGAGCCCAAGCTCACTGGGGACCCAGACGGGAGCCCTGGCCCCTGAGGTCTCTGCCTTGGACCGGCGGGGGGCGGATCTCAGAGCCTGGGCAGGTTGGGAAGATACAGGGTAGTGGGGGCCAGGAGTCTGACGGGATGTCACTCGGTTTTGTCTAATTATGTGCTTCCGCTGGTTTCCCTACAGTTCTCCGTGGCTCAAAGTGAAATTTAGAAACACTCCAGACAGCAGTAGAGCCACAGAGCGGGAGGGGACTTGGGAGCTGTACACGGCGTGTCACCGTGTGGCCGAGGGCAGAGCAAGGGCCGTGTGCGGTTCCAGCCCCCAGCCTCTGTCCAGCCTGCCGCCACTGTCTCGGGCCCCGCTCCGGCCACTTCTAGAGCGAGAGTGGAGGGGCTGTGTGCCCGAGTGAGGGTGTCAGGCGGCGGGCCCTGCCCTCCGGTCCCGAGAGCCCAGTGCCCAGAGGGCCGCCAGCGAAGCAGGCGCTTCCGTCCCAGCCTCTAAGGGGTCCGGGCTCTTCAGGGAAGTGGAGGGAGTTAGCCAGAGTGTCTGATGCCAGGCTGAGCGGCCCGGGTTCAGGGAGGGCAGTCGTGGGTGGGCGCCGTGTTCACGGCGGGTCTTCAGAGCGAGATGTGAGATGGCAGTTGATTTGGTCACTTGAGCGCAGCAGTAGCCCCACCTGGAAGGCAAAGGGGTGAGGCTGGGCTCCCGTGTCCGAGCCCCTCTGCAGCCAGAGGGCCCCTCGGCTCCCACTCCCGGCGTCTGTGTGCCTCCTGCAGGGCCCGGAACACCCCAACCCTGGAAAGCCGTTCACCGCCAGAGGGTTTCCCCGCCAGTGCTACCTTCCGGACAACGCCCAGGGCCGCAAGGTGAAGGCCCGGCCGACGCCCCTGGGAGTGGCCCCCCTTCCCCCCGGCTGGCAGCTCTGGGCCCAGCTGTCTGTGTGCAGTGGGAGGCGGTGGGGTGGGGAGGGCCCAGCTCGGCGGCCTACACCAGATCTGTCTCTGCTCACCTTCTTACTGCGACAGGGAGAGGGGGACGAGGCCTGGGGGCCGGCTGGGGTGTGGGCCACCCCTTCCCGGGGACCTGCTGTGGGTCAGGCGTCCCAGGTGCCCGGGGTCCAGGGAGAGACGAGCTGACCTCACAGGTGCTCCAGTGGGAGGACGGGATGGGGAGGCGCTGGGGCCGCTCTACCCTGGGTCGGGGGGGGCGGCCTGCAGAGCCACCTCTGCACTGAGACCTGAGTTGGGACTTCCCAGCTCTCCGAAGGCCGGGGAAGAGCGTGCCCGGCAGACAGAACAGCCGGTGTGGTGGCTTTGGGGTGGGGACAGCTCCGAGGGTGTGAAGAGGCTTAGGGAGGTGAGGGGGTGTCGGGTGGGTGTCTGCTCTCCAGGCCAGCCCCGGGAGCTGGGGTTTGTTCTGAGCGCTTGTTCACGGCCTTCTTCTTCCCCCCTCCCCGCCATTCCCTCCCCTTCCCCCTCTTCCTGCCTCCCCACCATCCGCTCCCCCTTGGGCAGGTCCTGGAGCTGCTGAAGGTGGCCTGGAAGAGGCGACTTATCTTCACAGTAGGGACGTCCAGCACCACGGGGGAGACCGACACGGTGGTGTGGAACGAGATTCACCACAAGACAGAGATGGACCGCAACGTGACAGGCCACGGCTACCCCGACCCCAACTACCTGGAGAACGTGCTGGCTGAGCTGGCCGCCCAGGGGGTGACTGAGGACTGCCTGGGGCAGCAGTGACCTGGGGCGCAGGCGTGCTCCCCCCGAGCCCAGGCCACTCCTGCCTGCCTGGCCCCGTCCCCCGTCCCCACCAGGCCCGGGTCTGCGTGGGAACTGGGAGAGCCTGGGAGTCATACTTGGGAGGGCTTCGGATGCAGCTACCTCAGTGCGTGGGCCCCTCCATCCTCGGTGGGCCGCGTTGGGCCCTCGGTGCCGGGGGCCCTGCAGGGGGTGAGGAGAGACTGCCTGCTGCGCCCCCAGCCAGGGGCGGGCCTGGGTCTGGGTCAGCTTCTCATACCTCAGATGTTCTGTTTGCAATAAATGCCCTATAGCCAAAGTCAGCGGGCCCTGGTGGGTTTCTCAGTGGAGAGTCTGCGTGTGTGTGCACGTGTGTATGTGTGTGTGTGTAAAATCTGATGTGTGAAGGCCAGCACACACGTCCTGCTGCGTCAGAACAGGAAGGGGCCTTACAGGCTGCCCATCCAACCCCCTAAATGAAGAAACCGAGGCTGCAGTGAGGCCAGGAGCCGGGCACTGCCCTGAGCTGCTCCCCGGGCCCCGCCCCCGTTCTCCTTGCAGTGCGCAGTCCAGCAGCTCCGCCAGGGCCCCTCCCGTTTCCTTCCCCAGGGTTCTGGCTTTCTAAGCGCTGCTCATATGGGCCAGGTGCTGCTGACATGGGCCAGGTGCTGCTGTCTTCATTTTACAGGTGAGGAAACAGGTTCAAGGGTACAGTGACTAGCGGTAGAGCCGGGACTGGAATCCCGGACAGGATTGCTCTGACCCCATCCTCAGAGCTCTCATCCTTCCCAGCCTTCTTAGAAGGAGGATCCAGTACTCGCAGGCTTGCTGTCTGCCTGGCGGGGGTGAGTGTGGCCTGGGGCTGAAGAGACACACACCCGAGTGACGGTAACGGATGTGGGGGAGGCGGTCTGCTTTCACAAGCCCTTCTCTTCATAAGAAAAGGACTGGAATTCTATGTTAGGACGTGCTGGTACAAAGATGAATATATGTTAGAGCATTTTCTTTCATCTAGAAGTTCCTTTTTTTTTTTTTCTTTCTGATTTTAAAAGAAATTAAAGCATTTTTGTGGACTCCTAGCAGTATCGTGGGCCCTGGGCACTGTGCCCACTGCCTCGTGGAGAAGTTGGCTGGGGAGGGCAGGGAGGCCTCCATAGAGAAGCTGGACCCCAATCCTGTTTGGTTCCACGGTGAGACTCGCTCCACTGCTCACAGGGCACAGGAGTTGGGTGGGCACCTGAGTGCCGCCCCCATGCTCGGCTCCCACCATTACAGCACACTGAGAGTCAGAAACGGAGAAAATGTTCGCAAATCTTACGCCTGATAGGGGTCTCGTATCCAAAAAATATCAAGAACTCTTACAACTCAACAATAAAAAGACAGATCCCCAATTTTTAAAAAATGGGCAAAGACTTGAATAGACATTTCTCTGAAAAAGATATACAGATGGCTGACAAGCACATGAAAAATGCTCAACGTCATTAGGGAAACGCAGATCAAAACCACAAAGTGATACCACTTCATACCCATTAGGGTGGTTATTATAAAAAAAAAAGCAGGGAATAAATATTGGTGAGGATGTGGAGAAATTGGAACCCTCATCCATAGCCGGTGGGAATGTAAAATGTAGCCACTTTGTAAAACAGCTGGGCAGTACCTCAAAAAGCAGTTACGATATGACTCCGCAATTAAAACTACCAGGTAAATATCCAAGAACTGAAAACATGTCCATGGTTAACACTCATAATAGCCAAAAAGTGGGAGCAACCCAAATGTCCATCAGCTGATGCACGGATAAACAAAATGTGATGTATCCATGCAACGGAATGCTATTCAGCCAGAAAAAAGAATGAACTGTTAACACATACAACATGGATGAGCCTTGAAAACATTATGCCAAGTGAAAGAAGCCAGACAGAAAAGGATGCACTGTGTGATTCACTTTATATGAAATATCCAGAAGAGGCAAATCCAGAGAGACAGAAAGTACCTTAGTGGTTGTCAGGGTGAGGGGGAATTGGGAGTGACTGTTTTAATGGGTACAGTGTTTCCTTTTGGGGTGGTGAAAAGGTTCTGGAATCTGGTGATTTATGGCCAGTGAAGTTTAAGAGGAGGTCTACAGGGGCTTCTAGGAAAGCTTATGTTTTTCTGATAAAAGAGATAGATTGGATAACACCTCCCTGCTCCTCCCTTCTTCCTACTTTGATTGAGGATATGATGCCTGGAGCCACAGCAGCCATCTTGCTACAATGAGAAAAAGGCCAAGAGAATCTCAGAGACATTGACCCTATCGTCATTTGATCAAGCCCATGCCAGCAGCTGTCCTCCTCCAGGATTCTTGTAAATAAAAATAAATCCCTCCTTGTTTAAGCAAAACAAAAACAACCCCTCCCCAAAAATACCAAAAGCCCCAGAAAACAAAAACCACTGAACTGTACATTTTAAAACGACATCTTATGGTATGTGAATTATATCTCAATTTTTAAAACATAGGGAATTGCCTGGCAGTCCAGTGGTTAGGACTCCACGCTTTCACTGCCGAGGGCCTGGGTTCAGTCCCTGCTCGGGCGGGGAACTAAGATCCCACAGGCCGTGTGGCACAGCCAAAAAAAAAAAAAAAATTTAAATATTTAAAAAATAAATAATTAAAATTAAAAACATACATATATAGTGAGAACCCATGGGAGTAATGTAAGTAGGGCAGGGGTCCCCAACCCCCAGGCCGCAGACCGGTACCCGTCTGTGGAAAAATTGTCTTCCACGAAACCGGTCCCTGGTGCCAAAAAGGTTGGGGACCGCTGAAGTATGGGACTTGCCAGCTGTCAAGGGCTCTACAATCCTTTCTCTGAGTCCATGTGCTTCCTTTGGACAATGGAACTGAGGAGTGAGGGAGGATGTGGCCTCGGGGAGGAAGGGCAGGGTGCAGCGATGGTGGCATGGCCAGGGGCGGTGATGGGGCTGGAGCCAGACAGGTTGGGGCTGCCCACTTCCTTCCCTGGGTGGGGATGGAAGGCCAGAGGGAGGCTCCTGGCACCTGGGGTGCAGGGATCTCTGGCATGTGGCCCTGAGCCCATGTTTCCAGAGATCAGCCCTCCTCCCCAGGGCTGGGAGGCTGGGTGGGACCCAAATTCAGACATGGGCCTCTGGGGTGACCTGGCCTGCATCTTGGGGGTCCAATGACCTCTCTCCCTGAGCTCCAGCGGCCCTGCTCCTGCCCTCCTAACTGGCCCTGGCCTGCCCCACACCGGAGCCCTGCCCAGCACCCTCCCTGTGGTGGGCTGGGCTGGGAGGAGGAGTGAGGGTGCACTTACATTTTCAGGTCTTTCAAGCCCTCAGCCAGCGGCCAGCGGGGCAGCCTGACTAACCAGCTCCTCCAGGCCCACGCTGTTGGGGGAGGGGGCGAGGCCGGAGCCCCAGGCTGTGGGTGCGTGGGTGCTCTGCAGGCCATCATGGGGCTCCCCTGGAGGCAGCTGCACCCTTGGCTGCTGCTCCTCGTGGTGCTGGTGTGGCCCCAGCCCTGCGTGAGCCTGGGTGAGTGGGGGTCCCGGGATGGGTGCCCCTGGCCAGATCCAAGGGGCTGGGGCACCTGCTGGGACCCTGGGAGCCCGCCCCCTCCGATTGGGAGAGGCAGCCCCAGGGGCAGTGGGCCCTGGACCCTCACCCCTATCTCCACGGCCACAGAGCTCGTCCCCTACACGCCGCGGATAACAGCCTGGGACCTGGAAGGGAAGGTCACAGCTACCACGTTTTCCCTGGAGCAGCCGCGCTGTGTCCTGGAAGGGCATGCCAGTGCTGCCAGCACCGTCTGGCTGGTGGTGGCCTTCAGCAACGGTATGTCCTGGTGCAGGTCTGGGGCTGAGGAGAGCTGCAGGGGCCCTGGGAGCCCCTCACAACTGGGTGTGGATTGGGAGTTTGGGCTTTATCTAGAGGGCGCTCTGAGGGGTGACAAAATCTCATGTGAGGCATGGAGGGCCAGGGCTGGAGGCCTTGGACCCAGCCAGGGGCTATGGCGAGGTCCGGTCTGCTCCTCCCCTCCAGCCCCAATCTGTCCCTCACTCCTGCAGCCTCCAGGGACTTCCAGAACCCCCAGACACTGGCTGAGATCCCAGCCTCCCCGAGGCTGCTGACGGATGGCCACTACATGACGCTGCCCCTGACCCTGGACCAGCTGCCCTGTGAGGACCCAGTGGGTGGCAGGGGGGGCACCCTGGTGCTTAGGGTGGGCAATGACGCCGGCTGCCTTGCTGATCTCCAGCAGCCACGCTACTGCAACGCCCCCCTCCCCGGCCCTGGACCTTACAGGTGGGTCACCCAACCTGAACCTTGGAAGAGGGCTGTGCTGGGAGAGGAGGGGTTTTGGGGACCAGGGCTGCCCCCCCACCCCAGCCTCTCCCCAGGCCTCTGTCCTGGCCCTGCCCCTTCCTGGCTGCAGGTGGAGCAAGCCCCTCCCCTTCACAAGCCTGGGTTTCTTCCTCTGTGGGGTCCGACCAGCTGGGGAGGGCAGACAGAATGTGGCCCTTCCAGGAGGCCCACGAGGAGGAGGTGGGCATCGCAGAGCTGGTGGGGTGGGGGGTGGGGAGGAGTCTGCAGGCCCCACAATGGGGGAGGGCAATGCTGCAGGGCCCACTGTCCCTCCCACAGGTAGATCTGGCGGGAGACTAAGCCTGGGGCTGAGGGTGGAGCCGGGGTGGGAGAGCAGGTGTCAGACGAGGGGACAAGGCCAGAGGTCCTCAGGGAGACCCAGTGCGGCTGGGGGAACCGGCAGGGGGCGCAGGGAAGGTGGGGCGGGGCGTAGGCTCCACCCACGCCTCCCTCGCCCTCTCACCCAGCCCGGCCAGGTCCCCCTCCCCCTCCCCGTGGCCACTCCCTGGCGCGGCCTCCAGTTACACCTGCCGCCGCATCCCTACGGCCACCGGAGCTGTCCCGTCAGTGCCAGCCTGCCTCCGTTCCTCGCGGCTCGGAAACCTTCCAGAGCTCCGCCCCCCACCCGCGGACAAAGATACAACCGAGGCTTCGCACGGCTCCCGGTGCCCCCTGCCCCCTCCCGTGATCCTGGGCTCTGAGTGCGCCCTGATCACAGCCTTACCTCCCTGGCCTTTGCCTGGGGTGCCCGCTCTTATAGGGGGACCTTCCAAGGCCTCACAGACTCCTCACAGCCAGCAGTTCTCTGGGAGGCCAGGTCCCCCCACGCGCCCCGCTGAGCCACCCTGAGGCACCCTGCATATGACACTTAGTAATCGGGGCCACCTAAACCAGATAGGGTGTCTGGAGAGCGACGGTTCAGATGGTTTGGGGCTGCTGGCAGAGGTCACTGTGGCCAGAGAGATCTCAGGGGGTTCTTAGAGCAGGGCCAGGCTTCGGCCGGTGCTGATGGGCCCCACCCTCCCCTACACATGGAAAGGCCCACAGCCTGGCCAGCCAGCAACAGCTGCCTGGGGCCTGGCCAAGGTGGGTGCCTCGCCCAGGGCAGTCGAGGCTCGGAGCCTCACCCTTCCTCCTCTCTCCAGGGTGAAGTTCCTCCTGATGGACTCCAAGGGCTCACCCCAGGCCCAGACGAGGTGGTCCGACCCCATCACTCTCCGCCAAGGTAGCGCTGGGGGAGGGGCGCTCCGGCTCCAGTCTGCCCCGTGTGGACTGGCCGCCCTCTCCACCATGGTCGTGCTCAGCCGGCCCCTCCCCCTGCTGCTGTGGGACTGGGGGCTCAGAGGCAGCCCACCCCCCCCCATACAGAACCTCGTGCTGGAGGCTGGGGCACCGGCTCTGTCCACCCCGAAACGTTTGCCAACCCTCGGGTGCCCCGGGCCCCAGCCCCGTCATAGACAGAATCAGTCTTCCCCTCCTTCAGGGAGCCAACCCTGTGCCCAGCACTGCCGGGAGGAGGGGAAGGGCCAGGGCAAGAAGGAGGCTGGAGTCGATCAGGGCCATGGGTCCCAGGAGGCCTCCCTCAGCAGAGCCCTAAGGAAACTAAACGTGAAA
The DNA here is from genome assembly GCF_965194805.1 of Balaenoptera borealis. NCBI lineage: Eukaryota > Metazoa > Chordata > Mammalia > Artiodactyla > Balaenopteridae > Balaenoptera > Balaenoptera borealis. The sequence goes on from NC_138872.1 coordinate 80,346,969, forward strand.
GGCTGGAGTGTCCCACGTGTGGGCGCCTGGGAGATGGGCTGAGAGGCCGGGCTGGTGGTGTTGGTGGGTCTTGTCATGTGAGGGTCTTGAATGCCAGGCTCCAGGAGCAGGGCAGTCCTGAGCTCTGCTGCCACTCTGCCTGCCACAGGCGGAGCAGTGGGCAGGCACATTGGTGGGAACAGCCCAGAAGGTGAGACCAAGGCAGAGGCTGGAGCGATGGGTGGTGGTCCAGGCTGGCAGAGCACAGATGCCCAGCTGAGAGGGACAGATGGATGGGCTCAGGAGGCTGGCTGGGGATGTAAGGCAGTCAGCCTTGGGTGTGAGCATGGTGGGGAGGTGACCGCCCTGGGGTCCAGGGGCAGCCTCTGAGAGCCACTGTGTGTGCAGGGAAGTCCCCAGGCTCCATTGACACGTGGCCAGGGCGGCGAAGTGGTGACATGATCGTCATCACCTCCATCCTCTCCTCTCTGGCCGGCCTCCTGCTCCTGGCCTTCCTGGCAGCCTCCAGCGTGCGCTTGTGAGTGGTGACACCCTCGAGGGCCCCTCTCTCACCCTGAACCCCTTTCCTCTCACTGGTCCCAGCACCTGGAAGCCCTCCATGAGCCCTGTGGTTCTGAGGTGGGCAGTGCCCCTTCCAGGGATGTGCAGGGAATTCCCCGTCCCCCCCCCCCAAATATCTCTCACCTGGGAGGTCAGGGAGGTGGTCCAGCAGCTCCTCTGACAACAGGTTCAGAGAAGGGACCACCTCGTTCTACCCGGGCCTTTGTCCTCCCTGACCTTGTTTTCTCTACAATGAGCCCTCTATCATTTCAGCGAACTGACACCTAGGTAGTCAGGGTGGCCACCTGGAGGAGGCAGACCTCCAGCTGGCTCTACAAGGGAGGAAAGGGAGATCAGAGGCTGCAGGGGGAGGGCTCTGGGAGTGGGGAGCTCGGCAGCCCACTCCACCCAGCAGGGAGACAGCTGCGCCTCTTCCTCTCCCCATCCAGCTCCAGCCTGTGGTGGCCGGAGGAGGCCCCAGAGCAGCTGCAAATCGGCTCCTTCATGGGGACGCGCTACATGACCCACCACATCCCACCCAGCGAGGCTGCCACGCTGCCCCAGGGGGGCCTGGAACCCCTCCCCAGCCTCAGCCCCTAGCCTGGCCCATACGGCTGGGGCTGGGGCCGTGGGGGACCTGCACCCACATGCCCCTCCCCCATCGCACCTCCGCACCCTGCCTGAAATCCCACCACTAGCAGCCCTGCCTTGGGCTTTCCCAGTTCCCCCGCTCCAGGCAGTGAAGTTGCACTCAGGGGAGGGCTGTGGTCAGCCTGGGCATGCAGCCTCCGCCGCCATCTGCCTCTGTTCTGCCTGCCTCGAGCGAGGCTGGAAGGTGACGTGGAGAGACTGCCCTGACAGGAAGCTTCCAGGCCCCAGGAGGAGGCCTGCAGGGGGCCTTGTCTGCCCTGTGCAGGGAGCTGGGCTGGGCCCATCCTGGGGTATATGAGGCCTCCCTCTGTCCCTCTGTCCCATCCACCAGCGGCTGGGGCTGCAGTGGAGCCTTTAGAGGTTCTTCCATTGTCCCTGGACGGGGGCCCTTTCTGAGGGTGGCACTCACCAGCTGTAAGGTCTGACAGTGTAGACACATGTTGACTTTCCGGCCACCACTCCTAACCCCCTTGCACACGCAGATGGCTCACACACTTATCCACTCACTCTCACGCCACAAACATTTATTGAGCGCCTGCTGCATGCCCTGCACAGTGTCAGACATGGGCCCTCACGCAGAGCCCGGTGCTGTTCTTGGGAGCTCACTCACTGCTCTGCGCCTCAGATGACCACGTGTCCTGATGTGACCTGTCACTATTGGGAGGCTATCACTCCCTCACATTGTCACATACCCTCGGGCTCACACTCCTCAGACGATCACCCCAATGGACTCTCTGGGGTCCGCGAGCCCCCATCACCCAGGAGGATACACTTAACTCAGCAGCGTCCGCCCGCCCGCCCGCAAGGCCGGTGGTTCCCACTATGGCCGCAAGGGGGCGCCAGTTTACCGCAGCCGCAGGGTCCCGCGCGTGCGCACTCCTCTGAACTGCAGCGAGTCCCGCCGCGTGACCCGATGTCGTAGAGCTACCGCCACTCCGGAGGGTCTCTGGAGGTCAGGGCTCCAGGTCCCACCTCGGCCAAGCCAGAGGGATGAGCAGTCACGCTCTCGCTTGAGGATCTACGATGTGTCGTCCAATCCGCACAGCCGCCACCGTTTTCTGGATGGAAAAACTGAGGCTCAGTACCCTCCCCGCCGCGCCCTGTCCACTGTCACCGCACCCCGTGTCCCTGGACCCGCTCCCGGCCCCTCTAGTCTGACCGCGGCTCCCAGCAGGCAGGCCCCCCGAGGAGGGTGCCCAGCGGTGGCCAGCGGGGGGGGGGCCTGCTTTTTGGAGATGAATAAATGCAGTCTGGCTCCTCCATCCTAGTAGTGCCTGTGCTGGTTCTGGAAGAGGAGAATTTACACGCGGGGCCCAGCCTGGCCTTGCTCTGTCCAGCCTGGCCCCGACACCAGACGACCCGGGGCTGCCCTGAGCCTATGCCCTTGATTGCCAGCCCTAACTATACATTGAGGGTGCCCCATCTCCTGATGGGCCCAGGGAAACCCACCCACAGTGGGGGGCAGGGCCAGGAAGCCTCCCACTAACGCAGGTGGATTTAGCAGTGCTCCCTCCCAGGCAAACACTTTAGGGGGGTCTACTTTGAAAACCCATGCACCCCTGGTCCCTTGTGGTCTCTCTCCCACCCTGCCCTCATCCCCACCAGCCACAAGACCTGCTCTAGGTGCAGACAGAAGCAGATTGAGATGTAGTCAGGAGCTCAGGCCCTGGTGTCCTGGGTGACACCTGGCCATGGGAACCAGCCCCTTCAGGCAGCCACTTTTGAAATTCTGCTACTGTAGAGCCCAGGACCCTCTTGGATTCTTGGAATTGGAGGACGGTTAAAAGTGCCCTCCCCAGCACCAGCTACCCCCAGAGGAGCCAGTCTCACACTGTCCTGCCCAGGCCTGGCTCCAACACCAGACAGGGAGGCCCTTGAGGCCCAGGATGCGCAGCTTGGGGCCTGCCCAGGAGGGATATGGTGGGGAGGAAGAGGGGTCCACTGGTGTTTGCTGAGTAAAAAAATGAACAAATCTGCCCAAAGCTGGAGGATCAGCCAGGAGCAGGAATTGCCCCAGGCTCTTTCATGTCCCGGGGTCCTTTTGTGGCTTGTTATTAGTGCCAGAATCTGTGTGGGTCCCAGGAGCTGCGACATCCTGTGCATGCCTGGGGCTGCCCCTCTCTTCTGAACAGCATCTTCAAACCCTCGGAGGAGCTGCTGTCACCCCATCGGGGCCACTGGGGCTTAACCGTGGAGAGAGGCTCTGAACAGACATTGCAACATGGTGAGTGAAGACTGGGCAGGGGAGCCCAGGGGAGGCAACTGACCCCACCTGATGGTCAAGGGGACTTCCTAGGGCTGAGATGAGTCTCAGGAGGCAAATGCAAGTCAGTCAAGTCAGAGGAAAGAAGGAGAGAGGAAGAGAGAGGGTACGACTCAGGGAGATCAGGTGTAAATGGTCTTGCCCTGCGGTGGCACGGATGGTGCCCGGGGCCGTGGCAGCGTGGACTGGGGGCCAGGAGGCCAGTAAGAGGGAGGGTGACCTCCAGGCAGATGGAATCAGCCCTGACTCAGCTGGGGCAGACGAAGCAGGTTGGAGGGGAAGAATTGGATTCTAGAAATATTCAAGAGGTGGCTGGAGGAATCAGGCACTTCTTAGACTTGGGGGATCAGCCAAAAGGAGAGGCTGTGCTCGGGTTTGTTTGTTTGTTTTTTTAATAAATTTATTATTTATTTATTTATTTATTTTTGGCTGCGTTGGGTCTTCGTTGCTGTGCCTAGGCTTTCTCTAGTTGCGACAAGCGGGGGCTACTCTTCGTTTTGGTGCGCGGGCTTCTCATTGCGGTGTCTTTTCTTGCTGCAGAGCGCGGGCTTTAGGTGCGCAGACTTCAGTAGTTGTGGCACTCGGGCTCAGTAGTTGTGGCGCGTGGGCTTAGTCGCTCCGCAGCACGTGGGATCTTCCCGGACCAGGGCTCGAACCCGTGTCCCTGGTGTTGGCAGGCGGATTCTTAACCACTGTGCCACCAAGGAAGTCCCTGTGCTTGGGTTTCTGATGTGGGGATGGGTATGAATGCAAAATGGGGCCCTTTATGTTCTGAAAGTGGTTCTATCACCCCAGCTTTAGAGCAGATCCGCAGAAAAGGGGGTTCTGGGAACGTCATCTTAGGTCGGTGAATCCACAAATACACTGACAAATTGTTTTTTTGTTTGTTTTTTAATTAATTAATTTTATTTGTTTATTTGTTTGTTGTTCCATGGCATGTGGGATCATCCCAGACCAGGGCTCGAACCCGTGTCCCTGCGTTGGCAGGCAGATTCTTTTTTTTTTTTTTTTTAAATTAATTTATTTATTTATTTTTGGCTGTGTTGGGTCTTCATTTCTGTGCGCAGGCTTTCTCTAGTTGTGGCGAGCGGGGGCTACTCTTCATCGCGGTGCGCGGGCTTCTCATTGTCGTGGCTTCTCTTGTTGTGGAGCACAGGCTCTACACACACAGGCTCAGTAGTTGTGGCTCACGGGCTTAGTTGCTCCGCGGCATGTGGGATCTTCCCAGACCAGGACTCGAACCCGTGTCCCCTGCATTGGCAGGCAGATTCTTAACCACTGTGCCACCAGGGAAGTCCACAAATTGTTAATATTTTACAAAGATGGAAGCCAACGCTGGTCAGCGGGAGGCCACCCTGTGAGCCTGCCCAGCTGTGGGCATGCTGCCCCAGGGCTGTGCTGACAGGCGTGCCCAGGCGCCACAGAGTCCACACGGAGCAGGGGTGGCTGGCGGGACCGGTCATCGCCAACACAGTCACCGTCACGCTGGACCCCGGGGAGCCGTGCCAGGCAGGGCCTCTGCCTCAGAGAGGGTCATGAGCCAGACGCCAGCCCGGCGAGGGTCTGCTCGTGACAGCCTTGAGCAGGGCGCATAGTGAGAACTACTTTGTGGAGAATTTTTCATTAAATGATGTTTTAAATTTTCTCCAGGGCTGTATTTGGGGAAGTGCCTCCAAATCCATTGGCCCATAACATAATGGCTCAGTTGTTAAAAACAAGTTCATTGTTAAAAAGGAATAAAACAGCAATGGTTGTGGGGGCGATGACTCGCAAATGACTCATCAGGCCAGAAATCAAAGGAATCAGGATGACAGCAGGTGGAAACCAGGCAACAGGGCAGCACCCCTCCCTCCCTCTCACCCTCTGGGTTCACTTTATTCCTCTGTATCTCTGAACCACCCGTTTCACTCCTTCATCCCTGCAGTCCCCAGGCCGGCCACCCTGGTCTCTTGCCGGGGTGTCAGCAGCTGCCCCTTTGCTGGTCTCCCCATACCAGCGTTCCTGATCCCCACCCTCATTCTCCTCCCAGCATCCAGAGGGACCAGATTATACACCCAATGGTGTCACACCCTTGCTCACAACTCTCAGAGAGATTTCCTGCTGCAAGAACAGAATCCAGATTCACCACCTCAGTCCTGAGGCCCCATGATCCATCCCTTGCTGCCTGAATTCATGCCACACACACCCTCCGTTAGCCCCCGTGCCACAGGGCCTTTGCACTTGCTTTTCCCTCAATGTAGACCATTCCTCCACTTCGCTCCCCTTCCTCTAGATCATTCCTCAGCTTCACTGTCGCTTCTTCAAAGAAGCCCTTCCTGACTCTCTCAGCTCTCCTAGAGCCGTGTTCTTTTCTTTCTCAGCACATTTTCTTTCCATTTTGTAATTAGACATTTAAAACGGAGAGCTTTTGCGTCTCCTCCACTGAACTGTAAACTCCAGGAGGGCAGGGATCACGTCTGCTTTGCTCACCAGGGCACTCCTACAGCTAGCACAGTGCCCGGCTCCCAGTAGTTGCTTAATAAATATTTGTTGCCTGAATGCTTTATAAAAAGCGTCTTCACACCGACCGCAATCAGCTGGCCAGGGCACCTGCTTCTTTGTCTGGTGCGGGTGCATGACCGGTGGGTACCCTGGCTGCCCAGGAGCCTGGCACGTCCCACCCTCTGGCTGCTACAGTGGGAGGTGCAGACTCAGGCTCCGCCACAGGTGGGGTTCCTGGGTGGGGTGAGAGGGCCGAGTCCATGCAGAGAAGAGACACCTTTTTGGGATTCTTACAAAGACATCATATGGCTAGCGCTGGCCGGGGGACATGGCAGCAAGAAAGCCATGTCCCCGACAGAATAAGGGTGTTGCAGGAGCTGGGCAGTCAGAATGGCAATCATCTGTCATGCCCAGGAAGGTGGCCAGTCCCCAGGCACTGGGGGAGCACAATTTCATTTCATGCTGGGAGTTTTTCGGAGCCTTGCTGGGGTTTGTGATGATCTGCCTTCTAGGAAGGGCCCCAGGGCCAGTGTCACAGCCTTAGGGGCTGTTCATTGCTGCCTCTTCAGGATGGCGACTCAAGAACCCTCTGCAGAGCTCGGCCTCTCTCTACTGTCCGCAGGAGGAAGCTGGAGGGCGTAGAGGGCACGTCCAGCTCCTGGCCAGCCCAGCCCAGCCCAGGAAGCCGCCAGGCCAGTGGTAGAGGGCAGGGCGGGCACCACCTTCTCGGGAGGGGCCAGCGTGAAACAGGAGCAGAGGGACACAGCCACACCTCACTGCTCACTCTGCAACCTGGCCGCCCCACCGTGTCCCCACGGAGGTGGGGAGGGGAGGGGGAAGAGAGGTGTCGGAGTGGAGGAGGGAGGGGGCAGCTGCTGGGCAGGACAACAGACCCAGAGACCCAGCCCAGAGACCCTCCAGGCCACAGAGAGGGCTCCGATCCGGTCCCTGTCCTTAGAGAGTGTCCCACTCACGGAGGGGCCGGGAGTGGGGGGAGGGGGGAGGCACACACCCTGTTATAGACAGAACCGTGTTCCTCACAATTCCTATGTCGAAGCCCTAACCCCCAGTGCCTCAGATTGTGACTGTATTTGGAGAGAGGGTCTTTAAAGAGGTCACGAAGTTAAGAGGTAATTAAATAAGTTCTTGAGGGTGGGATGTAATCCAGTCTGACTGGTGTCCTTATAAGAAGAGATTGGGACACAGAGACACCAGGGATACTGCAGAGGACAGACCATGTGAAGAGGCAGCAAGAGGGCCGCCGTCTGCCAGCCAAGGAGAGAGGCCCCAGAAGAAACCAACACTGCTGATGTGATCTTGGCCTTCCAGCCTCCAGAACTGTGAGGAAGTGTTGTTTAAGCAGCCTGGTCTGGGGCACTTTGCCCCGGCGGCTGGAGCAGGCTAATCCACCCACCCACCATCACGGAGTTGTGGACGTGAGCGGTGACGGAGGCGGAGTGCACAGGGCAGGGGTCAGTGACGAGAGCTGACAGGCAGCAGGAACAGCGTGTGCAGAGGCTTGGAGGCAGGAAGGGCCATCACGCTGGCCCCTTGACCCAGCTTTCCGGGCCCCCTCCTCCCCTCCCTGTGGAGAAGCCGGAGGCCACTGCAGCCGCGTCCTGGCCCTCCCTTTTCGGCCTCCACCACTGGTCCTAGCCTGGACACCCCTGACTCCTAGGGACAGAGCCCGGGAGTGAGACAGGAGCCCAGGGCTACCCCCACCCTTTATGCCTCAGCTGCTGGATGAGCCTCGCAGGCAGCCCTGCCCCCCTCCGCTGGCCTCAGTTTCCCCTCCCCTGTAAGATGAGTGACGCTCTCTAAGCAGTTTGGGCTCAGACACTCCAGTCCCCACCTCCCTGAAACCCCACTCCCTGTGGGTGACACAGGCTGGAGTTATCCACGGGAAGAATGTGTTGCCCTTGACAACCATTCTTCCTCCCCTGAGGGACAGAGAGGAATGTCCCATTAATCATCCTGGCCTCTCCCTCCCCGTCTTCAGCCCTCCACCCCCGCTCCCCGCTCCCCGGTGGAGGTGGCCCAAAGTCTCCTCCAGTGTTTCATGGAAGCTCCGGGCTCAGCTTTGCCCTCCAATCCCTGTGCCTGGATCCCTGTCCTTGTCTGAGCCCCGACTCCATGAGGCCAGGGCAATGGGAGAGCCCCCAGGGCAGGGGTGGGATGGGGTAGGGGGATGGGCAGGAGGGGTGGGGGGCTGAGAGTGGGCTCAGGTCATCAGACATCTCTGGGTGCCTCTTCTGCAGGGCGGAGTTGGGGGCACAGACAAAACCAGGCACAGAAAGTACAGGGTAGGGAACAGGATCTGTGATGGGGAACAAGGCAGTGGTGGGACCCAAGGGCAGCATCCGGCCCAGCCTGGGGAGGTGTGGAGGCACCAGGGGGACTTCCTGGAGGAGGTGGCATCTGAGCTGGTGACTTCATTGAGGATGGAAGGGAGGAAGGTAGGCAATCAGGGAAGGGAGGAGGAGGCCTGGAAAGCTGGGTCACAGCATCACAGGGGGGCTCAGCTGGCTGGAATGAGGTGGGTGTGGAGCCGGGGGGTTAAGAGGGAGGAGGCGAGGCCTGGGGTAAGCGTGGAGGGCCCTGAACACCACCCGAGGAGCTGGTCCAAGGGAGGGGGAGCAGACTGGGTTTTGGGAAGGCCTTCAGTGGTCAGAGTGGAGTGAGCGGCAGGGAGAGGTGAGCCCTGGGCAGAACAGGGAGGTTACCTGAGCTGGGCCTTGGGGGACAATGTCTCCATGAACGCCCCCTCACTGCTCCCAAGGTCAGGTGTGGGCACACTGGGGGTGCCTGGTAGGACTTGGGTTCCACCCTCTGTCCCCCAGTAGTACACTGCAGGCAGCGAGCAGCCCTGGCTGGCCTCAGCCACCGGGGCTCCAGGGCAGAGGGCTTCCAAGCTTCAGAAAAACTAAAGCGTGGAGGCTTCTTCTTGAGGGAGGCTTCCGTGCAGCCGGGGTTGGGGGCAGGGGGAATGAATTTAGAGAGGGTCCTCCTGCCACCACGCTTGTCTCTCCCCTGCACGACTGCAGCAGCTTCCTCACTGGGCGCTCCACAGCCCCTGCCCCCGTCTATTGGGTTGAACAGAGTCCCCCCAGATTCATGTCTATCTGGAACCCATGAATGTACCTTATCTGGAAATAGAGTCTTGGCAGTTAAGGTGGGATCATCCTGGGTTAGGGTGAGCCCTAAACCCAATACGACCGGGGTCCTTCTAAGAAGAGGGAGATCTGGCCACAGAGACAGACACACAGAGAGGAGAACAGTGTGTGAAGATGGAGGCAGGGACTGGAGTCATGCCAGGGGGCATCAAGGAAGGCCACGGCCATGAGAAACTAGAAGATGAAAGGGAGGGTTCTTCCCCAGAGACTTCAGAGGGAGCGTGGCCCTGTGACACCTTGATTTCAGACTTCTGGCCTCCAGAACCACGAGAGAATAATGTTGTTCTAAGTTACCCAGTTTGTGGTCCCTTATTACAACAGCCCCAGGAGACAAGTACCCCCCCCACCCCCTCCCCCACCTCAGTCTGTTCTCCCCACAGCAGCCCGAGGCCTCCTAGCCACACCCTTCCTCTGCGGTCTGCCGAGACTCACATCTCTCTGAAGGTCAAAGCCAGAGTCTGGACAGCGACCTGCACGGCCCCACACCATCGGTGCTGCCCCCGGACCTTGAGGACCTCACCTCCTACCCCTTCCCTCTCTCCCTAGTTAATCCCCCAACCACACTGACCCCAGCAAACCCACCGCCATCAAGACGCTCCCTCCTCGGGGCCTCCGTGGGTTGTTCCAAGGATGGGCACTGGTACCTGCACCCTTCCCTGTATGGGTGTTGCACCTCCCACCAGGTGGCATCCCCTCCCCTCCCCTTGAACCTGGGCTGTCCTGGGGCTTGCTCTGGCCACAGGCTGGCTGCCGTAATGCCGTCTGATGTTCAGGCCTTGCCCTTGAGAGGCCTGCCAGCTTCCATTTTTGCCTTCTTGGGATTCTTGCTGCCATGTAAAGAAACTTAGGGTGGACCACTGAATGATGAGTGGCCTCATGGAGAGGAAAAGGGTAGGGGCAGAGGATGAGAGGACGGGGAGGCCCTGCCGGCTCCCAGCTGCTCCAGCCACCCCACACACGTGAGTGAAGCCAAGCTCCCAGCTGGACGTAGCCGTATGAGCGACTCCGTTGATTCCATATGGAGCGGAAGAACCACCCAGCAGAGCCCAGTCTCCACCGACAGGATTCTGAGAGATGCTAAAGTGGTTACTGTTTTCATCCTCAGAGCTTTGGGGACATTTGTTACAGAGCGATAGACAGCTGTCCTGGGGCTTCTGCACCGGCTGCTTCCTCTGCCAGGAGAGCCCTTTCTCAGGCTCTCCCGTGGTTCTCCCTCTCCTGGTCCATTCAGGCTCTGTTCATATGTCACCTTGTCAGGGTTCTGTGCTCTCCCTGCCTAAAACAGCCCCCACCTTCCATAATTCTCACCTCCCAGCTTTTGCTTCCTTGAAGCCTGTATCACTACCAGACACTCCATTATACTTGAATGTGTTTATTTACTCTCTGTCCCTCCCAACCAGGATGTCAGATTGTTTTTTGTTCCCTGAGGTTCCCCCAGAGCCTGGCACAGAGCAGGGGATGTGTCATGGCCTGTTGGAGGAGTGCATAGATAAAGTGCCCAGCCTAGCTTCTCCTCTGGAGCTTCTGCCCGCAGCCCGTGCCCACAGTGGTCCTGGCACATAGCAGACCCTCAATAAACAGCGTGTCAGTTGCACTGAATGTAACAACTGAAAAGGACTCAGCGTTCTGACCTTCAGCCACCCAGCGTCCAGAGCAGGAAGGAATTGGTCCCGGGCTTGCATGGATCAAGGAAGAGCCACAGTGGCTGCCTCTTGGCCCTAAATTGTGAGATTTCACTCCGAGGCGGCATTCTACCAAAAGAGCTTTCTGCTTTATGATTCTGGGTTTACGATGCTTTAACTAAACAGGAGAGGTGGTGAGCTGCCTGTCATGAGGGGTGTACAAGCAGACCTGGAAGGGGCTGGACCACTGTGCAGTAGAAAGATTCGGGGCAGGGTGGGGTCAGTGAACTGTAGGGTCTTTTCCCCTTGAAATTAGCACAGACGGGTGTCTGCTAGGGTCTGGTGAGTGGCCCCGAGGTCAAGCTGGTGGCAGGGGAAGGGACTAGGTCACCTGCACTCTCCCTCTCTGCCTGAAACCCCAGGCTGCAGATCTGGTGTCTCGCTCTGCTGGGGAGCGGGAGCCCAGAGCTTCTCCCTGTGCGCCGCGCCTCCTCCGGGCAAGGTGTGATGGTTGCCATGGAGCTGGGGCCTTGTTTGGTAACACAGGGCCGGGTGGGCCTTTGGGAGCATTACCTGGCTGCCCTGTGTGTGTGTGTGGGGGGGGGGGGTTGTTCGGAACCCCACCCTGTCCCATGAGTCACCCCAAAGGTACACAGCCAGGTAGGTCCTTGGGAATAGACTATTCCCCAGGGCTTGGTGTGTCCCACTCACCACCACCCCCAGCCCTTCCTGGCCCCTCTGGGCACCCTGGTCCCACTCTCTTCACACTACGCCACCTGCAGCAGCCCTGGTTGAATGCAGGACCAGGAGGGACTCCTCAAGCCCTGTGGGTCTGGGAAGGAGCCCTCATACCTGGGCCTGGGGGGACAAACGGAGCCAGCTGGGGCCCCAAGTGGGCTGTGGATATGGACACCCCTGGTACCCATGGGAACTTGTCCCAGATCAAGCTGAGAGGGGACACTGAGGATTGCCTACATCTGTGGTGTGTGATTAAAAATAGCATTTCAAATCAGTAGAGAAAGGACTGATTTTTCAGTATTTTAGGTTTTTTTCAGTATTGGGTGTTTTTTTGGAGGCTTCTCGTTAAGCAGGCATGATTGATTAACCCATTGGCCGTTGATGATTAATCTAACCTCCAGCCCCTCTCCCCTTCCCAGAGGTAGGGGGGATGCAGCTGAAAGTTCTAACCCTCTAATCACGTGGCTGGTTCCCCTGGCAACCAGCCGCCCCCTTCCTGTGGTTCTGTAGGGGATTTCCAGAATCACCACATCCACATAAACTCAGGTGTGCTTGAAAGCGGCTTGTTATAAAAAGCAAAAAAACTCGCATTTCACCTTTATCACCCTGGAGCTATTTCAGGGAACAAAGGATGCTCCTTTAGGAGCTGTGGGCCGCTACCACAGACAAAGACTATGATATATATCAGAGTAGCCATAGGTAACAGATATAAGGACGCATACCAAACTGAGGAGACTGGCTGGCTGGGCGGGGAGGGCAGGAGTGGGATAGAGATGGGCACGAAGAGAAAAAATTAAAAAATAAAAGCAGGACCTTGCGCAGAGCAGTAACGAAGGGTGCCACAAAAACTGAGAAGGAAACGTAATCCTTTGCTCCTGCAAGGCCTCCCAATTAAACACAGATGAAAAGGGGAAAGACAGAGAGTCCTGCCTGGGTATTAGAAGACCAAGGGTTGATTTCCAGCCCTGCCACTGACCATCCACGGGGCTGAGAAAGCTCCTCTCCCTGGGGGGGCCGGGTCCTCTCATCTGTATAATGAGATTAATAATCGTGCCTGCCCTGCCCGCTTCTGGGGATCTGAGGTAAGTCGATGGGCAAGAATGTACTTTCCGAAGGATGAAGCTCTTCCCATGTTATGATGTCTGCTTTCAACTGCCTTTCAAAAGACAAAAAGAGGGGAAAAAAGTAAATCTATATACTTATCAATAAACATTATATTAAAAAATATGTGTATTATAAGTATATATTATATTTACATATGTTTTGTAAGTATACATATTATATTTACATATAAGTATATGTATTATACATACATATATGTATATATTATATATACGTATAAGTATATATTGATATAGAGAGAGTAACATAGTGTGTGTGTGTGTATATAGTAAATATATACATATATGGGAGGGAGAGGCTTGAGAGCAAATATAGCAAAATGTTAACAGTTGTTGAATCTGGGTGGAGGCTATATGTATGGGCATTCTTTGTACTATATACTTTCAACTTTCCTAGGTGTGACCATTTCTGTAATAACAGACTGGCGAGATAAAGAAGCCTTTCCAGAGCTGGGTCTGACTGGGATTTGCTGGCTGGGCCCCAGCTGGACCTGCTCGTGTCCCCCTCTCTTCCACATCTGGGTCCAGGAGCACTGGTCCTGCTGTCTCAGAGGCCCACACACCTGCTTAAAATTCTACCCGTGCAACCTCCGTGTCCCACGACCAAACGTTGATCGCAGGATGACCTGCATCTCAAGCCCATCCACGTAACCGCCAGCACGCTGAAGTGGCTGCTTTGTGGACGGCCCTGTGCCGGCCCCTGCGAGCCCACCCCCTCCTCCCTGCCACCCCGTGAGGAAGGAGGGGCGGTTCCTGCCTTGAGGAGCTTCCAGCGGGAGGAGGGCCAGGTGTGCACAGGGATGCATTTGATACAACAATACATTTTATTGCAATGGTTGTAAGACGGAGGCCCATGCCAGGTGCTGGGAGGACGTTAGGGGAGCCGCCAAAGCCAACCAGGGGACAGTTTCTAGTGGTGCCAGGCCCTGGGGTAGGTAGGACTGAAGGACAAGAGTTCGCTGGCTACTGCAAGGCAGCGAGGGCCCTCCGGGAAGAGCCTGGCCTGAGCCACGTGAGAGGTGAGAAGCCTTAGAAGAGGGGTCCCAGCGGCCTTTGGTTTTATTGTGTTTTTTTGTTTGTTTGTTTTTAAATAGTTATTTATTTATTTATTTTTGGTTGCATTGGACACGCGAGATCTTTTTTGTTGCGGTGTGCGGGCTCTTCGATGCGGTGCACGTGGGATCTTAGTTCCCCTGCATTGCAAGGCGGATTCTTAACACTGGACCACCAGGGAAGTCCCTCAGTGGCCTTTTGGTTGAGGCTCTCCAGGCGCACACCTGAACTCCCCCGACCTCGTCTGCCTTCCCGAGTTTTTCCGCTCTGCTTTTGGCCCCCAGGTCCTTTGGGGCTGAGTCAATCACTGGTGAAATACAGTAATGTTCAATCTTGAAAAGTCTGGAACTAGCTCGTCCGAGTGAAGAGTTGGTCACAAAAAACCTACTAGGTAATTACATAGTGTGGGTAGGAATATTTTCCTTTTTTGAAGTTCACTGCAATAAACAATTTGCACAGTTTAAGTGTATTGGGAAAGGAAGATAATGCAGGTGGGCTGGTAATCAAATAGATTATATATTTGATTATATAGAGATATAAATTAAATGCGTTTTAATAACTAACAAATATTTATAATTAATTGTTTAAAAAGAATTTTAAGTGCTCCCCAAAGGAGTCTGAGTTTTAGGAGGGTGGCTCCAGTCAGGTATGGAGCTGGGCTGGCGGGGGTGGGGGCTGGTGCTTGGGGCAGGGGACCCCCCTGAGGGGCTGCTGCTCCGGTCCAGGTGAGAGGTGGTCGGTACACGCTCTGCCCACCGGCCCTGGGCCCCATCCGGGCACCTTCTGTCTCGAGGAGGCATTGCCCTGCCCAGGCAGTGGCCAGAGATGGAGGAAGGAGAGAGGGCAGGTCACCGGGCTAAGGAGAGGAGGGAGGGTGATGTTGGGGAGCCCCCTTCCGGGGCCAGGCGGTAGGGGGACAGCAGGGAGGGAGTGCCCCTAGGCTTGCCTTGGGGGGTGATCCTCCAATTCTGGGTCTGGCCCGGCTGGCTGGGTGATCTTGGACAAGCCCCCTTCCCCGCTCTATGCCTCGTCTGAGAAATGAGAATAACTCCCTTCTGCAGAGGGGGGCCGTGGGGAGCCGTGGTTGCCAGGTTGGGGGACTATTTGGACGAGGAGATTCCACAAGGCGTGGCAGGACCGTCCCTGCGGCTGCCTGGACCCCAGGGCTGGCTCCTCTTTCCGTGGCCCCTCCCTAGCCAGGCCCTCCTGGAGCGGGGGCGGGGTGCAGTTTTCCTCTTCAGACCCCTCCCGTGCAATGCCAAATCCTTGGGGCCAGCAGATTCAGCCCCTAAGCCTGTCCAACCAGTTGTCTCGGAGAAAGGGGGCACGTGGGAGGGGCAGCAGGAGTTGCCAGAAGCAGCCTCCCCAAGCCCAGCACGCACAACGGAGCCTCTGGGGCTCTGGATGCTGCAGACAGACCCTCGGACAGACAGACAGTTGGACGCTTGGCCTGGCCATGAGGCTCAGGGGGGGACAGTCTTCTCTTCTGATGGCACTGTTGCTGCTGCTGACCTGCCTCCATCCGGGGATGAGTCTGGGTGAGTGAGGGTCGGGCAGGGCAGGGGTGCCCACTGTGCTTCAGGCTTCAGGAAGATAGACCCCACCTCCCCCGGCCGCCTCCTGAGCCCCGAGTCTGGGGACTGGGTCCCAGGTGGGTCAGGGGAGACAGCCCACCAGAAGAGGTCACAAGACAGTCACCTGTCCCCCTACCTCCCTGCCCCAAGATTGGGAGCAAGGAATGCTTCCTCCCTCTCTTTGGGCTTCTCATCTCCGTGCCTCCTGAGCCCGATTCTCACCAAACGGCTCCCTCCTTCCCCTCCTCCCCGTCCCCGTCCCCGAGGAGAGGTTTAAAGTCTTCAAGGGTAACACTTACCCCAAAAGAAGCTCTCCAAGGGGGTCTACAGGCATTGTTCACTGTCAGGCTGTCAAACTGGAGGGACTTAGAGACACAGCCCCCATCCCCCCCATCTCTGCTGCTCCGTGTCTTTCCTCTCTTTTAAGCAAATATTAAGTACCTGCTGTATGCTGTGTGCCCTGGGCCTCAGCGTTAGAGCCAGGAGCTCTGAGAGAGGAGGGTTCTAGCCCTGAACCTTTGGGGTTGAGCTGAATTAAATGGAAATGAATTGCACTGAACTGAACTGAAAGAGGGATAGGGTTCTGGAGACTTCCATAAAGCCCACCTCATATTTCTTCTGCTCTCCAGTATCTGGGGCTGAGGGACACCTCAGGGGGCCTGGAGAGGAGTTAGGGGTTCTGAGCCCTCCAAGCAGAGCAGCAAGGCTAGACAGGGCTGTGAGGGGCTGAGAGGGGGACAAGTTCTCTAAGGGGAGGGAGCCTTGGGGCGGGGCGGGAGATGCAGAGCACTGGGTGGGGAGGAGAGGCCGCCCTAGGATCTGAGCCAGGACACTTCCTCAAGGCCCACCTCTGGGCCTAGGGTCTTCCTGTGTCACCCCACCACCACCACCACCAAGCCATTCATTCCTCTCATCAAGCAAACCAACCTGGACTTTGTGGATGGAGCTGGGGGGGGGGGGACTTGAGAGGTGGGTAAACTGAGGCCTGGAGAGTGTCAGAGCTCAAGGTCACTGGGCTCTGTCAAGAGTCCAGCCTAGGGTTTGGGCTTGGGCTCAGGCTCCCCCAAATCTGAGTGTCACTCCAGCAGGACCTAAGACGCCTCCCCAAGCAGAACCGTGCGTGCAGCTGGGGAAGGGTCTTCTGTGCCTCCACCTACCCTCCTTCCCCAGGCCCTGCCCATCACTGAGACCCCGGTGACGCAGGGGGGCAAGCCTCCCCCCGACCTCCCACACACAGCGCACAGCGTTGTAGCAAGCCAAACGCTGGGATGCAGAGGATTGCAGCAAGGAGAGGGTTAACTCTCAGGACAGCCAAGGGAGGAGGAGAACTAGTCTCGGATCTGTCTTCCCCAAGGCAAGGGGCTTCGGGTGTTTTGGGGATGAAGAATAAAGAAGCAGGGCGGCCTGAGACGTGGGGAGCGTGGGGAAGGGTGATTGGAGAAAGGTGTGGTAATTGTAGTTCTGCACAGGTGTAACTAAGCCACATGCATCTGCAGCTTGAAAAATGGAGGCTTTTAGCACCATCTGCCTCTGCCGGTGGAGTTTTCGGCCCTATTTTCGGCTTGTGCCCACCCCTAATAGGCTCCCAAAGGCAGGGGCCAGGGGCTGGACACGGAAGTGGCAAGGAGCACTCCTGATTAACGCCTGACCAGAGCTCCCAGGAAAAGCGCTAACTCCTCCCACTGACTGGAGCTTCCAGGGCCATGAGCCCGTCCCTCCCCAGACTAGGCACTGGGGACTTGGTCATCCTGTTGAGCCTCTTCTCTCTGCCCACACCGGCCCCAGAGCGCATCACCTATGCGCCCCAGCTCTCAAGCGCCACCCTGGCAGGGAGACTTACCCAGTCCACCTTCACACTGGAGCAGCCGCGGGGCCAGTTCAGTCACCTTAACATCTCCGACTTTGACGCCATCTGGCTGGTGTTGGCCCACAGCAATGGTGGGTGCTGCCGGGGCAGGCCTCGCTTTCCTCTCTGTGAAATGGGCAGGTGGGCCTGAAGGGAGCAGGGGTGGGTGCTGCCGGGGATGTGGCCCGAGGCTGTCTGGCCTGGTGGGATGGGGTAGAGCCCATGCATCCCCCACCTTCTGACCCTCGGTGCCACCCTCAGCCACCAGAATTTCACTGCCCCACGGAGGGTGGAGGACACCCCGGTCCCTGCCAACTTCCCCCAGACGGGCTACTACGTCACACTGAGGGCCAACCGCGCAGTCTACCCGGGCGGCCAACCCGGCAACCAGCTCTGGGTCCTCCATGTCGGCAACGATACCCACTGCTCCCCGATGACAAGGGGCTGCAACCACCCCCTGCCGGGCCCGGGCCCCTACCGGTGAGCGGCCAGCCCCGGGCTGGGGTGGGAGGGCTCCTGCCTGTGTCCAGGACCTGAGCCTGGGTGGCTCCCAGCTGAGTGCCTGGGTTCCTGGCTCCAGTTCTGCCATTAGGAGGTGGGGGCTGGGGCCAGGGAGTCCGCGGTGAATTCTTCCGTCTTCTTGAGCAGAGGGCCCCCAACTTGAGCCCCCGCCCCCGTGGGCCATCGGGACCATGTGGGTGGAGTCTCCCCATCCAGGCAGAGTGGTGGGCCCTGGCCCCATCTCTCCTCATTCAGGGCTTGATTCGCTGATGTTCTGTGCTGAGGCATCTAGTCTGCTCCACACACATTTCCCAAGGGAGGACACTAAGGGTCCCAGAGAAGGCAAGGGATGCACCCAAGGCCACACAGCTGAGACATGTCACAGCTGGGATGGAGCCCCTTCCGGTGGACTCTAAGACTGTGCTTTTAGCTCTAGGCTGTTCCCCCCAGGCCCTGGGAGTCAGGGGGACAGACTGACAGGCACCAGGGTTGGAGGGTTTCAGGTCCTGGGGACCCCCCCACCCCCAATGCTGGGTCTCCTGTTCAGAGTGAAGTTTCTGGTGGTGAGAGACAGGGGACCCATGGCTGAGACAGAGTGGTCCAGTGAGACCCACCTGCAGCAAGGTATGGGGCCAGGTGTGCAGGTCAAACTCCAGGGCTGGGGGCCCAGGGACCTGGGGGCTCCTGAGGACTGGGGGTGGGTGGGGAGGAATGGGCCAGCCCCCAGTCAGTCAGAGCCACCATTACCATCCTGCTGTCTGCAGGTGCCCCTCCCCAGGCCGCCCGCATGCCCCGCCCGCCTTGGGCTGGGGTGAGAGGCGGTTGGTCTGGAGGCTGTTCCAGGTCCCCCTTCTCAGGTCAGATCGCTTGCCTCCTTCTCACCCCACCTGCCTGTGGGGCCCCCCTCACACCGTCAGCTGAGGCACTCCAGGCTGCCCCAGGGCCCCAGAGCGCGGGCACCGTGGTCATTGTTGCCATCCTGTCGGTCCTGCCGGCCATCCTCCTCACCGCCCTCCTCACCCTGCTCATCTACACCTGGTAAGTGGACAGGGTCGGGACTGCCCTGGGAGGGCTGGAGTCCCTGTCCTGGGCCACCTCTATCCCTTCCCCATGCCCCAGCCCAGGCCCCCAGCCCAGCTTGTTCTGCTGGAAGGGTTTTCCCTGAAAGCCGAACAGGGGTAACAATTATTGATCAAGGGATCCCCAAGGTTCTAGAACCTCTAGGTGGGGGTGTGTGTGCATTAACTCCTCCCTCTCTTGTCCCTCTGCCTGACACCTGCTGAGGGGTTGGTGGGGGTGGGGGGCCACATTTTCTGAGTGTGCACCATCTGCCCCCTGGTGGCAAGAGCTGGAATTGCGAGTGGGAGCGCAGAGCAGATGCTCCAGGTGGAAGACATCCAGGTGGTGGTGAATTGCTTTTAATCTAAGCGCTGAGCTTTGACTTGAGCGCTCAAGGCTTCATGTGGGGCCTGGTGGGGAGGGGGTGTCCACCAGGCTTCCTGGAGGAAAGGGACATCTGGTCCCTGACGAGGATTTGGAGAGGAGGGGGAGGGAAGCCAGTGAGGAGGGTCTGGGGGCAGAAGAGTTGCCAGGAAGGCCTTGATTCCCAGCTGAGGAAATGGGCTGTATGCTGAAGGCCAGAGAGAGCCAGGGGCCAGTTGTGATCAGGGGAAACAGGCAGGTGATGTTTTAGAGGCACCCTGGGTGTGGGGAGTGGAGGAGGGGAGCGTTGCGGTGGGGTGATGACAAAGGGCAGGAGACAGAGCTGGATTTGTGAGGTTTAGAGGAATAGCGCTCCAAGCTCTAGGCAATAGCCATCGGATTTCCATCAGGCCCTGTATTCTTCATTCTCTCCGTCTCTCCTCCCCTCCCCCCTCCCCCCCAGCTATGACACCTGTGGGAGCACATCCATCTCTGGCCCAGGGGAGCTGGTGTGCATGAGAAGATATAACACCCACCACATGTTCAGCCCTTCAGCCGAGCGGGGCTTCTGAGAGGCTCCAGGGGGCCCCCATCTGCCCCTCTGCCTCGCCCCTGGTTCAGGCTGCAGAGCATGGGCTGGGGGCGTGCCCTGCTGCTTCAGAGCCCTGGGAGAGAGTGTTTCCAAATAAGGAAGAGGGGGAGGGTGTCCTTAGTCCAAAGCTTGGGCCTGTCCCTGTCAGAAATAAATGTCCCCATTATTGGGGACAGCCCCCTGAATGGCTGTGTCATTGTACACCTGGGCAGTCTCCCTGCATCCCTGTCCCCAGCTCCTCTTGGGAGGACACAGCAACCGGGGGTGAAGCCCAGGGTCCTGGGCCAGCTGAGCCATTGGGGCAGAGCAAGCCTCTCTTCTGGCCTCAATGGCCCTGTCTGTAAAGTGAGGATGATTCCAGTGGTCCCACTGGGCCTGATGAGGCTAAACCAAAGAGGTGATCATGCTCACCTGCCCTGCGTGTCTGGCACTTGCTGCCATCCGCCCCCACCCCCACCTCCTCTTCTTCTTTTTTTTTAAATATTTATTTATTTATTTATGTATTTGGCTGCACCGGGTCTCAGTTGCGGCACACGGGATCTTCGTTTCTGCGTGCGGGCCTAGTTGCTGCATGCGGGATCTAGTTCCCTGACCCACGATCGAATCGGGGCTCCCTGCATTGGGAGCGCGGAGTCTTAACCACTGGACCACCGGGGAAGTCCCCCCACCCCCCCTTTGTGGTCTCCCTGCAGCTGGCCTCTCCTCCTGGCTGGAGGACTTAGAGCTTCTAGGCTTCGCCCCGACCTCTGTGCTCACTCCAGGGTGGGGGCGTGGAAGTGTGTGAGAAGCTGCAGCTCCTGGAGGTGCCTGGGCTCAGACTCGGGCCCCAAACCTAACGCAGGGCACCAAGCACCTGTCATCATCCACTCCACTCCAGGCCAGGCCCCCCTGGGGCCAAGATGACCCAGCAAGGTTCTGTCCTCAAGTCACACACCGCTGTGTGGGAGAGGAGGGGAAACCAGCCAGCACAAGGGATAGAGGGAGTGCAGAGGTTTGAGAGCCGGAGGAGGCGTCCTGAGCAGGCGTGGCCTTGGAGAAGGGGCCGCACTGTGGCAGGTGGACCCGGGAAGGGGACCCAGGCAGGAGCAACAGCGTGTACAAAGGCCTGGAAACCACGGTGACTGCTGGGTGGGCAGGTTGGGGACAGTTAGAGGATGGGGTGAGGGACCGCAAGGAGGCCAGGGGATGCCCCTTGCTACGTGAAGGGCCTTACCCTCTGGGGCATGGGGCAAAGAAGGAGGGCTCTGGCTGCATGCCCAGGTGCCTGTGTCTGGGTGGTGCAAATGGCTCTAATGGGTTTATTAAGCCGGTACACACACATCTGGCTCTTGCTGTGGAGGAAATGGTCACATGACCAGCCTGTGAGGGGCAGGGAGGGGAGAGGGACACACAGAATTCCAGCCTCTGCCCAGCTAAGCCTTGATCTCTCCACAGCCTTTCCAGAGCAGCCATGAGCCCCTACCCTGGGGCTGGGTGACCTTGGACAGATCACTTACCCTCTCTGGGCCTGTTTTCCCCTTAATGTAAAAGCGAAGGTTGAACTGAGTAACTCTAAGGCCCTGCACTCCACCAGCACCCAGTATGGCTTGGACACTGGCAGGAAACAGATGGTACGCTGTCTAATGGGGCAATTGAAAGCATTTACAAAGGTGTGGGCAGCATATTAACGGAACCCAGGGCACCGATGGGGCCATAAGCACTCCTGTCCCTGAAGGGCTGGTGGTGTTTCCAGAGCCAGTGAGCTGGAGCCATGGGCAAGGGTCTGCCTGGCAGGAGCAGGGGGCTGTAGGTAGAGGGAGCCGGGGGACTAAATACCCCGGCCTTTCTCCTCTGGCCTTCTGATCGTGTGCTGACCACACCTAGCCAGAAGCAAGAGGGCAAGGGGTCTGGACGGTGTGGTCCATGTGCCAGCTGGACCTGAGTGGGTCCAGAGCAGGACAGAGAGGGGCCAAGAATGGCCTTAGAGGGTACTATGATCTGTTTTTTACTCACAGCACTTCTGACACCAAATGTGTGGGGGTTTTCTGTTTGTTTTTTATTTTTATTTCAGCCATGCCAAGTGGCTTTCAGGGTCTCAGTTCCCTGACCAGGGATTGAACCCGGGCCACAGCAGTGATAGTGCCGAATCCTAACCACTAGGCCACCAGGGAACTCCTCAAATGGGTGGGTTTTTCTCACACCAACCAATTCTCCAACTCTCTGGACACCAACTGGGTGTCCTACAGTTGAATTCAATTCTGACACTAACTCCCTGGAGTTAGTGCAGACCCCATAGGTAAAGGGCTCAGTCCCACAAGATCGCCCCCACCTAGATGCCAGGAATAAGTATGGGGTGCCCACACGTCTATTCAACTTGGTTACAAATAGCTTATTCCCATGACCCCCTCCTCAGATTCCATAATTTACTAGAACGGCTCACAGAACTCAGGAAAACAGTTCACTTACTATTACTGGATTATTATAAAGGATACAACTCAGGAACAGCCAACTAGAAGAGACGCATAGGGCGAGGCATGGGGGGAGGGGTGCTGAGCTTCCATGCCCTCTCTGGGTGCACCACCTCCCAGCACCTCTGTGTGTTCATCAACCCGGAAGTTCTCCAAACCCCACTGTCTAGGGTCTTTATGGAGGTTCCATGACATAGGCACAATTGATTAAATCCTTGGCCATTGATGATTGAACCAGCCCCAGTGCCCTCTCTGGAGGTTGCTTAGGAGGAGTGGGGGGGATAGGGCTGAAAGTTCCAGCGCTTTAGTCACATGGTTGGTTCCATCCTAAAGCTATCTAGGGGGAATTCCCTGGTGGTCCAGTGGTTAGGACGCCACGCTTTCACTGCCAAGGGCTCGGGTTCGATCCCTAGTCAGGGAACTAAGATCCTGCAAGCTGTGTGGTACGGCCAAAAAAATTAAAAAAAAAAAAAAAGCTATCTAGGGGCCCACCCAGAGTCACCTTATGAGCATAAACTCAGGCATGGTTGAAAGGGGCTCCTTATGGATAACAAAAGATGCTCCTCTCACACCAGCACTCAGAAAATTCCAAGGGTTTTAAGAGCTCTGTGCCAGAAGCCGGGATAAAGACCAAATATGTATTACTTATTATATCACAACATCACAGAGGGGGCACAGGCCGCCTTTGTGCTGATCCTGTGCAATCAGATCTTTCCCCACCTCTGTGGGCTCCAGACTGGAGAAAGGGGCCACAGAGTCCTGTCCCAGACGGAGGGCTGCCTGAGGCCAGGGTTGGGCGTACAGAGGGGGCTCTGCGGGAGCTGACCCCTGAGTCGTGGAGGACAGCAATCCTGGCTGCTTCTGACCGGATATCCCCGAGGGCCTTCAGGCCACCACGTTACCCCACAGCCAAACCTAGAGCTGCCCCCAGCCCCAAACCCCCTCCTGGTTCCCTGGTCCTCCAGCCCCTGAGTTGAGTTCTGGAGAAGACCCCGATCAACCTCTGTCCTGGACCACAGGCCCCCACAGGGGACGTGCTCCACTTTCTGTGACAGGCACACCCTGGCCACAAAGTTTAAGCCAGCTCCCTGGGACATGCCCAGTGCTGAGCTCAGAGCCCAGCCCGGGGCTGGTGGGGTGCCACACGCCCAACCAACCCAGGCTCCCCGTGGAACCTCAGCTGTGCCTGGGCTTGCTTCCCTGGGCTCTACTGGGGCCTGGGAGTCCAGGACTGGCTGGAAGGGAAGGCCCGAGCCAGGGTGGCTGGCCCCATAGAGCTGCTGATGGTGATCCCTATGGGGCAGAGAGGGAGCCTCGGCTCCGGAGCCGTGTCGTGGGAGCTGCTCTCAGGGAGAGCTGTGCGGGGCAGCGCCACGGAGCTGCCAGGGCCCTAGGAGGGTCCGTATCCGGGCCCCAGCCCTGGCATCCTGTCTGACCCTCCTCAATTTTCTCATCCATGAAAAGGATGGAAGAGATGAGCGGTAGGGTCCTCAGGTCACTCAGTCCCTCCGTGTTCATTCATTCACTCATTCATTCATTCATTCCCACACTCAGGGGACAGCCACTGACTTCAGTGCTGGCCCTCAAGGACTGCATCAGTGAGAGGCAGACTTGCACAGAGATAACAAGGGGGCCGTCATGGGACGGAGAGCGCTGACACTGCTGCCGGGAGCAGGGGCTGGTGGGGTGACACTGACCACGGGGTGCGGCACATCAACCCACTCAGCCCTCCAGCTCTCAGGCGCACAAACCTGAGGACAACAGACTCAGGGACAATGGCCTTGAGCCATGAAGTGGCACCACATGTCACCTGCTGTCAGCCTGATAACTGGACAAACAGATGGGGGCAGAGGGCCTGCTGTATCCCGCTGCCTTTCTGCCTGTTTTTCTGGCGCTCTCTCTCTCTCTCTCTCTGTATCCTCCCCTCTTAGGTTTCTCTGCCTCTGACTACTTCTTTTGTCTCTATTTTTAACTCTGACAAGCCATGGGAACTCTCTCACTCCCTGGGGGAAAACCGTCTGAGCTGGCCCAGAGGTGGACACAACCGTTTCCCAATAAACATAAATAAATAAAGATAAAATCAGAAAACTGGCTCCCGTTCCAGGTTTGGGCTCAGTAAGGGAAAAGGGCAAAAATGAAGCGGAAAGATGAGGGAGGAAGACTATGTGTGTCAGGGATGGGGACGGTTCACAGCCCATCACCCCAACCGGCAGGTCCAGAGGGGGGTCGCCTCGGGCCCCTCCCCCAATGCCCTTTGCAGCCTCCAGGCTCCCCATCTCCATGCCCTGGCTCCTCTCCAGACACCCTGTTGTCCCCTGCGCAGGAGCCCAGGTGGCCCCAGTGGACTGTTCTGCCCCCTCTTCCCCACAAGTGTGTGTTTGCACCCCCTCTTTGGCATGGATCTGGGGCTCTCCTGGGAATGCTGCCTCACACAGAAGAGTCTGAAGACCTAGGCGGTGCTGGAAGCCAGGCGGGCAGGAGAGGCTAGGAGGCCCGGGAGAGGAAGGAATCAGCTCATCTGGAGTCTGGGGGGTGGGCTGCTTCTGGGTCCGACCCCATCAGCCTAAGCTCCCTGGGGGACACAAGGTTTTTTTCCCCCTGAATCTCAAGGACTCCAAGAATATCTCCTGGCTGCCCACGAGGCTGCCTCTCCATCCATCCCTCGTGGGATGAAGGGACTGAGAGAGACAGACGGGGAACGGCGGGAACAGAGACCGGGGTACTCAGACCCCCCGCTTCCTCAATCCCTGCGCCCCACCCAGTCACTCCGGCCCAAGAGAGCGAAGGCCACGCGCAGAGGGCACAGGGACTCAGGAGGGGTGATCTTTGTCCAGCACCTACTGGGCGCCAGGAACCGGCCTGAACAATTCACGTACGGGAACCCCCAAATCCTTGGTGCGATCCCATGGTTAGCCTCACTTTACAGATGAAGAAATGGGGGTTGTGGTAGGTGCCACCAGGGTAGAAAACACAGGATGGGAATCCAGCTGGGGTGGACACGGAGGGGTCTCAGAACTCCGCTGGAGGGGAGGAGAGGGGACTGCAGGGACCCTGGTGGGGAAGGCAGGGGTGGCCAGCTCCCCAACCCTGCCTCTGATCTGGGCAGCAGCCAGGGTGGTCCCCCGTCCTTCTCCCCGCCCCCCAACCCCCAAGCTTCCTCAGTGGGAGGATGAGGCCGGGCATTTCCACTTCTTTCTGGAAGGTTCCGGAGGTTAATGAGGGCGAAGCACGTAACACCACTCGGGGGATGAAGTTCTGGGAAGACAGGAACCTGGATCTGGGCTGAGGGCCAAGGGCAGGGCGGGCGGCAGCACCTCTGCTCACGGAGCCTGACCGCCCGCTGTCCCAGGGCCACAGCTTGGCCCTTCTGCCCGGCCACCAGGCCCCTGAGGACTCTCTGAGGACTTCAGAGACATTGACCGGAGGCCTTCTCTGCCTCGACAGGGCAGGAGACCCCTTCTCTTCCCACCGTGGACCTGCTCCAGCCTGGGCTGTTTGGGAGGTGGACTCCTGGGGCCTGGGGAGCGCGGCCGATATGGCTGTGGTTGTCCCCAGCTGGGCTGCTTGAAGTCTAAGGTGCAGCTGGCGGGGTGAAGGGAAGGGAGGGGGTGAAGGTTCTCAATGCCACCTGGACCCTGGAGGGACGCCAAGCCCACAGCAAAGCCCCAGCGAGTTACAAGCTGCAGGCAGACTGGACCTCAAGCCTATACCTCCAGGCTCAGTCCCCACGGTGGGGACATTTATCTCAGGCTGTTCTCGCCCATCCCACCTTTCTGTGCATCCCCGGCTGCCTGTCGTCCTGCCCGGGCTGCGTGCTGGGCACCAGGGACAGGAACAGCTTGACCACAGCCCCCTGTCCTATGGGAACAAGGTGGCCAAGACAGAGGGACAGACCCCAAGTAGGCAGTCCCGAAGTGCCATGGGAAGCATTCCCAGCCTGCAGGAAGAAAGTTCTGTGCCCTCTTAGGGGAGGGGGCTCTCTCCTTGCTGACCAACCCAGTGGGCCCTTCTGCTGTGAAAGGGGCCCCTGGGCCCACAGGGATGGCAGGAGTGAGGTCAGGACAGCTGTCCAGCTCTCCCAACTAAGACCAAAAGATCTCGAGTTTCTGCTATTGGGCGGTGCAACACGGTGGGTCCACTGCGGAGAGGGTGGGGACAGGTGTGACATGCCCACAGAGGGACAGCAAGAACTTACCTGCTTAGGACTCAGTGTTCTCATGTCCCCCTAGGACCCAGCAGTTCTGCTCATGGTATTTCCTCCATAGAGAGAAACTTGCGCTCTCATCCAGCAGAAGTCATATCCAAGAATGCTCATGGCAGCCTTATTCATAACAGGCCCAAACTGGACACAGTACAGAGGTCCGTCCATGGGCAAAGGGCATTGTGGGAGCTCCATTCGCACTGTGGAATGCTATTCAGCAATGGTGAAGTGTGGAGAGTTCACCCAGGCAACCACGTGGGTGACTCCCGGACTTTATTACACTGAGAGAAGCCTGACGCGGAGGAATCTGCACTGTGTGATCCCATCCGTAGGGAGATCAGAACCAGGCAAGACAAACCAGGGGTGATCAAGCTGGGGTAGAGGTTGTCCCTGGACTGGGGCACGAGAAAGTCTGCTGGAGGCTGCAAATGTTCTAGATCTCAGGCTTCCCTGGTGGCGGAGTGGTTGAGAATCTGCCTGCTAATGCAGGGGACACGGGTTCGAGCCCTGGTCTGGGAAGATCCCACATGCCGCGGAGCAACTGGGCCCGTGAGCCACAATTACTGAGCCTGCGCGTCTGGAGCCTGTGCTCCGCAACAAGAGAGGCCGCGATAGTGAGAGGCCCGCGCACCGCGATGAAGAGTGGCCCCCGCTTGCCGCAACTAGAGAAAGCCCTCGCACAGAAACGAAGACCCAACACAGCCATAAATAAATAAATAAATAAATTAATTAAAAAAAAAATGTTCTAGATCTCCATCTGGGTGACGGTTACCCAGGTGTATACCTGTGTAAAAATCCATCAAGCTGTTCACTTTAGATGTGTGTGTTTGGGCTTCCCTGGTGGCACAGTGGTTAAGAATCCGCCTGCCAATGCAGGGGACATGGGTTCAAGCCCCGGTCCAGGAAGATCCCACATGCTGCGGAGCAACTAAGCCTGTGCACCACAACTACTGAGGCTGCGCTCTAGAGCCCGTGCACCACAACTACTGAAGCCCGTGCGCCTAGAGCCCGTGCTCCGCAACAAGAGAAGCCACTGCAATGAGAAGCCTGCGCACCGCAACAAAGAGTAGCCCCCGCTCGCCACAACTGGAGAAAGCCCTCGCGCGCAGCAACGAAGACCCAACTCAGCCAAAAATAAATTTTTTAAAAAAATGTACGTTTTACTGTAAGAAAAGGAGTCCATGTTTATTCAGCAAGTATCTGTCACTGTGTGCCACCGTGGCCACAGCAGGGAACAGACAGAGGCCTCTGCCCCTGGGGAGCTTGGGGGGTGGGGAGCTGTCTGCTGCCCTGGGAGGCTGGTCCTTCTGCACGGAGCACACCATCAGCCGGGCTGCCCCCCGCTCAGGCACAGGCCAGAGAGACATGGGTGGAGACCAGCAGGGGAGGGAGGGGACAGTCACACAGAAGGTCCCAGGGATGCCAGGAGGGACAGTGGAGGTCCTGCTGAGGGCGGGTAGGGCAGGGGGACCCCGGTGAGCTGAGGGCTGAAGGGCGCCCAGAGGCCAGGGTCCCAAGTGCCCAGGTAATAGGAAAGGACCTTTGTATTCTATTACAAGTTAATCACTAAAGAGATGTTGCCTATATGCTTATATTATACATAATGGCCCATCTCTGCGAACCCTGCCTCCCAGGTAATGAGCGTTAAGCTAAAATACCTTTGATTAGCTCATGGGGAACATCCTGACCAGACCCACCTGTGGATGACTGTAGGAAGGAAAAAATTAACACATCCCCTCCAGAGTCTGGCGGGAACCAGGACTTCACCTCCTTCCCTTTTAGTGTAAAAGAAGCCTGATTTCTAACTTGGGGAAGATGGTTCTTTGGGACACGAGTCTACCATCTTCTCAGTCTGCTGGCTTTTGGAATAAAGTCGCTATTCCTTGCCCCAGCAACTCATCTCTTGATTTATTGGCCTGCCCTGCAGTGAACAGTACGAACTCGGACTCGGTAACACCCGCAGAGCGCAGGAAGCTGTGAAAGTGGAGAAGCTGACGTGGTGGGGGTGGAGAGCCCTTTGAGCAGGGGTGAAGGGTGTGCTGCAGCCCTCCAGGAGCCGCCTCCCCATCCTGTCCCACCAGCCTCCGCCAGCCGCCCACCCCCCCACCTCACCGTGGCTCCAGGGCTCCTGGTGTCTGTCAGCCCAGCCAGGGCCTGTCCAGAGCTGGAGCAGGGAGGCGGTGGCGCCAGAAGCCATGACAAGTTTATGTTCTGGCTCCTGCTGTGCTGGCCCCATGCCGAGTCCCCTGTCCTGCCCATAGTCATGCTTCTCCCCTGGGAGCTGGCAGAGGCTCAGCCAGGGTTCTGGAGCTCAGGGTCTCCTCAGAATCATGCCGTGCCCCCCAGCCCTGGGCCATCTCTGCTCAGGGGGTGCCCTGAGAGCTGTGCCTGGCCCATGTGCCCACACCTCCCAGCCCCAGCCCTGATCCTTCAAGTCCAGCCTGGTGCCACCTCTTCCAGGAAGTCCACTCGGAACATGTCTACCCTCCATGGAAAGGGGGTGCCCTTGGTTGCTCCGAGAGGCTGGGGTAGAGATCTGGTCCCAAGACTCTGGATTCCCAACCTTCATCTTTCAAAACCCAAGACTCTTGGTTTTCCACTTGCCTTGCCTCATTTTTCCACTTTGGGAAGGGGCAGTTTTCACCCACAGGGGCTGGGGCTGAGGGGCTTAAGTAACCGCAGCTCTGGGGAGGCCTCAGAGAAAGGGGACCTCTGAGCTCCTCCTGGCAGCCCTGCTCGGCCACTGTTGGGACCCCCATGCCCACAGGGCACCTCAGGGACACCAGTCAGCAGCCGTGTGCCTGCCCTGCCCACCTAGGCTTCGGCCCAAGACCACTCTCGGCCACCTTGGGACCTGCAGCCTCTCCCCGCCCCTGCACAAGGGGTCCCTGGGGAGAACCGGCAGGGAGCAACATTCCACTTCGCTCTGCCCCCAGCTCAGTCAGAGTCTAGAACGTTCCCTCTGTCTCTGTATTTTCTCTTTCTGACTTCCTGTCTGTCTGTCTCTCTGCTTCTGTTTTTCTCCACTTGTTTCTCTGTCTTTTTCTCTGTCCTCCCAGGGAGATTGGGAGCCATGCTAGGAGTAGGTGACTTTGTCAAAATGCCTTTGCAGCAACTTGTCTACAAAGCAGATGTAACAGCAGCCCTTTGTCCCGGAGTTGCGGTGAGGATCAAGGACGATGAGGCACGGCCCGCACACAGTAGGCGCTCGGTCTGTGGCTTCCTCGTCCGTAAAAGGAGGATGATGGGAACAGCCCCTGGCTCCTGCTAGGACTAGTGAGAGGATGTTCCCGAAGTTCTCAACGCAGAAAAGTGCCTCCTGAGCTCTGCTGACATCAGTGAGCTCTACTCATAGCCATGCTACGAGGTGCCCCCTACCATTGCCCCACTTTACAGATTAGGCAAATGAGGCTCAGAAAGACTGAGTTACTTTCCCACAGTCACACAGCAGGTCTTATTGTAGTAGTGGAGCCAGGATTTGAACTCGGTGGTCTGGCTCCAGGGCCCACATGCTTTACTGTGGGCCTCGGTTTTAAACTTGTATTTAATGCTCTCTGACTAAATGGGGCAGGCGGGGGTGTCGAGATTGGCCTGGCAGGGGGAAGCTGGGAACAGAAACTGACTGGCCTGTGAATGACTCTCAGCCGGCCCCCTCCAGGCATCTCACAACTGGCCGGTCCAGACCTCTTGGCACACCGCTGTCACTCGGCCTGGAGCCTGCCAGGGCTCCCTGTGGTCCCGGGCTCAGTCTAGAGCTCTGCACTCAGCCTCTGTGGGTCCATAGCTGGGCCCCTCTGACCCCTGTGTGTGGGGGTGCCCTTGCCCCGCCTCAGCACCTGCACCCAGCTCCCTCCCCCCGCCCTGCTCCTCCCTATGATCCACTGTCTCTGGCTTTCTCTCTAACTTAGAGCAATGCCTGCGCTGCCCTATTCTCCTGGGTCCTATCTCCTCCCAGAAGTCCTCTCTTGGGTCCCGGCGGAGACTTGGCATTGGGAGGGGGGAGGACAGAAGGGCGGCATGAGAAGGCCTTTCCTCTGGGCAGGGACAGCTTCCCCGGGAGGCCCTGTGGGCAAGGGGCCTCCAGCTCATTACAATCCTTGAAGTCTGGGGAAGGGGAAGGGCACTGGCTCCAAAATACAAAAAAACCTCCAAATTTTAAAATAGTAAATGTTTACTTAAATTTCTTCTAAATGTCAGTTTCATCCATTGTTAAATTTAGCATTTTAAGACATGTCACTGTGCTTGAAAACAATTTGTAGGTCACATTACATTCTCTCACTTTGGAAGAATCCCCAAGATTCCTAAGAACGCACTATGTTTGTGGAGAAATCAAGGCCAGCAGCAAATCAAATGAGTTCCTGGAATCCAAAGAGCTTCCAAAGCTAAACTATAAAATTATTTTCAAATATTTTTACAGCCACAGAAATGCATATAAAGTTGGGGCATATTTGCATTTTTTTGATTGTGGTAAAAAAGAAAACAAAAAACATGTAGCATAAAATGTATCACCTTAACCATTTCGAGGGGCACAGCTCAGTACTGCTAAGTACATTCAGATTGTTGTGCAACCAGTCTTCCGAAGTTTATCATCTTGCAAAACAGAAACTCTATACCCATTAAACGACAACCCCCCATTCTCCCTCCCTGAGGCTCGAACCCTGGCAACCACCGTTCTACTTTCTATTTCTGAGTTTGACTGCACTAGACATTGCATATCAGTAAAATTGTATAGCATTTGTCTTTTGTGACTGGTTTATTTCACTTAGCATAATGTCCCCAAGGTTCATCCCTGTTGTAGCAGGTGTCCGGATTTCTTCCTTTTTAAAGGCTGAATTATATTCCACTGTATGTGTATAGACCACATTATCTTTATCCATTTATCCATCAGTGGACACTTAGATGGCTTCTAGCTCTCTTTTTTTTTTTTAATTTATTTATATTATTTATTTATTTTTGGCTGTGTTGGGTCTTTGTTGTTGCGCACGGGCTTTCTCTAGTTGTGGTGAGCGGGGGCTACTCTTCCTTGCGGTGCATGGGCTTCTCACTGCAGTGGCTTCTCTTGTTGCGGAGCACGGGCTCTAGGCACGTGGGCTTCAGTAGTTGTGGCTTGCGGGCTCTAGAGCGCAGACTCAGTAGTTGTGGCGCACGGGCTTAGTTGCTCTGCAGCATGTGGGATCTTCCTGGACCAGGGCTCGAACCCGTGTTCCCTGCGTTGGCAGGAGGTTTCTTAACCACTGCGCCACCAGGGAAGCCCTGCTTCTATCTCTTGACTACTGTGAAAAAGAGCTGCAATGAACAAGGGTGTGAAAACCCCTGTTTTCACTTCTTTTGGAAATATACCCAGAAGTGGGATTGCTGGATTATATGATAATCCTATCTTTACTCTTTTGAGGAACATGGTATGGGTGCCTTTTTTAAAATTTATTTTC
Organism: Balaenoptera borealis; assembly: GCF_965194805.1. NCBI lineage: Eukaryota > Metazoa > Chordata > Mammalia > Artiodactyla > Balaenopteridae > Balaenoptera > Balaenoptera borealis. The sequence goes on from NC_138872.1 coordinate 80,378,623, forward strand.
CAGTTTTACTGAGATATCATTGACACTCAACATTTGTTGTAGGTTAATGATTTGATATAGGTATGGACTGGGAAATGATCACCACAATAGTTTACATCCGTCACCACATATAGTTGCAAGTTTTTTCTTGTGAGGAGAACTTTTAAGATCTACTCTCTTCGCAACTTTCAAACATACAATACAGCGTAGTCACTATACATGACCTCCCCAGGACTTATTTATCTTATAACTGGAAGTTTGTACCTTTGGACCACCCCTCATTTCCCCACACACACACCCCACTGGGTGCATTTTAAAGTGTTTATTGGGGTGTGGAGTGGAGCCCTGGCTGATGCAGCTCCAAAAATAGTTCTGTGTGATGGGCAAGGCATGCAGGAGATCCAGAAATAAAATTTTAATTTCCTATCTCTCAATGTAATCTTGATCAGACCCTCACTTCTCATCTCAGCCAATTCGGGTCCGACCCCCTCCCTGGGGTAGCACCCAGGGGGCTCACCTTTGTCTAAGCCTCTTTCCCCATCCCTGGCAGAGGCTGGAGGGGCAGCTGGTCCTCCCGGCCCTTCCAAGTCTCCTCTGATGCTCAAAAACCCAGACTCTGCAATTCAAACACTTTTTTCTTTCTATGCTACTGATTTGCCGTGAATTTCATAGACATGCTTCGAAACTCAAGAGCTGCCTCCTGTCCTGTGCCAGGAGCACTAAGACTTTCACGAGGCTTAGGCACTTTTGCTAGTGTGGGTCAAGATCTTAAAACTTATATTTTACAACCACTTTGGTATAGAGATGGATGCAATCCAGGCTGGATTCATTGTTACATATTCATTCCTATTCATTCTTCCTTCTGATTCTAAAAGAAATTGAAACATTTTGTAGGTCCCTAAAAATATGTGGGCAGGGATACTCGATTCAAATGACGTGGGTTAGGGGCACAGGAAGTTCAGGGTGGGAAGGAGACCCACATGCTAACATTTCAAAATGTCAACCCACTGAATTTCCAGCACCCAAGTCCATCCATGTCACTTTTCTGCTCCAAACCCTGCCCAGGAGAACATCCGAGCTCCCTCCCAGCAGTCAGGACCCTTCGTTGGCTGGTTCTCATCTGCCCTTGCAGGCTCAGGTACCATAGGCCTCTGACACCTCCCTCTTGGATGTTTCCAGAACACCCCAGCCTTCATCACTCCCGCACACCTTTGCTCAGGCTGCCCCCTCCACTGGGAGCATCCCCTTCCCACCTGGACCACATCATGCACACCTGTGCATCCTTTGAAAGCCAGCTCAAATGTCACTTCCTCTTTGAAGATCCTGCGCCCCCTCCCTCCTCCGTATTCCTCATTCATTTCTCTGCTGTAGCACTTACCTGCCCTTTGATGTCCATCTCTTCCCTTCAGGCTGTGAACCCCTTGAGGGCAGTTGGTTTTCCCATGGATCCCCAGCACCCAGCACCAGTCCTTGAATGCTGACTACATACGCAGATGAATGAATGAATGAATGAATGAATGAGGGAAATAGGAAATGAGAGCAGCGGGGGGCTGCCCCTCTGTAGCCCCCCCCACAGATGGAGGGTCTGGACTGATGGTGGGGCCAGGCTGAGCTCCCCTCCCCGTCCCACCCTCTGACTCACCCCCTCCCCAGAGACTGGTTTCTGGGAAAGTGCTGGAAGCTTGGCTTGCCTCCCTGGCTGAATCCTCTGTGTAGACCCCATTCTGCCCCAGGAGTCCCCGTGCTCAGAGGCTGTGCTCTGAGGACACTGGGCCAGGGACCAGGCAGTGCAGAGGAAAGGACCTCGCGTGTCAGTGGGGATGGGGTCGGGGTGGACAGCAGCCTGAGGCCCTCCCGGCAGCCCCCACGGAGCCTCCTCCCTTTCTTCTGAAGTGGAGTGAGGCAGGATACCGGGCACCACGGGAACCACCGGGAGAAAAAGGGATCACAGCACCTACGCACAGGTTGTCATGAGAACCAAATGAGAAAACCATGGGTGCCCAGAGTCCAGGTGGGCATCTAGTGGGTGCTAAAGGGATGTCATCTGGGGTGCAGCATGGAGAAGTTCAAGACCCTGCAGGGACTACTGTCACCCTTGGGGATGCCCAGCACCTGAGCCCCCTTCCTCTGTCCAGGGCCTTCCTCCCTCCCCCCACCCCATCTTCGGAGGCAGGCCCCTCCCGGCACAGATGTTGACAATGCTGTCCCAGCCTTCCCAGCTTCGTGGGGACGCAGGGGGTGCGGCTGGGTAACAGCTGTGGTGGCAGCACCTGGCGTCCAGAGTCGGCATGAGATGAGGGGTCTGGCCAGGGCGTCAGTGGGGGTGTCCGCACCAAGCCGCTTCGGGCATGTGATTTGGGGCGTTGTCCCTCGCTGGGTGTGGCCTTTGGGCCTGGTTCTCTGGCTTTCCCGGAGAATCCATGACACACTCAGTAGCCTCTAATGAACCCCTTTCTGTTTAAATTAGTCCGAACTGGTTTCTGTTGTTTCGAACCAGAAATCTGGGAAGTGCGGCCCCCAAAAGCTAAGGGGATTGTGGGTAGCATCATTAAAGATCTAGTGCCCAGAAGAAGGGAGGGTTTGATCTGTTCATGTCTGCTCTGTGGAGCACAAAGCACAGAAGGGAGGCCCAGCTCCACTCTGGAAGCTATACTCCAGAAAGGCTCGTGACAAAGTGGAGGTTTCTGGGGGACAATGACCAGGTCAGCGTGGGTCTAGAATTCATAGGGGGGACGGGAGCCTGGCTTGGAGCTGAGTAGGCTGAAGGCTCTGGGGAGAACTGCCATGGTTTAGGCCCCAAGGACCGCTCTGGCAGCTCAGGGGGTGTGGGTCCAGGCCTTGCTCACAGTTGGACTAGTTTGACAATGGACAGAGCTGCCTTTAGAGGGGGTAAGCTCCCCAGCATTGGAGGTAAGCAAGGACTGGGTCCTGAAGCAGACAAAAGAAGCCTAGCCTGGGCTTCCGTGGCTTGGCTTTGGGGTGTGTCTCCCAGCTCAGTGAAGAGAATATCTTTTTTTTTTTTTTAATTAACTTATTTTATTTATTTATTTTTGGCTGTGTTGGGTCTTTGTTGCTGTGTGCGGGCTTTCTCTAGTTGCGGCGAGTGGGGGCTACTCTTGTTGCGGTGCATGGGGCTTCTCATTGCAGTGGCTTCTCTTGTTGCGGAGCACGGGCTTTAGGCACGCGGGCTCAGTAGTTGTGGCACGCGGGCTCAGTAGTTGTGGCATGCAGGCTTAGTTGCTCTGCGGCATGTGGGATCTTCCCAGATCAGGGATGGAACCCGTGTCCCCTGCACTGGCAGGTGTGTTCTTAACCACTGCACCACCAGGGAAGCCCCGAAGAGAATACCTTGCAGCAACACCCAAACACTAGATTTGGCAGAGGCCCTCCCTGCCCACCACCCACCAACCAGGCCTCAGTACAGCCCACGGTGGTGGGGAGTGAGCCCCCAATTTACCAAGAAGCCAACAAACTTCTTCTCACTCCCCAGGGGGCCTCGCCCAAACCCAGGGATGGGGGCACATGCCTGAAGGATGAACAGGCAGAGGGGGCAAATCTCAGTAACTGAGGATGACTGATAAGGGCCTTGATAAACCACCTGAAAAAATAGCCCTAAGTACACTGAGAAACCATTATTTTCCTACTGATCACTTAGCCAAAGATCACAGATTGATAATTAGCGTGCTAGTGAGGACACAGGGGAGCTGGCACTCTCCTGTATGTTGATGGCTGTGTACACTGAAACCACCACTGCAGCAGGAAATTTGGCAAATCCTACGGAAGTCCCGCCCACACATGTCTTCTGACCTAGGGATTCCATTTCTAGGAATTTATCCTTGGTTACATTTGCTCACGTGCAAAATGACGTGTGAGCCATGCTATTGTTCGGTGAAAGCAAATGATGGCGGCAACCTGCTCATCCACGAACAGGGGACATCAAAGAGATGATCGATGGTACCTCCACACAACAGAAAACTGGGCAAGCGGCAAAGAGACCAACGGTGTTTTTTGTGTACAGATATGCACGGCTCTCCAAGATAAAATAAGTGAAACTCTCAGTGTAACCACTAAGCTACTATTTGTGTATGAAAGAAAAAAACACAAACCGCATGTCTGCTGATGCGCTGTAGGCAGAGACTGTGTCCAGAAGGATGCACAAGGGATCAGGAATAGTGGCTGCCGCAGGGGAGGGGAGCGGCTGGGAGAGAAGCGAGACTGACTTTTCACTGAAGGCATTGTAAACCTTCAATACCTTCTGAATTTGGAAAAGCATGCATGTAGTGTATAAATAACACAATAGGAAAAGAAAACAAAATGTGACAGGAAATAGAACCTGCTAGGCACTCTGACACGAAGTGTGTCCGGGGTGTTTTGGGCAGGTGTCACTGCTCCCTCTTTGCAGGTGATGAAATGGAACCAGCTCGGAGAGGTTCAGGGAGCCACCCAGCGTCACCCAGCAAGGGAGTAGTGGGGCTGGGGCTAGGACCCAAGTCTGCAGTCATGCTTGGGGCAGTACCTTCACCGGGAGCCAGCTGCCCAGGGCCAGTCGTTGCTGTGCCAGCCCCGGACTGTGACCTCTAGATCTGGGAAGGGGGACAATTCTAGAAACTCAGCTCTAGACACCGAGTCTGGGAGAAAGATCGTGCCCCCTGTGGAAAGGCCCTCAGTCACGGAGTTCTGGGGAAGCCAGGCCTAGCCCTGCCAGGGGAGAGCTGTGTGACCTCCAGCAAGTTAATTTCCCCTCTGTGAACCTGAGCGCCTCATCCAGGTTCCCACTGAGGGGATGTAAAAGCCTTAAATGAGGTGATGACTGAGAAAGCTCCCTCCTCGCAAGCAGGTTCACCCAAATAATCCAGGTCTTTCAAACTGGCCCCCGCACCTCTGGATCCCCCAAATCTCTGAGCTGTCCTGCTTCACCTCCTTCTGGGTCCACGCAACTCTAACACAAACACTCCTATTGTTTACTAAGTTCATCCGATTATTCATCCATTCAATTTACACCTTTGCAGGGCCTCCAAGCGTCAGCCTCGGGTGGCCAGGGCTATCCTCCTCTCACGACCCCACCCGCGCATCCCCGCACTTGCTCACGCCTCCCAGAGCACACTCGGGCTCACAGCCCTTGAGCGCCTGGGTACAGGCACTCGGACCACGCCCTCCGCCCACAAGGACCCGTGGCGAAAGTCACCGGGGGCCCTACGGCTCCACTAGTCTAGAGGGGCGCCCATCGCCCCTCAGCTCCAGCCTGCGCTCCCCAACCCCTCAGCGCAGACCCCTCCCCTAAACCGCCCCAGGTGCCCAATGAGCGCCGCGGCTCGGGCCTGCCCCGCCCACCCCCGGGGAGCCCCGGCTTCCGATTGGTCCGCCAGGGCGCTGTGTTCCCCCCCTCCTCACATGGGGCGGGGGCGGGGTGAATGAAGTGGGAGCGATTCCTCCGCCCCCGCGCTTACCTACCAGGCCCAGCGGGGCCCGCCCCCCCTGCGCCCAGTCCAGCGCCCGCCCGACCGCCGGCCGCTGCCCTGGACCCTGGCGTCCGGCTCCCCCCGGGCCAGGACCCCGCGTCGCGGACCCACGATGGCCAAGCGCAGCTCGCTGTTCATCCGCATCGTGGAGGGGAAGAACCTGCCCGCCAAGGATATGTGAGCACGGCCGGAGAAGGGAACCCCAACTTTCCGGGGAGGGGCGCTGCCCCTTATGCCTGCCTGACCTTTCTGGGGTCCACACGGCCAGCCCACAAATAGAGCAGTGGTGAGGGTGTGCCGAGTGTGGCTGCAGTAGGAGACTGGCAGGGAAATGGGGACAGTGAGATTTGCTGCGAGCACCGGACAGGGGATGACAGGGAAGGGCCGGGGTCTGGGGAGGGGGCGGGGATCTGTAAGGGGCCTTAGTGAATAGGGAGGGAGAGAACGGCGGCTCAAGAGGGGAAGAGACTTTGATAGGACAGGAGCTGGGCGTGGGGGAGACATCGAAAAGGAGTTGTCTCCATGCACTGCCGGCGGGGGGGGGGGCGGGGTGTGGCTGGAGGGTGTGGGGTGCCCCCCCTAGAAACGAGGGGTGTTCCTCAGTAGTTCTGGAACCCTTAGCACCTGGGAGTGTGCACGGGCTGTCCTGGGGCTTCCTGCTGTGCATTTGGGAAGGGAGGGGCTGGCCTGAAGAGTGGACCTTAGGTCAGGAGGCTGGGACCGGTGCAGGATGGGGGGCTGGGTCGTAGCTGCTCTTGTACCCTCGGCTTTACCTGAGCCGTTGCCTTTAATCCTCACAACCACCCAGCAAGGTCGTTCTCACCATTCCATTTTACAGACGTGGAAACCGAGGCTCAGAGATGTGAAATGCTGGCTCCAAGTGGCGGAGCAAGGTCTTGAGTCTAGGGCTCCTAACAAGCACTGACACCTAGGACCTTCCCTGGGCCCTGGCCAGATCTGAGGAGGTTTCCGAAGCCCTGGTCCCACCCTCCTCAATAGGTGCCAGAGCTGAGCAGTCCGGTCCCATCACTGGCTCCCTTGTATGAGCCTTAGGCAGCTCACTGTCCCCAAAGCCTCAGTTTCCCTGCTGTAAACTGGAGGTGGGAATCCCTCTCAGATAAGAGCGGTGGAGAGTACGAAGCTTGAGGGGCCTCGCTGCCTAGAGGAGGGGGCGGGGGAGCCCGGAGGCAGCATACGGTCCAAAGTCTGGCCACCTCCCCACCCCCGGGCTCCTCAGGGCGCTCCCGGATGCAGAGAGGTGGTGGACTGGGGAGTGGGGTGCAGGAGGACCGGGCGAGGGCATCTCCCTCGCGCGCACAGTGGCCCCTGTGAGTTTCCCAGCACCCTCAGCGCCATGAGCAGTTCCAGTTCAAGGCCCCCTGGGCCTGACGAGGCCAGGTTCAGCCGTTGCCATGGCAATGGGTGAGGGAGGGTGCTGGGCGGGCTGTCTCAAGGTGGGTTTCCCTGCGTGCGGGGGAGTTGGGGCGGGAGCTGGGAATGTGGTCTCTGAGGTGGGAAGGCAGATGAGCTCTGAGAAGGGTCTCAGCCTCCAGGCCCAGCCTCTAAGCACCCCCCACGCGAGCACTGGTATCTAGGTCAGCTTGGCCTCCTGTGGCTGGTGGCGGCTGGGAGGAGCAGCCCCTCCATCTGTTGCCTCCCTCCGCATCCCTGCAGCGCTGGCCCTAGTGCCCGACTCTAGGCTTTCACCAGCCTAGGGCGGTGAAACAGTGGACTCTGCCTACCTGGGAGCCATGGTGCCCGGTTCCCTGCCCAGCCCTGCCTCTGCACAGCTGAGGGACTCCACCAAGTGCCTCCATCCCCAGGGGAGCGGCCACCAAGTTCTGAGGGTTCTGCCTCCAGAATCTCTGTCCTTGCCCTGCCCTCCTGCCTCCTCACCTCCCCCTACCTCCTTTCCTCTGCCTTCCCCATAGAGGCTGGTGTGCGCAGCTCTGACCCGTCAACCATCTCTTAAATCCAGCTGTGAAACTCCGCCACCTCAGCCCCTCACATTTGGGCTACTGGCCTTCACAGCCCTGCTTTTGCCCATGTGTGAGTCTTCTGCCTTCAAGGACTCCCCTTCAGGGCTCACCGGAAAACTCCTATTCACCCTTTAGGACCTCTTCCAAACTTCTACTCCTCTTCAGGACTTTCCCTGGTGCCCTTGGGTAGGGTTCCTTGCCCCTGTTCCATGCCTTCCAGCACTTTGGGTCAGCTGGAGTTAGGACGAAGCCCTTGGTAGCAATTGCTCCTTCGTGGGCTGCCTGCACCACGTGACTCTGAGGTCAGGAACCATGACTCATTCGTCTTGGCATGCCAGGTCCCTTAAGGGACGCCTGGTCCACAGTAGGGGAGATTCAGATGTGTCCAGGACCTTCCCATTTAATCCTCTTATTAACCCTATAAGGTAGATATGCTCCATTTGTAGATGGGGAAACCGAGGCTCAGGATGGGGAAGTCCTTTGCCAAGGCCACACAGCCAGTAGGGGGAGAAGTCAGGATTCAAACCCACTCTGCTGCTGACAGGCCAACCTAGCTGGACCCAGGTTGCAAGCTTGCCAGAAGGACTCAGTGGGGACCGAGCCTCGCAAATGCCACGCAGAGCGTTTGGCTTAGGCATGGCGGGGGTTTGGAGGTCACAGGAGGCCCTCCCCAAGTGCTGGAGGCACGGGGGGCGGTGAGCCTGCCCCACTGGGCCTCATCAGCCCCAGTTTGTCTCCCGAGCAGCATCCCTTCCAGCTGGGACTTGCATGCTTCTGAGGACGGGGAGTTCACTTTCATTCATGGTGACCCATCTTGACTGAGACAGTTCTGAGGAAGGGTGTCATCACACAGTGACCACCGGCCTCCCGGACACTTCCACTCATGGGTTTTGAGTCCCCTTAAGGGCACAGAGCACAGCTGTGTACCCCATCACCAACAGCTTCCAGAGCCCATCTGCTTCTGTCATGCTTCCTCCCATCCTTGGGGGCCTGGGTCAGCCATACAGGAGCTGAGTCTCATGGTGACCAGTGGCCAACTGGCTCCCACGCCCAGTGGCCCTGGGGATGGGCCCGGGACTATTTCGGGGTTTACCCTGATCCTCCCCGTTCCACAGCCTGGAAACTGCCAAGGCCCTAAATATAGAGGCCCCACAAGGAGCCAGGCTGGGCCAGCAGCGGCTGTGAGTGGCTTGGAGAAGGAGAAGTGGGAGAGGGGCCCAGCCCAAGGGCCTCATCAGGGCAGAAGGCCCAAGTCCCAACAGCTGGCCAGGGGCCACAGTTGGGCTCAGGTCCTTAAATCTGGCCTCAGCCCCCTCTTGACCCTGCCCCCTTCCGCCCCTCTGATCCAGCCACCCAGCTCACGGCTGCCCTGAACGCTAGGTCTGCTCCTGCCCGCAGGCCTCTGCCCACCCCAGTGACCCCGCCTGCAACAGGAGCCCCAAACCTCACTGTTCAGTAGGGATTCATTCGTTGAGCTGAGCAGTGGGCAGTGCCGGGCTTACAGGGAAAAGCAAGAGATTCCTCGCCCCTGGGGCTGCCAGGAGGCCCCAGACCTGGAGGCAGAGGAGGCCTTGTGGTGGGGGGCAGCCACTGAGGTCTCAGGCCACCCTGACCTCTCCCTCCTTGCTCCGAGTTACACATGCAGCTCCTGGGCCCGGCCACCCAGCCCAGCTCCCGCGGTGCACGGGGCCCTGATTGCTTGAGGCCCGGAGTCCCCTGGCTTTGAGGCGGTGGGATGCAAGCTGGGATGTTCCCAAGGGGCTCTCTGGAGGAAAGGGCTCTTGAATGATGGGGGAGAGGGTTACAGACGGAAGAAGGAGGAGTCCAGGGCAGTGCTAACATTTACTAAACACCTCCCACGGGCTGGGCCTCACATCATGCCAGGGACCCAGGGAACCTACCCTGTGAGCTGGCATTACAGGTCCCACTCTACGGGGAGGGGGGACCAAGTCTTAGGAGACATTTCGCATCAGTGTCAGGAGAGCCTTTGGAGATGTTTGTCTCTAGTAGCTTCCTCTGCCGGAAGATCCCCTTTTGAGAAGGAAAGCTGGGCTTGGAATTCCCCAACCTCCAACATGCAAAAACACTTCCTTTTTATGGAGGCCAGGCCTGAAGGGCACTTCTGAAGACAGGCCGCCCCCACTTCTTGCCCAGTAGTGGCCCTGGGCCTGGCCAGGGCTGCCCTCAACCCCAGGAATCAATTCCCCACCAACAGAGACAGGGGGAACCAAGCGGTCCTGGGTTGCCTGGCCCATTCGTTCTTTTCCAGATGGCTGGGAGCTTGAGGCCGAGGGTTTTATTCGTTCATTCATTCATTCATTCACTCATCCAATAAACACTCACGGGACCCCGTCTTGTGCCAAGCCCTGTCAACACAGAAGTGGTCCCCACTCTCAGGTAGCTCATAGACAGGTAGGGGAGGCAGCTGGTGACAGTACATCACTAGCAGTGCTGGGATGGAGGGAAACGTGCCAGGGAGGGGGCTGGCGGTGGGATGGCAGGGGAGACCTTACTCCGGGCCTCTGGGACAGGAGAGGGTTCTTAGTGAAGGGGACTGAGGAGGGGTCTTGGGAGGAGTGGGAAGGCAGTCCAGGCGGGAGGAACGGGAGGAACCAAGTCTGAGAGGAGAGAGTGAGGGGCTGACTTGGTTGAGGGTAGGCTTTTGTGACTGCTGTTTCTGTCTTCCCTGGTTGAGGCGGGGCAGGGGGGTGGGCTGTGGGAGGCGGCAGGAAGGAGAAGCACCCTTTCCCGAGCTGGAGAAGCAGCGGGCAGGGGAGCCTTGGTGCACGATCCTGCCTCTGCCTCACCAGCCCCCTCCCAGACCGAGGCTGGAGGTACACTTTCCTGCCTGAGGATTCTTTGGGTCTCAGTCCAGGACCTGGTGCCTCAGCCTTGACTGTCTTTTTCCTGGGGTCACTGGGAGCCCCTGAAGGAGGAAGGAGGGGTGCCCACGGCCGGCCGCCCCATCAGTCAGCCCCTCCCCGCCCCTCTCTTGCAGCACAGGCAGCAGCGACCCCTACTGCATCGTGAAGGTGGACAACGAGCCCATCATAAGGTACCGCCCTCGCCCCGCCCCCACCTGAGGGTGAGTGAGATGGGCTGCTCGCCATTCCCCCGGCCCGGCCCGTTCCAGCTCACACATCTGGCGGGGTGTGTGTGTGTGTGTGTGTGTGTGTGTGTGTGTGTGTGAAATTTGCATGGAGATTTGCGTGGCGAGGGCTTGGAGCATCTGATTCCCTGGAGCCCATCGGGCCCTAACAGCCTGCTAGGAGGTAAGAAAGACCCACAAGTCTTGCTAATTACTGACCTTAACGCCCATGGAGTGGTTATCTAGCCTGGGCTGGGTGCTCAGCCAAGGGCCTCTCACCGACTCTGTTGCTCTTTACAACCTTTACAACCCGCAGGAGGGACAGATGATGACTAGTAACAACCGCTGTCACTTAGGGGATGTGGTCTCCGCCAGGCCCTGTGAGGAACCTTTTCCAGCCCGTTTAATACTTCCAGTGAGCTCCGTACGATAGCGTCACATCCCGTTTACAGAAGAACTAACTTGCCCAGAAGGGCCACTTCCCCTGGGCATCCCTTTCTCCATGGGCTCCATGATTCTGGGCAGGGTCTTTGCTGTTTGGTCCCCTCTCTCACCCAGGCCTTTGCCTCCAAGTTCATGGCCAAAGCCGCTCAGCTCTTCTGCCCATCTGGGTGTGCACTGCTGATGGATAGCCAAGGCTGCCAGCCTCACAGTTCTTCTCACTGCAAACACCTTTTTCCAGATTCTCTCCTGAGCATGGACACCATGAGGGGGGAGAGATGCATGCTCTGATTGTCTCAATGACAGACAGGGAAACCAAGGCCCCAGAGTTCAAGTGACCTGTCCAAGAACTGGTTGGGGTGAAGGTGATCCCCGGAGCTTTCATCTGGGTCCTTGGGAAGTTTCAGCTTCCCCACACCCACATACCCTGCTGAGCCCTATGTGTTGAAGGTTCTGTCCTGGGGGGGGGGGTTCGGCCAGAACTGGGTGAGGCTTTGCCCATACAGGACCTCTGTGGGTCAGGACCCAGACCTTGGCTCTCAGGGCCCCCAGGAGGACTCTCTGTCTCCAGAGTCAACTTGGCCATCCCCCTGCCTCTACCCTCAGTGAGTCTGTTCAGCATCAGGAGCCAGGGGGAGGCTTTGGTCCTGGCTCTGCCACTGTCCTGCTGTGTGACCTGAGGCCAGCTACTGCCAACTCTGGTCTCAGTTTCCCCAAATGGAAAATGGCCTGATAGAAGCAGCCTGTGCCCCACCCAGGGCAGAGAGGAAGGTCAGGAGGGAATGATTGGTGATGGACGGTGGGTCCGGGACCTAGCAGAGCAGTTTTTCCCGGGAGTGGAGGCAGATGTGGGGAAAGGTGGGCTCAAGCCACACAGCCCCGCCTTGTCCCAGCCCGGGGCCTGCGGGCGGCCCAGGCAAGTGCCGAGGGTCCTCTCTTGCAGGACAGCCACTGTGTGGAAGACCCTGTGCCCCTTCTGGGGCGAGGAGTATCAGGTGCACCTGCCACCCACCTTCCACTCGGTGGCCTTCTACGTCATGGACGAGGATGCCCTCAGGTGGGTGGAACCCCAGTCCTCAGCTGGGGCCCAGACCCCGCCACCTGTCCCTCTCTGGCCCATTTCGCTGCTGGGACTGCTGGTCACGGCATCCTCTTTCCAGCCTGGAGGGAGGGGGAGCCCGGGGGGATCCGGAAGGTGCAGGGTTTGGATGTGCGGTGTCTGTGTATGTGTGTGTGGATTCATTGTGCTCCCACCACATCACGCGTGTGCACATGCACTGGGCGTGTGCACATGCACGGGGATGCAAGCTAGGAAACAGGCCCCCGGAGAGAAGAGCTTGGCATGTTTGTGGGCATGCGTGTCAGTCCACGTGCGGAAACATATCCCACGCCCATGAGAGGGCCTACAGAAGGGTCATGGGTCCGGCTCCGTGGGCTCCTATAAGTGACTGGAGTGTTAGTCTCCCTGCTCCCGCCAGGGGCCCTGAACTGCGCGGGAGGGGGTCCTGGGCTCCGCACCGAGCCCCGCCCAGCTCTGGCTCCCTCTCCACCCTCCAGCCGGGACGACGTCATCGGGAAGGTCTGCCTTACCAGGGACACCCTGGCTACTCACCCTAAGGGTAAGATCCCGGGAGGGAGCCCACTCCTGCTTCTCCTCCCCTGGCTTCCCTCCCCTGTCCCCCCACTGGTCTGCCCAGTCCCCGGCCCACCCTCCACTCTGAGACCCTTCTTCCGGGCTCTTTCAGGCCCCCATGCTCAGGAAAAGCCATTTCTACCCTCCCCAGAAGGGCCTGTGGCCCTCTCTAACTCCTGCACCCCGGCCTCTGTGCCCCATTCTGTCCCCGCCCTCAGTTGGGACCACATCCCCCCAGGGCAAAGAGGGGCTGCTAGTGGTGGGATCTGAGGCCTCTGGAGGCAGAGGAAGGGGCCTCTTTATGCTGCATGGCCAAGGTGTGGGAACCCCTCCTCCCAATCTGGCTGGCTCTGTACGCCACGGGGTCCCCTCAGCCTGGGTCCTAGTGTCCTAAGCCTGAGGGGTCGGCCTGGAGCGGGGCTAGGCTGGAGAGCTCCTTGGAGGATTCTGGGGATGCGGACATTGTTTGCAGGGGTCAGCCCTGCCCCAGCCTCACCGTGTGACCTGGTGCTGCCTCCCCTGGACTGAGTCCCCATCTGCCAATGCAGGTTCAGACCAGGAGCTCTGAGACGCTTCCGGCTCTGCTGGCCGGGGCCCCTGTGACTCTCAAGGGGCCTCCCCAGCACACACCTGCTCCCGTCTGTGAGGCTGGGGCAGGCCTGGGGGCGGGGGCGTCTGCTGACTCACGGAGCCTCTTGGCCCCTGCCAGGCCTGAGGCCTGTCCTGCCTGTGGCCCCAGCCAGCCCCTTGGGGGCCAGTGGCCCTAATGATGCCATTCCCTCGTCGCACCCCCATCTGGGCTTAGGCCCTCCTCCCAGCACCCCTGGGTGACAGCCACTCTCCCCCTGTTTTAAGATGAGGAAACTGAGGCAGAGAGGCCGGTCCCAGGATGGGTCAGGGTCAGGGCCACCAAATGCAGCGTGGCACAATAGTGAGGACTTGGACTTTGACCCAGGCTCTTTTAACCACTGTTGTTCAGCTTCTGAACCTCAGTTTCCCCACCTGTCACTGGGGACAGCAGCCCCTGCCTCACGGGAGCTTGAGAGGCTTCCGAGGGGACTGTGTAGGGGCCCGTGGTGCCTGGCGGGGCTGAGAGAGAAGGGCCAGGGCCCTGGCTGAGCCGCGGCCCCTCAGGTTTCAGTGGATGGGCCCATCTGACGGAGGTCGACCCTGATGAGGAGGTGCAGGGCGAGATCCACCTGCGGCTGGAAGTGGTGCCGGGGACCCGGGCCTGCCGGCTGCGCTGCTCTGTGCTGGAGGCCAGGTGAGCCCTGGGAGACTGGGCAGTGGGCCCCACGAAACTAGAGAAACCCACTGTGGATGCTGGCTGGGCCTCCTCTCCCCCGACTCCACCTCCTGACCCCATGCCTCCTCCCTGGAAAGCGGGCTCTTGGGCACACGGGGGCGGCTTCTCTGACCTGAAGACGTTTCCCAGATGACCCCGCTCAGGAGGCTGTGTCTCTTAGGGGAAGGCATGATGTTCTAATGCTGGAAATTCAGGCGTCCTAGAGAAGTGGGGGTGATGGGCGACAGGGGACCCTGAACCCTGATCATACCGCCCCAGTGCCAAGACTGGGCTTCCCCTGGCTTTAACTTCAATATGAACTTGGCCCGACTTGTGAGGTGGGCGGGAGTCCTCGGTGGGGTGGGGGGGTGGAAGGAGTGGCTGAAAACCTCCAGATGGGAGGGGCGGGGTTCTCTCCAGGAGCCACAGTGACTTGGGTGGGAAGATGGGCCTGTCACCTGTGACAGGGAACCCCCCACCCCTACCAGGGTATTTTTAGCTGCAGGCTCCACTCCCATCTGGGTCCGAGTGTGAGTCACACACAGTCCATGAGAAGCACCTTCCTGTCTGGCTCCAACCCCCCTCCGCCGGCTCCTTGCCTGGCTCTGGGGTGGGAGCAGGCGGGGGCCCCCAGCCTCCCCCTGCCGTCCCCTGGAGGAACACACCAGCAGGCCGGCACCTGTGGAGGAGCCGCGGGGTAGCTGGCCACTCTGGGAGGAAGACCTCCCTCCTGAACATGAGGCCTATGGCTCCCCCGGCTTTATTGTCTGTCCTGGGGCCGGGATGTGGAAGAGGCACGGCCAGCTGGAAAAGGGCTGGCCTTGGGCAGAATCACAGTCACGTCCCTCACGCTCTGTCATCCTCGCGGGCCATCCACGCCTCTCTGCTCACCCACTTCCTCCTTCCTCAGGCTCGCCCGGGCCAGGCTTTCTGTAACCCGCATGCTCACACGCTCACGCACACTCGCACACACGCACACACGTGCGCACACGCTGCCCAGACTGTCGGGGACACGACGGCTGGGCCAGCCTGGCCTCCTCTTCGCAAGTGCCTGGGTGGGAGTGGGGGGCAGTGGTCGGTCAGCCCTCTGTCTGGCGTGTGAGGGGACTCATCCCCCAGGCTCCTTGGCTCCAACCCCTGTAAGGAGCTGCCTTTGTGGCAGAAACAGACAGGACATTTCCTCCTCGTCTTTCTGGGCAGATTCTCAAGGCCAAACTCTGGAATTTTATTAGACAGTTCTGAGGAGGAAAGAAAAGCAGTCACGAGAGGCATAAAATGGAAAAGACGGAAAGGAGCAGAAAATAATATTTCCAGGGAAGGGAACGGGGCTGGGCTTTGTGGTTCTTCCAGAGGGTTCTAAGCTGGGGGCACCGCGGCCAGCCTTGGGCTTCATAAAGGACCGTCTGTGGAGAGAGGGCAGGATGGTGGTCAGGGCCGCTCACCAAGGCCTCCCTCAAGTAGGGGGGATATTGCGGGGACAGGCCTTCTAGAAGCCCATCATCTCAATTCAAGGGATTATCTTCTCCATTTTACTGATGCGGAAACCGAGGCTCAGGAAGGTGGCCGTTGCCCTGGAAACTGGGAGGGGGAGGGGGGCGCCCCTGGCCCAGGCTGTCCCACGGCTGAGCTTGCCTTGCCTGCCCCGCCCACCAGAGGAGGTGCAGCGGCCGACCTGCAGCGGCCGAGTCAGAAGGAGCCTTGGAGGATGCCCCCGCCCCAGGGGTCCATGGCGTGACCACGGTGGGAATGGCTGGAGAGCTGACAGCCACCCAGCTTGCCAGGCCCAGGATGAGCCCAGGCCTTTCCAGCCCGGCGTGGGGTTACCCCACAGTGGTGGGGTGTTAGCCCAGGGGACGCTTGGTGACAAGTGGATGCTCTCCTCCCTCGCAGGGACCTAGCCCCCAAGGACCGGAATGGTGCATCTGACCCCTTTGTCCGAGTGCGCTACAACGGCCGGACGCAGGAGACCTCGGTGAGGAGGCTGGGGGACCGGGAGGGGGCAGGGGGGTCACCTGGGAGGTCAGGTTGGGCCTGCAATCTTACAGAGGAGGCTCAGAAAAGTGGGGACACCTCTCCGAGAGTGCACAGTGGGTCCAAGCCCTTCTGGTGCCAGCTCCTGTGGCCTCAGCTGCCTTTCACTTCTGGCCCAGATGGGCCGAGACAGCCCACCTGGGGTTAATCTGCAAAGTCCAACAGCTGCCCACGTGACTTTTCTCACCTCTGGGGAACAGCCAGGGTGGTGAGCTCAGTCCCGGCGGGGAGGGCGTCGAGACCTGGGTTCTCAGTGCAACCTGCTACCACTTTGCTGTGTGGCCTTGGACAAGTGCGTTACCCACTCTGGGCCTCAATTTCCCCACTTGAGAACCAAGTAGGGGTTTGGACAGGAAGTTTTTACCTCTGCTATTTCGGGGCCTCTGCCTGGACCGAGGAGAGGAAGCTGCATCAGGGCCCCTGCGGGGAAGGTGCAGTGTGGGGGGTGTCTGTCCTTGGCTGGGCCTGGGGAGCCTCATGGCGTCAGCCCCGCCCCCGCTGACCCTTTTCTGGGCAGATCGTGAAGAAGTCACGCTACCCACGCTGGAACGAGACGTTTGAATTCGAGCTGGAGGAGGGGGCGGCAGAGGCGCTGTGCGTGGAGGCCTGGGACTGGGACCTTGTCAGCCGCAATGACTTCCTGGGCAAGGTGAGCACCCTGCCCCTTCAGGCCGCACCCGCCCGGCCTCCATCCCGGCCATCCCGTCTGGCCATCCCCAGGAGGCCCGGGACTCCCCAGAGCCAGCCACTGGTGCTCAGGGACCCTCGGAAGGTACCCCCTCTTAAAAGAACAGTAGCTGGCAAGGAAGAGACCTGAGGATCCCAGCCCCAGGATGCCCCCCGACCCATAATGCCTCTGCCCCACCCCCAGGTGGTGTTCAATGTCCAGAGACTCCGGGCGGCCCAGCAGGAGGAGGGCTGGTTCCAGCTGCAGCCCGACCAGTCCAAGAGTCAGCGGGAAGAGTGAGTGCCTGTGGCTCGGTGGCAGGGTTGGCAGGGCTGGCTCTGGGCCCTGGGAGGCAGAGCGTTGGCGCCAGCAGGGAGACAGGTGTGCTGGTCAGGGGTGGGTGATGCCACCCCAGGTTTCTTGTGGCCCTCGCCCACCAGGCCAGCATCCTTCTCCATCTGGCCAGATCCCGCCTCGTCCCCCTTCTCACAGTCCTGGACTCAGCCCTGTCCTCAGAGCTCCAAGGCAATACACGTCTCCTGCGTTCTGTCTTCTGGCAGATTCTAGAACAAGCCTTCAGATACTTTCCCTTTAAGGGTTTCTCTGCAGACCTCAGACCAGTGTTCAAGTCCCCAGAGCTCTGAGTCAGTTTCCCTGAGCCAGAGCTCCTCCCAATTTTCCAGGAATAGGATTGCCAGATAAAATACACGATATTCAGTAAAACTGAATTTCAGATAAACCTTGAATAATTTTTTAGTGTATGTCCATCCAATATCTGAGACAAACTTATATTAAAAATACTCAATTTATCTGAGTGTCATGTATTTTTATTTTGGTAAATCTGGCAGCCCTATCAAGGAAGCCCTCTGGCCTCTTTGCCCACTACTTAGCCCGGAAGTGGAGGACCAGCAGTGTCCCCCACCTCGGATGCTTCAGCTCTGTCTCTCCACAGGAGGCCCCAGACCCCCCCCCCATCCCCACCCTCAACAGGGCAGAGGCTGGGCGCACGCCTGTGTCCAGCTCCAAGGCATTTCCACAGAACCAGCCACGGCGGACTTGATGGCTTCTAGAAGCCATGTGTCACTTAGCCGTGCTGTGCTGTGGGCAGCGGGGGGCTGTAGAGACTGTCAAGTCTCGGTCATCGGCCTCCCCTAGAAGGGTCAGAGCAAGGGAGCTTGGAAGTTAGGTCTAATGGGGCAAGGTGCTTACCCTGTTTGAGCCTCAGTTTCCCCTGGCAGGTTGTTTTGAAGCTTGGGGATTTGATTGGCTTCCAGTGTAAAATATATACATGCGGGAGCTATCCTCTGGGAGTTGACAGGCTCAAGGCTGGGGAGTCCACATGGGTGAAGCCTGGAGTCCACAGGAGTGTAGAGGTGGCGGGGAGCCAGGCCTTGAAGACGGATGGAGTTCCCCTGAGGACGGAGGCAGGAAAAGCTTTCCAAACAGAGAGAACAGCCCAGGCAAAAAATGGGAGGAGAGGCAGTGCAGGGAACCAAGGTGGAGGGCACGTGCGGAGAGACCGCAGGGAAAACGGAGGCAGTGGGGAAGGGGGCACGGCCCCGGGCAGCCTGGGTCCCTGGTGGAGAGGTCACAGGCTGCCCGTTCCAGGGGCAACCTGGGCTCCTTGCAGCTGGAGGTGCGGCTGCGGGACGAGATGGTGCTGCCCTCCGGCTGCTACCAGCCCCTGGTGCAGCTGCTCTGCCGTGAGGTGAAGCTGGGCACCCAGGTGAGGGGGCCCCTGGGGGAAGGTGGGAGGGTCCAGGGACAGTCCGTGTGTCCTCCCTGTCCTTCTAAACCCACTCTGAAGGGCAGAGATCTGAGTTGTCAGGATGGTAAAGAACCAGCCAGTGCCCAGGGCCCCTCCGTCCCTTGGGAAAGTGCCCCCCCTTCCCCATGGTCCTCTGCGGTCCTCAGAGTGAAGGGTTTGGCTTCCCCTGTGCGTCCTGCAGCCCCACCTCTCCTTGCTGCCTCCCGCAGAGCCCAGGGCAGCTGATCCTACTCATCGAGGAGACGACAAGCACAGAATGCCGCCAGGACGTGGCCACCACCCTGCTCAAGCTCTTCCTTGGGCAGGGACTGGCCAAAGACTTCCTGGACCTGCTCTTTCAGCTGGAGCTGGGTCGCACCAGTGAGGCCTGGGAGGGAATGGCCCGTCTGAGGGCATGGTGGGGGACAAGAGCCCAGGACTCCAGGGATGCTGGGAGGAGAGAAATCTCAAAGTCCTCCTGTAGGAGGCTGATGGGTCCGATTAAGGAGGGAGAAGGGTCAGATTAGGAGGCAAAGGAAAGAGCAAAAGGCAGAGGTGGGGTGCTGGGTTGGGAGGTGGCCAGGAGGCTCTTTACTGAGCATCCAGCACAGAGCCCCCAGCCCCAAGGTCCTCCATCCTCCTCCCCAAAGCCTTGTCCCTCTGCCAACCCCCTACCCATGGGAACCTCTGCTTGTAGGTGAGGCCAACACCCTGTTTCGGAGCAATTCTCTGGCCTCCAAGTCCATGGAGTCTTTTCTGAAGGTGAGTTTGCATAGTATATTGTCTTTGTTTTATAGATGAGGAGACAGGTTCAGAGAGGCTAAGAGACAGAGTTGAAACTTAAACTTGACTCTTCTGTCTCCCGTCCAGGGCTCTTTAAGGATAAGACTTTCATTCACTCATTCATTCATTCATTCATTCATGTAGCTGCAGTTTGTTGAGCCGCCTTCCCCTGTGTGCCTGGCTCTATCCTGGGTGGATAGATGCCCGAGGTGGCTGGGAGGCCAGCTGCGAGGAAGATGGCGGGCAGCTGGAGGTGGGAGTCGGGACCAATGCGGCTCGCGGTGGCCCCCAGGTGGCTGGAATGCGGTATCTGCACGGCGTCCTGGGCCCCATCATTGACAGGGTGTTTGAGGAGAAGAAGTACGTGGAGCTGGACCCCAGCAAGGTGGAGGTCAAGGATGTAGGGTGAGGCCAGGGGTGATCCCTGAAGGCGCGGTGGGGGGGCGGGGGGGTCAGGCCCTTTCTTCAAGTGTGTGTTTAGAGCTCTTTCTGCCTGGTCTACCTTTCGTCTGCACTGCCCACCTGGGCGTGGTCTCTGTGTCCGTGTCTTGGCTGATGTCTTTCTACGCCTGTGTCTCCGGGTGCCCCTGTCCGAGTCATGAGTGCAAGCGCTGACCTCGACCTTTCTGCGGGTCTGCCCCGGGCTCACTCAGGTGCTCCGGGCTGCACCGCCCGCAGACCGAAGCTGAGGTGCTGGAGCAGAGCGCGCAGACGCTGCGCGCCCACTTGGGGGCGCTGTTGAGCTCGCTCAGTCGCTCGGTTCGCGCATGCCCCGCCGTGGTCCGCGCCACCTTCCGCCAGCTCTTCCGGCGCGTGCGCGAGCGCTTCCCCAGCGCCCAGGACGAGGTTCGCCCTGTGCCGGTGGGGCTGGGCGGAGGGGAGAAAGTGGGGGGGAAAAGAAGTGGTGGAGCCCCAAGATGTGGTAGGAGGGGCCTGATGGTTAGAAGCCGAGGGCGGGGCCGGGGCCGGGAGTGGGAAGGTGATGCGGAGAGGTGGGGACAGCGCCAAAGGGAAAGGGGCTGTCAGAGCCCAGGCCTAGGGGAGTCCAGCCCCCAACTCTCGCGCACCCCTCCAGAACGTGCCCTTCATCGCCGTCACCAGCTTCCTGTGCCTGCGCTTCATCTCTCCTGCCATCATGGCGCCCAAGCTCTTCCACCTGCGGGAGCGGCACGCAGACGCCCGCACCAGCCGCACCCTGCTCCTGCTGGCCAAGGTCCGGGACTTTGGACACTGGCGGGAGGTGCCCAGCTGGCTGCTGAACAGGGGTCCTTGCCTGGACTGCCGTGTGTTCCCCACTGGCTCCAGGAAAGCCTTGTGGCAGGCCAGCGGTACCCTCATGTGGCGCTGCACTTCACAGTTTACAGAGCTTTCTCATGGTCACCCAGTCTCATGGATAAGGGAACAGGTCCACAGCAGGAGGTCGCCCAAGGCCTCACAGCCTGTCAGGGGTGAATTGGAGTCTTCTAACCCCCAGATCTACTCACTCCCAGGCTGCACTTAGATCTGTTTGGCACCAGGTTGGGACCAGGGTACCCAGTGGAGCGGAATCTGTTGTTAAATCTGCAGAGGAAGGTCACTAGGTTGGGCCCAAGTAGTCTCAACTGTAAGTCCCCGAAAGGTCTCAAGCTGTGATCCATTCACCCCTGACCCCCAGTGGGGATAGAGTAGGCCCGTGAGCAGAGCCTGTGCCATCTCAACCTCCATTTCTACAGTGGGAGTAGTACAGACTGGGTGGGGGTGGGGGGAGCGGCAGTGGCCCGGCCTCTGACCCAGCAGAGCCTGGCCTTTCGTGCTGTCAACCCCCAGGCGGTCCAGAACGTGGGCAACATGGACACACCAGCTTCCAGGGCTAAGGAGGCTTGGATGGAACCGCTGCAGCCCACGGTGCGCCAGGGCGTGGCCCAGCTGAAGGACTTCATCACCAAGTTGGTAGACATCCAGGAGAAAGAGGGTGAGCGCTTCCCGGTGCGGCCCCGCCCTCACCCGCCGATCACGTTTGCCCCGCCCCCGTCCCATGGCCTCGCCGCCTTCAGTGCCTCTCGCAGCTCCACCCACAGCCTGCTGTTGAAGTTTGCTCCGCCCCCGGCCCCGCCCTCGGTCCGCCCCTCCTTCCCCTCCAGGGGGCTCACTTGTCGCCTTCCCTCCCTGGCCTACAGAGCTGGACCTGCAGCGGGCCCTGAGCTTGCAGGCGCCGCCAGTGAAGGAGGGGCCGCTCTTCATACACAGGACCAAGGGCAAGGGCCCCCTCATGTCCTCCTCCTTTAAGAAGCTCCACTTCTGCCTCACCACGGAGGCTCTCAGCTTTGCCAAGACACCCAGCTCCAAGGTGGGTAAGGAAGGATGAGGGCAAGTAGGGCTCTGAGGGGTTATAACAGCCTGGAGGCACCTATCGCTTCTTTGGAGCCCATCCCAGGGTCCACCGGGGTCAGAGAAGAAAGCCAGGCAGATGCAGGCTCCTGGTGTCAGCCACAAGGTCACTTAAGACCCATGAGAAAGAAGGTCCTCTGTTCAGGGGGTCCTGGTGTGGGCAGCGGCTGCAGTGTCTAGCCCTGGCTTCTAGGTCAGGTGCATGAGGAAGGTGGGGCACTGGGAGCTCAGGGAAGCAGAGAGGGGCTGAGAGGCGTCCTGGGTTCCTGCCCTGTGCACCTAGGGGAAGTGTGTCAACCTCTCTGAGCCTTGGTGTCTTGGCCTGTAAATTGGAGATAATGGTCCCTACTTACCAGGTTGTTGAGAATTAGATGAGATGAGCTCTCTAAGGGTCCAGAGCCTGGCACAGAGCAGGATCTAGACCAATGGTATTACTGAAGACACTACGTCCCCTGGGCTGGCCTCTCCTGAGCACTTTTCTCCCAAAAAGCGCTGAGCACATACCTCCTGGATGGACCTGTTGACCCCCAAGCAGGGCCAACCTAACCCCCAGTCAGCCAGGATCTGGGGGATGGTCTCCAGGGATGCCCAACCAGCCCTGTGCAGTTTGGGGTGGGAGCAAAGGGAGTGAAGGAGCTCAGGTGACCCCTCAGCCCAGGCCTCCCACCTTCCAGCTTCTTTCACTCTGGGCAGCTGCCCGGCCCTCGGGTTCCCTGGGCAAAGCCTGCCTACCCACCCTCCTCTGGGCCCCTTTCCGCTCCTTGGCACGGAGCTGTGCCATCCTCTGGGCACCCCCGTGTATCCCCCTGTGCAGCACCGCCCGCACCACTGCCTCCTTTCTGCCTCTTCTCCAGCAGACACCCCAGTGCACACAGCACATCCTCCTCTGGGCTGTCCCTTCTGTTCTTTGGGAAGCCCCACCCAGAGACGGCTCAGACATGTGTCCTCAGGGCTCCCCTCCAGGTTTCCCCACTCCTCCCAAGAGTTGGCACTGCCCCTCTCTGCTTGTCCCTGAGGCCAGCAGGGGTGGTGAGCTTGGATGCCTGAGGGCCGTGGGGACTGGTCATTCGGATGATGAAGGGCCCTGGTGAGTTCCAGAAGCAAGGAGAACAGCGTCTGGGCGCTGGCAGCGTAGATTCAGCTTTAGCAGGTTGGGGGTCCCTCAGGGTCATAGATGTTTTAGGTCCAGAGCTTCTGCCTGTCCCATTTGTATCTCATCAAATTCGATGATGGCAGGAGTGGGGCAGGGTCCGGGAGGTGGGATGTGACTTTTAGGGCCTGGGAGAACAAAGGTGAGTTGGGAAAATAACTGCAAAGGCACAGGGCCTGGTCCACAGCAGGCAGTGCTTTCCAGCCCCAGAAAGCTGGGTTTCCTGGCACTTTGCTAAAGCTGAGACCTCCCAGGACTGCTGGGAGCCCACAGAGGCCAGGCACATCTGTCTGCGCTCTGTCCCGGCTGAGGGCACTCTCAGAGTAGGCTCCTGGGAGGGTAGGCACTCTGGATCCCCAACACCAACCCCTGATGCTGCAGAAGGGGAGACTGAGGCCCAGAGATGGGAAGTGGAGTGACCCTGGCTAGGACCCTGAGCCTCCTTTCCCCTGTTCCCCCTCTCCCCCAGAAAAGCACCCTCATCAAGCTTGCCCACATCCGGGCAGCAGAGAAGGTGGAGGAGAAGAGCTTCGGCAGCTCCCACGTCATGCAGGTCATCTACACGGACGACACGGGCAGGTCCCAGACCGCCTACCTGCAGTGCAAGGTGTGGGCCATGCCGAGGGGGCACCTGCAAATCGGGGTACTGTGGGAGAATGCCTGGGTGGGCTGGAATGAGGATCGAGTGAGCCTCCCACCCCCTTGTCGGCCGCATCAGGCACAGCAGGGGTGTGAAATCTGATGTGAGTGCGGCGTGTGTGTCTCCTGGGGTCTGGGTGCCTGGGAGGCCATGCCCATGTCTCTGCGTGGCCCTGCCTCGGCACCCACACGTAGGTCTGGGTGTGGTCCGGTGCGTGGACTGGTGTGTCCCCATGTCTTGAAGCTTCACATTGTGCATGTTTTTGGAAAGTGTATTTCCAAGTATCTGAGTTGCTGCTTGTGTGTTTCTGTGTGTGTGTGTGTATTCACACATAACAATCACACACTTAGGCGAGTGTGTGGCTCTGGGTGCACACTCTCAAGTCCCTTTCTCCTCTGTTCATGTATTAATCCATTCATTCACTCATTCATTCATTCATTCATTCATCTAAAAAAATATTTATTGAGCACCTTCTGGGTTCCAGGCACTATTCTAAGTGGTGGGGTTACAGCGGCAGACAAAACAGCGTCCTTGCCCTCGTGGAGCTTCCATCCCAGGGGAGAAGATGGACCCATAAATAAATATTTAAAATGTCAAATGGGAACCAGTGGAGACTGAGACAGGGAGGGGACAAAGTGAGGGTGCAGCAGGAGTGGTGCTCAGGGAGGGCCTCTGATACGCAGCATTTGAGCAGGGACATTGAGCAAGGAGGAAGGTGAAGTGGGAGGGGGCGTGCTTTGTTCCCCGCAGTGACTGTCCTGGGCACAGGGGTGGGAGGTCACAGACCCATCCCATGGGCCCCACCTCTAAGGACTCCCTGTTGGGTCAGAGTCTAGAGCCACAGGGAAAAAATGGTGACAGCAGAGCCACCACATATAGTTGGCAGGTTGTGGACTGCCCAAGGGCACGGCTGAGGGGGCCAGTGGTGGCTGAAATCCAGCCCACGCTCTGCTCACCAAGCCATGTGCCGGGTGCGGGCTGCATCCGTCTGGAGAAAGGGCAGCCTTTCCTAATTCACCCAAAGCTGCCGAGCGGGCTAGCAGGGACTGTGTAGTTCTGAGAGATAGGGCAGCTTCAAGGATGGAGAGCTTCCCGGAGGAGGTGACCTCTCATCAGTGCCCACCCCCCGTGCCCCCTGTAGTGTGTGAACGAGCTGAACCAGTGGCTGTCTGCACTGCGGAAGGTCAGCATCAACAACACCGGCCTGCTAGGCTCCTACCACCCTGGAGTCTTCCGTGGGGACAAGTGGAGCTGCTGCCACCAGAGGGACAAGACAGGTGGGATGGAGACCAGGGCCTCATGGCACTGCATCTGTCCCCGACAGGTCCCTGGAGCCCCTCCTCGCTGGCCTGGCGGGGAGCCACCTGGGCACCTGTGGGCACTCACCTGAGGCCAACCAGGCCCCGCAGTTGCTCTGGACAGAAAGGGTCCCGTGACCAGGTGGTTTGGGAAATGCCACTTGATGTATGTGATGCATGTGGGTACCTCAGAGGCCCTGGAGGAGGCCTGAAAATGAGTTAGAATCCCATATCTGACACCATTTAGCCAGCCCAGCACTTCCCAAATTCCTTTGCCAGGGAACACTTTTCTGGCCCAGTGAATGAGCTTCTTGCAGAACCAGTGTTCGAAGGAGCACACTTTAGGAATTCCTTGCTAATGAGGGCTGAAGACAGCCCCCTAATTTGCATATTTCCACACTGGCAGCCTGATACTGGAGCCGTGAGTTGGGGGCACCCTGGGCCTTGGGCACTGGAGGGATGACAGAGAGAAGCTTCTCCTAGAACTTTCAGTGATGATGGAAATGGTGTGTATCTGTACAGTCCAATACTGTGCATGTGCCAGCCCTGAACATGTGGTTATTGAGCACTTGTGATGTAGCTAGTGCAGCCGAGGAACTGAGGTTTGAATTTATTTTAATTTCAATTAATTTTAATATGAATGGTCTCAAGTGGCTAGTGGCTACCCTCTTGGACAGTAAAGTTCTAGAATGCTCAAGATCTTCCTTCCTTATCCCTACCTGCTTTAGAAAAAAAATTTTTTTTTAAATAAATTTATTTATTTTTGGCTGCGTCGGGTGTTCGTTACTACACGCAGGCGTTTTCTAGTTGCGGCGAGCTCTTCGTTGCGTTGCTCGGGCTTCTCACTGCGGTGGCTTCTCTTGTTGTGGAGCACGGGCTCTAGGTGCACGGGCTTCAGTAGTTGTGGCACACGAGCTCAGTAGTTGTGGCTCGCGGGCTCTAGAGTGCAGGCTCAGTAGTTGTGGTGCACGGGCTTCGTTGCCCCACGGCATGTGGGATCTTCCCGGACCAGGGCTCGAACCCGTGTCCCCTGCATTGGCAGGCGGATTCTTAACCACTGCGCCACCAGGGAAGTCCCCTTTGCTTTACAAAATTCTTGCTCCCCAGTCACAGAGGAGACTCAGCACTTGGAGCCCCTGGCCTGCAGGCCAGGCCGACCCTCGAGCCCGGTGGGGTCCAGGCCCTTGGAAGCTGGCCCACCTGCTGTAGCCCAGCCCTGGCTCTGAGGTTGAGCAGTGGCAGCTTGTTACGAGGGCGTCCCTGGCTGGTTGGCCTGACCTGCAGCGTCTGGCCGTAACCTTGTGACAGTAACCCTTGTCATTGGTACAGTGGGGCTCCCCAGGGCGCTACGAGGCAGGGCTGGGCAGCCGTATTTTGTGGAGCAGGAAACCGAGACTTAGCAAATGCAGGTGTCTCTGCCAAGGTTGTAAAGCAGCACGTGGCAGGGCCGGCTTATTCCAAGGCACAAAACCCCGGCTCCCCTCACCATGATCTTACAGTTCCAGGCTGCTCCCTGCTTCCTTCCAGGCAGGAATCTTCCAGAAAGTGGTCCAGCTCCCTGAGTTGTATCCTGCACAACTCCCACGTCCTGCAGTCATGGCTCAGGAGCTGAACCCGAGAGAGATGAGAGGCTGCCCCCTGGAAGTGTGGGGAGCCACAGGCAGGCCCTGGGCCAGACTTCTGGCTGTGCCCCCAGCCCAGCTCCGCCCTGGGGGCCCCTGAGTGCATCCCTTGCCCTCTCTAGGCCTCGGTTTCCCCATCTGCCTTCCAGGAAGTTGGACATAAGCGCTCACAGTGCCTGCCTGTAACTCTGTCCTCTCTCTGCCCCCAGATCTGGGTTGCGACAAGACGCGGTCCCGGGTGACCCTGCAGGAGTGGAATGACCCTCTCGACCATGACCTGGAGGCTCAGCTCATCTACCGGCACCTGCTGGGTGTGGAGGCCACACTGCGGTGAGGAGGCCTGTGCAGGGGCAGCGAGTCCCACGCAGCAGGGCCTGGGCAGCCCCAGGGGATATGCCAGGCGGGGGCTGGAGCCGGGATTCGGGCTCAGGGCCCCTCCGCAGTGGCTGGTCTCTTCCCTTGTAATCAGGCTCTGCACCTTCGTGCCTATGGCAGCCACACCTGGGAGGGCACCTGGATCTCTGCAGCATGAGGCTGGCTCATCTTAGGATGAAGGTCCCAAGGGCTGTGGAAGCCCAGGGTCAGGCTGTAGCTGCTCCGTGCCCCCCGGCTGACCCGGCCCCCTCATCTGCCCAGCCCTCCCTTGGTGCCCTCAGAGCACCAGGATTGCCCTCAGCCAACCCGCTTAATTCAGTGGTTCTCAGCCCTGGCTCCAGCTTAGAAAACACAGAACGCTTTTTAAAAACAGGATGCCTGGGCCCTACCCCACTGACTCAGAACCTCTGGTGGGGGCGGTTCAGCATGGGGATATGTTAAAGCAATCCATCGCTCCCTAAGAGCACTGCTTCCCTGAGTCTGTTCGCGTGGGGGCAGCTTTCTCTCCCACACCCCTGCCCCCGGGGCCTGGAGGGGTGCCGGGCAACCTCCTCGCGGCCTCACCAGCTCTTCTAGGGTTCATCTCCTGTGGCTACTGTAGCACGTTACCATATGCTTGGTGGCTTAAACGACACAGGTTTATCCTACAGTAAAAGTGGAATAAGCACATGAGCAGAGGGGTAAGGGATCAGAGCGACCCCCTATGGCCTAGAAGGCAACTGAGGAGGAGGAGTTTGATCTATTTTACCCAAAATAGATCAGGGAGATGGTCAAAGGGCTGAGCCAGTAGAATTCCTAAATAAGGAGCTTCAAGCACAGGGTCCGCAAGGCTGCTCACCGCCCCTCCGTGTAAGCGCACAGAGGATTGTATCTGAGCGACCCGGGGACCTTTGGTGAACCCTGGGTAGGAGCCGTGGTTAAAATGTCCCTGTCTCCTGTTCCCATAAGAATGAAACTCACTCCATGGCCAGGTAACACTAGGGGATTTTCAGGCCCCGCTTGAATCTCTCCCCAAGGGCCCTCTGAAACAGAAGTGACACGGTTCACGCTTGGTTTCCAAAGTGCTTTCCGTTGATCCACCTTTGCCAAGCTGGAGGATGACGGGGGACCAGAGGAGGAGGCTGGACGGGGGGAAGCGGGAGGTGACCAGGGGCCGAGACCTGGGTCCACATTTCTTCCTGTACGTTGAAACAGCCCCCTGCCCGCAGGCGCCCGCTCCAGCTCAGGAGGCCCACCCTGGGTCACCCAGCCTTCTGGGCGAGTGCACCAGGAGCCCTCACATCCTGTCCTCCCCCACAGGGAGAAGCACCGACAGCTGAGTGCGGACCCAGAGGCAGGCCCTGTGCTCCCGGGCCCCGGAGGAGGTAGGTGCTTCCCACCTGACCCCCCTTTCAGGGATGGTGGGTGGGGCCTCCCTCCCAGGGGCCTCCGGCCTTCCAGACAGGCATGACCCTGCCTGCTCTGCCCTCGTCCCGCATCTGCCTCCAGCCCCCGAGGACCCACTGGCCCAGCTGCTCCAGGTACTGCAGGACCTCCGAGAGGCCCATAGGTCCAGCCCAGCTGGCTCCCCACCCTTGGAGCCCAGCCGCGTCCTGGAGCTGCAGACGTGAGGCCGCCCCACACTCCGCGCTGAGCCCCGCCAGGTGCTGGGAGACCCCCGTGCACTCTCAGCTGTTCACCTCGGTCCCTCTCGTTGGGGTGCAGGGCCTGGGTCTCTCCTGGGCTGAGTGAGCTGGGGGAGCAGGGGGTCCGGAAATCCAGCGCTGATACTGCTTTGGCCTGTCGTCACCCACCTGACATGTCCAGGGGACTTCGGGGGCTCCTGCTCCTCTGTGAGGCCTGGCTGCTCCTCGCCAGCCCCACAGCCATCGCTGCCACTATCCCAGACTCCCCAGGGTCCCTCCTCTCCTGCCCAGGGCAGACCCAGCCAGAAACCACCCCTAGGGTGGTCCACACCCAGATGGACTGATGCTTCTTGGACCCAGAGAGGCAGGAGGGAACACGGGGCCCAGGAGACCAGGCCTGGACCTCAGCACCCCCTTTGCTCCCGACCACCACCCCACCTGCTCCCCTCGTGGCCACAGCTGTGCTCCCCGGGAGAGCATCGCGGTGCTCTGTTGCCGACAATAAACCTGCTGTGACTGTGGAGGCTCTGGGATCTCGTGATGGGGGTCAGCTGCTGGTGAGGGTGGCCAAGCACCGGGCCGCCAGCACAGTCTCTGTGCATCCCCACTGCCCCTTCTCTGTTTCCCCCCGTCCTGGGGACTTCCTTTCTCCTCCCACCTGCTGTCCCTGCCACACCCCTGGGTCCCACTCATCCATCTCCCACAGGCTACAGAGCCTGATGTGTCTCACCAGCTGGCCCCTCCTGGCAGCCCCCAAAGAGGCCCTTCCTCCAAGTGTCCTGAAGACTGCAAGTGGGGGCAGGTTCAGAACCTCAAACCACATGGCCTGGCCCTGGCAGTGGCCCTTATGCCAACCCCCTCGTCCCAAGCAAGGCTTCCTCCGGTCATCACCTCCCTGCTCTCTTCCCAATCCATCCCTAGCTACACAGTAACTTTCAACATAATTAACAAAACAGGGAAGGGACAGGGTCTTCCAGCACATTCTTAAAACTCTCATTCAACCAAGCTCAGAGCCTCACCTGTGAATCCCAGATCTCGGACAGTCCCCAAGGGCCCGGGTCACAGGCAGGACCCTTGACCCAGCTGACTAGCCAGAGTCTGGGGCAGGACCATCTGGGCAGGCTGCATGCTGGATTCTTTGAGGGATAGCATAGAAAAGCAAAGGGGGCTGCAGATGCAAGGGGCTGCCCCGCTCCCCTATACCCCGTGGCTTTGGGGGCCATATCGACCTTTTCTCCTGGTCACAGCCTTGACAGCCCACCAACCCAATCCCTTGGATGTTCATCACTTCTTGGTCATGATGCTACCATCCTATGGGCCTCATGAGCCTCTTCACAGGGCTAGGCATCCCCTCACCCTTCCTGGCCCAGGGCTCAGGTCCAGGGTGACTGAGCCTGCTCCCCCCTGCCCCCATCACCAACCCCTGCTTCTCTGGCTACTTCCTTAGGGCCTCACACCAATCCTCCTGCCTGTTGGATCTTCTTGGGTTTCAAGGACCTCATGGTCAGGAAGTATGGACCCTGGGTCTCCTGACCCCCAAGGCAGGGAGGGAAGGGGAAAAAGAGGTGTACACTTGGGTGTGCACTTACAGGGGCTGCAGCAATTAGAACTGTGGATTTTAACGGCACACATGCAGCCGCCCACTGGTAGCACTCACCACCCTTTCCTCCAGTGGACCTCGATGTGGGCACGGCCAGTGCAGCCAGAGGGGCGTTCAAATGAGTAAGTGCCTGGCTCCGCCCCCCCACCTCTCCCGTGGGTACCAACACCCCTAGGTTCTCCTCGCAGGTTCCGGGCAGAGCTACCTACAACCCAGGATGCCACATTCTTTTTGGAAGCCACCTGGAAAAAGGAGAGGGACAGAAGAGACTCCTGCCTACCCTCAGTACAGGCAGGTACTGGAGGTCACCCCCTCCACCTGCCCAGGGATTCCACACCACCACTCCCCCAGGATCACCAGGCATGTTATTCATCCGGGGCTGGGGCAGATGCCCCAGATGTCTTGAGGGTCTGATTGGGCCCTCAGAGGCCTACAGCCCAGGGGGCTGGCATTCAGTACAGGGCAGGCACCCCAGGAAGCCCTGAGCGGGCCCAGCTCACATAGTATGTGCCTTTTTCACCCTTTGGGCCCATCTCATAGGAAATCTGGGCAAGTTCCCGCCAACCTTCTCTTGGGAAATTCTTGTCAAAGTAGAATTTTCAAATATGTTTTAAAAAATGACTCATAAAAATGAAACTGTGCACCTCAGATTGGGACTTGAACCCACATGTCGGGACTTGAACCTGGCCAAAACCCAGATTGGCCAAAAGCCAGATTGGACTTGAACCCACACAGCTGGGACTTGGACCCTGCCAAGACCCACAGTCTTCCAACTGAGATCACACACCTGGTTTCAGGACTTAATGACGCTCAGGTTCTTGATGTCTCATCGCAGAAAGAATTCAGTAAGAGACAAAGTGATAGGTAAGAAGTGGATTTATTTAGAGAGAAACACACTCCAGAGACAGAGTGTGGGCCATCTCAGAAGGTGAGAAAGGCACCAGGGTATGAGGTTGTCAGTTTTTATAGGGGTGGGTAATTTCATAGGCTAATAAGTGAGAGGAGTATTCCAGCTATTTTAGGAAGGGGTAGGGATTTCCAGGAGTTGGACCACTGCCCACTTTTTGATCTTTATGGTTGGTCTTGGAACTGTCATGGTACCTGTGGGTGTGTCATTTAGCTTGCTGATGTGAGTGTATACTGAGGTTCAAGGTCTAGTGGAAAAAGTCGACTTGTCCGCCATCTTGGACCCATTGGGTTCTAATCAGTTTATATCATGTCCTTGGGCTGTGTCATTCTTTCAAAGGTTGTGCCCTGCTTCCTTCCCTCCTGTTTCAAAAATATAGAATGGGGCTTCCCTGGTGGCACAGTGGTTAAGAATCCGCCTGCCAATGCAGGGGACACAGGTTTGAGCCCTGGTCTGGGAAGATTCCACATGCCGCGGAGCAACTAAGCCCATGCACCACAACTGCTCAGCCTGCGCTCTGGAGCCCATGTTCCACAACAAGAGAAGCCACCGCACCGCAATGAGGAGCAGCCCCCGCTAGCCGCAACTAAAGAAAACCCGTGTGCAGCAACGAAGACCCAACGCAGCCAAAAGTAATAAATAAATAATAAATATATTTTTAAAAATGTATAGAATTAACATGTATCAGAGATTTATTACACTCCAAGGAGGAAACGAATGTTTGGCAAACCTGGTTCACAGACTATTTTGAGAGTCTGGGTAATGTTGGAATAAGATTGTGATATTAGATACAAAACTGGTTGATGGAAACCTACAAGTTAATAAGTAACTTCAATGTCTGGGCTCTAATTGAATAATAAATACCAAAGTCAAACACAGGGGGATTCCCTGGTGGCACAGTGGTTAAGAATCCGCCTGCCAATGCAGGGGACACGGGTTCAATCCCTGGTCCAGGAAGATCCCACGTGCTGCGGAGCAACTAAGCCCGTGTGCCACAACTACTGAGCCTGCGCTCTAGAGCCCATGAGCCACAACTACTGAAGCCCACGCGCCTAGAGCCCTTACTGCACAACAAGAGAGGCCACTGCAGTGAGAGGCCCACGCACCGCAATGAAGAGTAGCCCCCACTCGCCACAACTAGAGAAAGCCCGCGCAGCAACGAAGACCCAACGCAGCCAAAAATAAATAAATAAAAAATAATTTTTAAAAATAAATTATTAAAAAAAAAAAAAAAGTCAAACACAGGTCCATTCCCCAAGATTAGGGATTGGCAAACTTTTTTGGCAAAGGCCCAGGCATGCAGGTTTTGGTCACCATTACTCTTGTAGCACAAAAGCAGCCACAGGCAATGAGGAAACCAATGGGCGTGGCATATTCCAATGCAACCTTAAATACAAAAACAGGTGGCAGGCTTGATTTGGTCCCGGAGCCCTCACATTTTGACGATCTCTGCCCTAGATATTTATTTATTTATTTCTAAAACCCCTGCTTTTTTTAATGTATGCTTTTTAAAAAATTATTTATTTATTTATTTTTGGCTGCGTTGGGTCTTCGTTGCTGTGTGCGGACTTTTCCCTAGTTGCCGTGAGCCTGTGGGGGGGCGCTACTCTTCGTTGTGGTGCGCTGGCTTCTCTTGTTGTGGAGCATGGGCTCTAGGCACATGGGTTTCAGTAGTTGCGGCACGCGGGCTTAGTTGCCCCACGGCATGTGGGATCTTCCCGGACCAGGGCTCAAACCCACGTCCCCTGCATTGGCAGGCGGATTCTTAACCACTGCACCACCAGGGAAGCCCTGCCCTAGATATTTAAATAGCCCCTGGTCAGGCCTGTTCAGCAGTGCTCCAGTATGGCATTGTTGGGATATGCCACACACTCCCCCTTCTCCTTATTTCCAAGGTTGGAAATTGTTTCTTAGCACCCTATGTTCTAGCCACCCCTTCCACGGTGGTGCCAGGCAGGCCTGTCTCCCTTAGACTAAGGAGAAGATGGGAATGATCATTTGGACTCCTATCGGGGCACACCAAAATTGAGCTGCTGAAAACTCTTTGGGGGGCTGACAACTTCTGGAGCTCAGGATCTCACGTTGGTCAGAGAATCAAAGGGCAAGTGTGACCAGAACTCCCTAGAGAGGACAGACTTCCACAGTGGCAGGGAGGGAAGCCCCTTCTGAGTTAAAATCCTCTCCCCATCCTGTCCCGTAGCCCAGTTAAGGCCAGGCCAGCCTCATCACCGCCAGGTCCCTGCAATCCTGGCAATGGTAGTGTTGCAAGAAAAAGTGGGGCCCAAGAGGATTGTCAGGCCCCAGGTCTCAGGTGAGTCCCTGGGACGGGTCGCCAAGTATGGGTTCTTGGCTTCTTGCAGGAAAGAATTCAAGAGCGAGCCAAGGGAAAGCAGGTTTATTCAGGGAGATACACATTCCATAGACTGAGTGTGGGCCAACTCAGAAGGCAAGAGGCCCCAGGGTATGGGGTTGTTAGTTTTTAGGGGGAGGGGAATTTCATAGGCTAATGAGTGGGAGGATTATTCCAACTATTTTGGGGAAGGGGCAGAGATTTCCAGGAGTTGTGACCCACTTTTTGGCCTTTTATGATCAGCCTTAGAGCTGTCACGGTGCCTGTGGGTGTGTCATTTAGCATATGCTGATGTATTGCAATGAGCATATAATGAGGCTCAAGTTCTACTGGAAGTAGATTCTTTGCCATCTTGGGCCTAATCAGTTCTAACCACTTTATGTCCTCAGAGGCTATGTCATTCTTTTAAAGTTTGTGCCCTGCCCCCTTCCTTTCTCAGTAGTGTCAACTGAAAAAAGAAATGCACAACCTAAAGGTTGAGAGTTACGTTTTATTCGGTGGACATACTGAGGACTTCAAGCCGGGGAGGCAGCATCTGAAGTAACCCCGAGAAAACTGCTCTGAGGAGGTGAGGGGGAGCCAGGATATATAGGAGTTTTGCAACAAAGGGCAGGTAGTCTGAACATCAAGAGATTACTGTTAAAGAAAACCAGATATCTCAAGTTAAGGAATTTAGCGCTTTTCTTTGTATGGGAAGATGTAAGAGTCTGGGCTCACAGAAATCATTCCTTTGATATGTACCTCAGCTATCTGGGGCCAGTATCCCGTGTTTTCACATCCTGAGTTTCATCAAGCTGCACCCTTGGGGGTGGCTGCAGTCTGATGATGGCTAGCTGGCAGGTATTCTTTGTTTCCTTCCTGAGTTCCCTCAGGGCTCACCGTTGGGGGCAGGGCTGCAGTCGCTGACGGCTGCGACATCTTTTGTTTACTGACATGGCAGGCAATATTTTATTTCTCAGTAGCATCCTTGGCCCAGACTTTCCCAGGATGACTCAGATGGGTGAAGGGGCATAATTACTGTCATTGCCTTCTATTCCTCCTCAGTTAAAGAGGCCCCCACCCACTTGGCCTGGAGAGTCAAGGTTGGTGTGGGCCTCCAGCAAATGACATTTTCTCACCCCAGGTCTCAAAGCTTAAGTAGGAAAGAGTCCTTCCCGGGAAGTGATGGGGGAAGCTCCAGATTTCCTTGGGGGCTCCTCAGCTGTTCCCCAGCCTTGAAGAAACAGCTGGAAAGCTGTTAGGGCTTCAGTAGCTAATCTGAGACCCCAGCCCCTGTTGCTTCAAACCGCTCAGGTGGGACTTTTATGCTAAGCTGTAGTCTGCAACATATCAACCAACCAAAACCCACTCATACACTTATCCCTTCAAGTTCCTCTCATACCTGTGTTGACTGAAAACAAAACAAAAACAAAAATGCACAACCTAAAAGTTGCGAGTTGTGGGGGATTTTTTTAAAATATTTTTAAAATTTTATTTATTCATTTTTTTGGCTGTGTTGGGTCTTCGTTGCTGCGCGCGGGCTTTCTCCAGTTGCCGTGAGCGGGGGCTCCTCTTTGCTGCGCTGCGCGGGCTTCTCATTGCGGTGACTTCTCGTGTAGCGGAGCGCGGGCTCTAGGCATGTGGGCTCAGTAGTTGTGCCTCGCGGGCTCTAGAGCGCAGGCTCAGCAGTTGTGGCGCACGGGCTTAGTTGCTGTGCGGCATGTGGGATCTTCCCGGACCAGGGCTCGAACCCGTGTCCCCTGCACTGGCAGGCGGATTCTTATTCACTGCGCCACCAGGGAAGCGCCTTATGCATGATTTTTTGGGTTTCTGGCCGTGCCACGTGGCTTGTGGGATTCTAGTTCCCCGACCAGGGATCGAACCTGGGCCCCGGCAATGAAAGCGCCGAGTCCTAACCACTGGACCGCCAGGGAATTCCTGAGAGTCGTGGGGGTGGTTTTTTGTTTGTTTTCTGGGGGTTTTTGGCCGCACTGAGCGGCATGCAGAACTTCCCCGACCAGGGATCAAACCTGTGCCCCCTGTGGAAGCTCAGAGTCTTAACCACGGGACCACCAGGGAAGTTCCTGCATCGGGGACCTTACTGAGGACAATAGCCTGGGAGACAGCCTCTCAGATTGCTCTGAGGAACTGTTCCAAAGCGGTAAGGGAGGAGCCAGGATACACAGGAGTTTTTTGCTGAAAAACAAACAAAACACATGTAGTCAAACATCAAAAGATTACCGCTAATCACAAAAGACAGACATCTCAAGTTAATGATTTCAGCAGTTTTCTTCGGGAAGATGAAAGAATCTGGGCATTGAAATGATTCCTAGATATGCATCTTAACTATCTAGGGCCAGTATCCTGTTTTTCTCCATCCTGAATTCCCCTCAGGGCACACTGTCAGGGGCTGATGGCTTGATGGCGGCAATTCTTTGTTTACTGAAATGGCAGGCAACATTTTTTTGTCCCCACCAGCATACACTTGCCGCCTCCCCGGCCCTCACCCAACTGCTCCCCTAACAAGAACCTCACTAGGCTACAAGCCCACCTGGTAAACCAGTAACAACCCAGCCAGGAGTCTTGTAGCAGCTTGCCTTGGCAGGTGGATTATCCATACACAACAGTCTAGCCCAGGGGAGGCTTCTTCCGCCCCGGCTGGCCACACCTGCCCACTAACCCAAGGCTCCATTCTCCATTCAAGAGCCTCTTGCCATGTATTCCAAGGGCACATTTCCAAAGAGGGATCAAAGGGCAAAGGGAGCAGAGAGAAGAGCTCAGGGTTCTGGCTTAGCCTAGACAAATTATGTCTCAGAACCAAAAGAGCTGCCCCCAGCGTTAGGAGCACGCGTCAAAACATGCCCGCAGGTGAGCCCAAGAGAGGACCTTCTCTACTCACGCATGCGCAGAGCCACCAGCTCCTCTCCCTCCGGCAGGCTTTTCTCGCGCCTGCGCAAGATCCTCCAGACCGATAGAGGGCAGCGAGCCGATCCTCACATGGGTTTGGCACTGCCGGCATAATCCGGAAGCAGCCGCTAACCCGGAAGTGGTCGAGTTATGTAGGTCGAGTTCTGGAGGTGGCGGCGGCTGCAACTGAGGCTTGGGAGGCTGCTGCGACGCTAGGATGAACGCGCCTCCCGCCTTCGAGTCGTTCTTGCTCTTCGAGGGCGAGAAGAAGTAAGTGGAACCGGCCTGGGTGGGAGAGGGTCGCGGACCCTCGACCGTCAGCGCCCGCAGATTCTGGGGCTTCTCTGCCCGTCCTCTGCCGGGGGGACAGAAGCAAGTTTTGCTCGAGCTCCGCAGAGCGCTTCACACTTGAGTCTGCCAAACTTAAGACAGTCCTAGGTGTTGGTGAGTCTCCCCATTTTGCAGATGAGGAAACCGAGCTTCAGAGAGGTTAAGTAACTTTCCCAGGCGCACAGAAAGTGGCCGGGCTGTATTCGAACCCTGTGTGTCTGGCTCCAAAGTCCTTTTCCTCTGGGATTTGGTAGCTCCCCTCACTCGTCTTCCCACCCGCCACCTTTATCCTCCTTGCTGCAGCCAGAATGATGGCTCTGAGACTCACACCGGATCTTCATTCGCCAGTGTAAAACGTCCAGTGACTCCTCATTGCCTGCAGGTGAAGGGAAATGTAATCCAGTGCTCAGATAGACTGGGCTTGGCTCCTGGATCCCCCACTTAAGAACTCTGTGCCTTTGGGCAAGTGACAATCTGCCTGAGGCCCACTCTCCTCATCTTATTAATAAGGAAAATGGGCTTATTACTGTAGTAAATCACAGAATTTTCTCTAAGGGGAGATTAAATCTGGTAATTTATGTAAAGCGCTTAGTCCAGGGCTCAGCACAAAGAAGACCATCTTAAACGCTGGCTTTTCCTTCTCTTAACCGCCTGGTATCCAGGGCTCTGCTCTGCGGTCTAGCCCCTACCAGCCACTTCAGTCACCCTTGAGAGCGGTGGTTCTCAACCGGGGGCCATTTTGCCTCCCAGAGGACTTTGGCAAAGTCTGCAAACATTTTTGGTTGTCATAAAGAGAATGCTCCTGGCATCTAGTGGTAGAGGTACTGCTAATACCCCACAGTGTACCAGACAGCCCCCCTACAGAAAAGAATTTTCTGGCCTAAAATGTCAGTGGTGCCAAGGTTGAGAAGCTCTGCTTTAGGAAGGAGTAATCCAGAGGTGAGATGAGGGTCCCACAGAACCAGGCGTGGCTGGGTTTGGGGTATAGCCACAGTGCTACTCTGAGTCACAGAGGACTTTATGGGATGAAGAGATGGGAAAGTCTTCCAGGAGGAGGTGGGACCTGAGCCTGCCTTGAAGGGCAGGATTTAGACTCCGGGGAGGAGGGAAGCCCCGGCCCTCCCCACCAACCTGTTGCCTCTGCCTCTCCCTTAGGATCACCATTAACAAGGACACCAAGGTACCCAATGCCTGTTTGTTCACCATCAACAAGGAAGACCATACGCTAGGAAACATCATTAAATCGTAAGTTCCAAGTCAAAGGCTTTTGGGGGTTATGTTTAAGGGGGCTCTTTGAGAGGCCAAGCTCAAGTTCCAGGAGATGTTCTCAAGTCTCTCTGAGCTCCAGGAAGTCCTTCTTGGTGCTGGCTGTGGGAATTCACACATCCCAGTACCTTTTCTTCAAAATTACAGTGACCAGTATCTGTTCACGTAGCCACTTTTCTGTGTTGGCTCAGTTACCTGACTAAAGGAAGTGAATGTGCAGCGAGCCACCGGAAAGAAGGCCCGCTTGGGGCTCTGTGCTCACAAGCATGGAGACGCCTTCAGCTTTGGCCACCCACCCCGCCCCCATTTGTGACAGTGACCTCAGTGACACCTGGCATTCTAAAATGTATGTGCCAGAGATTGTAACTTAGTAGAATAAGGGAAGGAGGTGGGAGAGGGTCTCTGTGGTCATCCGGTGCCCTGGTGGGTTCCTG
Organism: Balaenoptera borealis; assembly: GCF_965194805.1. Classification (NCBI taxonomy): domain Eukaryota; kingdom Metazoa; phylum Chordata; class Mammalia; order Artiodactyla; family Balaenopteridae; genus Balaenoptera; species Balaenoptera borealis. The sequence goes on from NC_138872.1 coordinate 80,416,565, forward strand.
ATATCGGATGGTGGGTGTTTGCACCAGTGAAGTCCTGGCCTGGTAGGTGGCCAGCAATAGGATTGGCCAGAGACTTGTCATTTCGCTGCTGAAAAGTGCCATCAGTGAAGCCATGCCTTTCCCAGGTTTGCATGTTTGAGACCGTGGGCAGGAGCTTGTCTGGTCTTCTGGTGTAAGTAGGGGGCAGAGTTGCCCATCTTCTGTGCGGTTGCCTCCTGCCCGGCGCCAAGCCAGTGGTGCACCCAGGCTCTCCTGGGGCCCTGCTGCCCCCCACCCTCCCCCACTGTGTAAGCCCAGTGTTCCCACCTGTGCCAGCCCCCACACCTCCCCAGCGCTCACACTTCAGGGAGCTGATCTGGAGAAAACCCCCAGGCGCCGAGGGCAAAGCTCACGATTCAGGCTTCACTTCCCCATAGCCTCGTGGACCAGGACCCCATGTGTGTGGACGGCAGCTGCCAGCCCGCATTGCCCAGAGGATTTCCGTTTTCACTTCATTAAGTGCTCAGAGCCTGGGGCCTTCTCCCCCTGCTGCCTTTATTTGCTGTGCCAGATGCTCTTTTGGGGCTGGGAACGGGGCTTTTTTTTCCTGAACACTAGCTGGATTTTTACTGCCTAGGGAGGTTTCTTTGGGGCCGTTGAGGGTCCCTGACGTCTCCTGAGGGAAGAGGTTCCTGGAACCCGTGTTTACTAGGTAGGGTCGTTGACCCTCATGGATGTAGGTGTGTGTATGGGAGGAGTCCCCACATGCTGTATCTTCTTCACATGTCTATTTTACTTGGACATTTTTGCAGGGGTTGGGAGGTGGTGACAACGACATCACACAACACAAACTAAAGATCAAGAGCAGCTGCATTTGCTTACAGGCCCCAACCCAATGGGAAGACCCTTGGTTAGAAGGCCTGGAAGGCCACAAGGGGCCAGAGCCCCAAGGGCCCTAGGCTCACCACCACCCCCCACCCCGCCCATCCCTGTGTCTCAGGCAGCTGCTGAAGGACCCACAGGTGCTGTTTGCTGGCTACAAAGTCCCCCACCCCTTGGAACACAAGATCATCATCCGCGTGCAGACCACACCGGACTACAGCCCCCAGGAGGCCTTCACCAATGCCATCACGGACCTCATCAGCGAGCTCTCCCTGTTGGAAGAGCGATTCCGGGTGAGCTGGATGTGCCGGAGGGGCTGGGGTCTGTCTGGATGCCAGCCTGTGTGGCCACAGCTGCAGCGTGCTCATGCCCACACCTAGGACGATCCCCGGGTTGTTTCCTCTGATTGATTCGGTGGGGGAAATGGGGGCTGGGCGGAGGTGATGACAGAACAGGGGTGTACACCACAGCGTCCGGGAAGTGTGGGCTGAGGGGTCATGGGGGTGAGGCCTGGGGCCTGCTGTCTGCACCCAGGGGTGGGACCTCACCCAGTGCCCAGGGTCGCCCTTTGTGCTCTCGTGGTCCCCGTGGAAGCGAGGGGCCTGCTGCCTGGGGCGGTCCCTCCACGCCTCTTCCCTGTGGTGCCGGCTGGCCGGTGGTTTGTCTGTCTAGGGGGCAGCTCATCTTATCCTGGGGTACCACCATCAAGAAGGCCAGATGGGTGTGGTCACGTCTGCTCACGCAGGGGGCTTCAAAGTCTAGACACAATTTAGAGTGGGAAAGATCCACGGCTTGTCAGATTTTCAATCTGTCAGTCACAGGCTCGCCAGGAAGCACCTCTGCTCCCCCGACTCCCTCCCACCCCAGGCAGCAGGACCTGTGCTGCAGAGAAGTCATGGTGGGGTGGGTAGGGCTGGCTAGAGGGTCCCTGGGGTGCTGGCTACCCAGTGCCCGGAACCGTTTGGGGCCCCTGGCCAAGGTCCTGGCAGCCCTTGGTCAGGGAGGCTGCGGCTGCATTTCCAACATCCTCACCCAGCCAATCCAGCTCAGGGCGCCGCCTCCTTCCTGTCCCTCAGGTGGCCATCAAAGACAAGCAAGAAGGAATCGAGTAGTGGGCTGCACCCGGCCCTTCTCCAGGCACCAGGTGGACAGAAGCACTTCCTCCAGCCGTGGGCCTCCTTGTAGAAAGTCCCTCACCCCTGACACCGACGTGCCCTGTACATAGAGTCTGTTTTACCTTCCTAATAAAGTGTGGCAGGAAAAGACCCAGCTGCGGTCTGAAGCAGAGGTGACTTCACAGCCTTGGGTCAGTCCAGCGGAGGTGGAGGACCTGTTCCGGAGCCACTCGGGGGCCTCATTTCAGGACTGGCCCAGAGAGCCAGATAGAACTGTCTGAGAGGGTGGCCGGAACGAACTCGTTCCGGACAAAACCCGGGAACCTGGGGCTGCCCGGCGGCGTCTCAGGCAGGAGGCACTGAGAGCTCCCGTGCTTCCAGGCGTCCCTGCTCTAGGAGCCCCAGCTGCCGGGCCTGCCTGCCTCACTCAGCGGGGGACACCCGGTGGGGCCCCCAAACAGCTCCCCCCAGGCTTCTCTTACATAGTCGACTTTAATAAAAAATAGTCACCGATAAGAAGATCCCCCTCACGACCCCAAAAGCTGAATAAGTCGCGTCGCACAGTCAAGGCCGGTTTCTCCTCCAAATGGCGACGATGTTGGAGTCCGTCAGTGCCGTGAGGTAGGTAAAGGTGGGGTCGGCCACCACCATGTTCACCATGGTTCTGCTCACTGTCTGGCCCAGGGCCCGGGGCTGGGGCCACTTAAGGATCTGGAGGGGAGAGAGAGGGCGCTGGGCTCCTGCTTCCTGACGCGGGCCCCCGGGCAGCCCCAGCCCCGGCGGGGACAGCAGAGCGCGTGCCTACCTGCGTGGGGGCCTGCGGGGCGGCCGGCGGCGGGGGCCGCTGCGCCACCAGGGGCCTGACGTCGTAGATCCACACGTTGCCCTCCTCGTCCCCGCAGAGCACCGTCCCCTCATCTGCCAGCACAGAGATGGGAATCTGAGGTGGGGCGGAGCTCCCAGAGGTGCAGGGTTGGGGGCGGCCGGCAGGTGACTCACCAGGACAGGTGCTGAGTGAGAAGTAGGCGAGTTCGGTGGGCGACCACTGCAGCCGGGCCAGGACCACGACGGCCACTGTGGACCGGCTGCCCCGGCCCTGCCACGTCTGGCTCCAGCTCCACAGGCAGATGGTGCCCAGGCTACTCCCCTTGGAGGCTGTCGGGGAGAACGAAGAACTGTGCCCGGGGGCCCCTCTCCGGGCGACTCGTGTCCCACAGTGGGGACCCCTCCGAAGCCCTCGGACCTAAACCCCAGCCCAGGGAGAAGTGACCCCAGAAGGCCTGACCAGGGCCCATCTGGGTCCCAGGAAGCCAGACTGTCCCGAGCTAAGTGCGCTCACCCACGACGTCCTCATTCACGAACGCCAGCCCGTCCACTCTCCGCCCAGTTGCCTCAGAGCCCTCGGGGAAGACGAACTCCACTTCACACACCCTGTGGGGCAGCGGAAGTGCTGGTCAGCCAGGAAGAGCTGCACACACACGGCTGCTCGCTCATGCAGACACCTGCTGGGCACTTACTCTGGGCCCTCCCTGGGTTCCAGGCCCTGGAAGCGGGAGCCAGCACCTGAGTGTGCCGAGTCACAGGCGGTGGCAATTCAGGGGGCGCGGGGACGTGGGCAGGAAGGGCTCCGGAGTGAGGCAGCGCCTCTGAGGCCGAGTGAGGTGAGCAGTTCACTGGCCGAGTGGGCGCTTCTAGGCCCAGAGACTGGGGAGGGGTTTGCTCTGACCCTGAGGACAGTGGGGAGTGGCTGCTGAATGTTTCCAAGCTGAGAGGGTGCGGTCACACTGGAGAGGCCACCCAGCAGCTGCCCGGAGTCCTAGAGCCAGAAAGGCAGCCGAGTACCAACCACGAGCAGCAGACACATCTGAGACGTGGGGGAGACGCCACAGGACTTGGGGACCAGGCAGGGAGGGAGGAGGCAGGCCCAGAGCTTGACTCCCAGGTGTGGCAGGGAGACGCCACCAACACCTGGCTGGACAACCGCCACGGTCTGTGCTGAGGGGTCACTACAGTTCCCTCCTGCCACCTGCCCTAAAATTCTCCCCACGCTTTTCCCCGCGCTCAGGATAAAATTCAGGATCTCACCAGGGCCCACAGGGCCAGTATTCCCTGGCCCAGGCAACCTTGCCACCTCACCTGTGCCACTCCCTCCAGGTCTCCAAGCTGTGGCCAGCTCTCCCTGCCACGGGCCCTTTGCACTTCCCCGTGTGAGCACCCTTCCTGCCTCTGCCCACCTGACTCCCTTGGGGCTCACAGAGAGCATGAGCCTGAGGACCTGTCCATCCGCCACTGGTCACCTCAGAGTCCCCTCGGCCTCCCTGCTCCTCTCGGAGCACCTTATTCTCCTTCCTCTGTAGCTGACGTCAATCATGCTTTGTGGGGTTTTAATGCCCGTCTCCCCCACCAGGCTCTGAGGTCCCCACAAGGCCAGGGGACCCCTGCCGAGCACTGTCTCAGGCCTCCCAGGTGGTACAGAGGAGCCACAAGCCTCCACCTGGCCCTTCTGGACCCTCTCCTGGCCCAGACACCATCCCATTGTTCTCCACTAGCCCTGGGATGTGACTTACTGTCCCCACTTTGTGGGTGACAAAATCATGTTGGACAAAGGAAGGTCACGCTGCTGGTGAGTGGCAGGACCTGGGCAGTGATGAGGTGATCAAGCCCAGAGAGGGAATGGACCTTTCCTCAAGAGATGGGCAGGAGGTGGGGACAGGACAGCCCTGTGAGGAGGCCCGTGAAAACAGCCTCTGGCTGCCCAGGGCAGGGGGCATGGTGCGGCCATCACTGCAGCAGGTGTGCCTGGGGTCAGACACCTGGACTGGGGGCTGACCGGCTCTGAGGACTGGCTTCCAGGGCATCCCTGTCCGTTCTCACCTCCTCTTCTGAGGCTGGTCCAGCCGCACGTCCCAGCAGCAGCAGCCGCCCTCGCAGCCGGCCAGCAAGTAAGCATCCGGGCAGGAGGCGACGGGGCAGAGGCGCAGGGCGATGGAGGCGGTGTCGAGTGTGAGCAGCTGGCTGCGGCAGGTGAGGGGAGGGCGTGAGGCCACAGACTCAGGTGTGTGCCCGCCCCCACGCCCACCCCCCAAAGCCCTGCCTCCAAGCATCACCTGGCCTGGAACTCGTAATCGTGGTTGGGCACCCCGATGTCCCAGAGGATGATCCGCTTGTCATAGGAGGCCGCTGAGGAGGGGATGGGAAGGAGAGAGGTGGCCCTGAGGAGGCCCTGCTCCCTCCTGCAGGCTGCATCCCAGGCTGAGACTGCGGTCCCAAGGCAGGGAGGGAGGGCCAGGGCTGGGAGAAAGACTCCAGGGCCTACCACCCTTATCTTGCTCTGACCTACGTGCCCCACGCCAGGCAACCACATCCCGCAGGTCTCTGCTGAGATAACACCCTCATCACACCCAGAGGGCCAGGGGGTCCACCCAGGTCACAGACGTGGCCCAGGTTGTCAGAAACCTCCAAAGCCACAGAGCAGGTTGGGGGAAGAGACAGAATCTGAAGCCTGGTCAGTTGTCCATGAAGCCTCGATGTTCCTACCGGTCTGCGCTGACTTCGGCAGCCAGCGTGAGGCCCGCCAGCCACAGGAGCTCCCTGCCATCCCAGGAAGGAGTCCTGAGGCGTCAGGCTGCAGGACGGGTGCTAAGGGAGCCCCGGAGGTTCGGGGCGAGGGTCTTACTGAAGAGGTGGGTCTCATGCGTGGGGCTGAAGCAGAGAGTGGCAATGGCCTTCTTGTGGGCCCGGATGAGCCCGCAGCAGAAGCCGGCCCGCACGTGCAGCAGCCGGACCAGGCCCCGCAGGCCTGCAGCTGCCAGCACGCTCCAGCGCTTCTTGTGGCCTGCCTGTGTGACCACTGTCAGGGCTGTCCAGGCCACCGAGAAGAACTCCTGGGGAGGGAAGGGGAGGGGTCACCGAGGGGCAGAACTACACACGTGCACACGCGTGCAGGATCCGGCCCGGGAACAGGAGCCCAGCATCAAAGAGGTCACCTGGTGAGTAGGTGGCCGAGTCCGGCCCCCCGACCCCAGCGCTCCTACCCCCAGGAGCCAAGGCTCTGCCTGCTACCCTGCAGGAGCGGGGCCCCGACACTCACCTCACTAGGCGCCTTGTACTTGTGCAGTACGATGCCCGTCTGGCAGTCGATCACACACACGGCCTCCCCACCACACGTGGCCACGGTCTGGGACGTGGCCCCTGCCTGCCCTGTTTGAGAGGTCAGCCTGGTGAAAACGTTCTCTGTAAAGTCCCCCACTGCAGCCCCTCCTCCTGACCCTGAGGACGCTTTAAGCTCTCTGTCCCTCCCGATTCCCCCGGCCACCCAGACAGCCCCCTGCAGGTGGTATTCCCAGGCCCCATGCCCAGAAAGCTTGCTCTGCTTGTTCCCTGTGGCCCTCGCCCTGCCTGCCCCCCCAAGGATGTACCCTCGTCCCAAGCTGGCTCGAAGGCGCAGGCCCAGAGCTGGGTCTCTAGGTCACGAGGGCTGTTGTTCTTGCTGTGGCACTGCAGGAAGTGCAGGGGCTCCAGCTGCAGGGCGGTCTGTGGGAGCAGAGGGGGGTCATGGCTGCCCCCAGGCCTTGCTCCCATCACACGCCCCCTGCCACCTTGCTAGCTCACCTGGCTGCCAGCAGAGCCCACGGGGCTGCCCTCCACCTGGGCCAACGGGGAGGTGCACACCCGCTTGTTGGGAGAGAGGTTGACTGGGACATCACCTGGCCGCTTCGAGGCCACTGGCCTGGCCTGTGGAGGAGGGGGCGGGGGCAACCAGAGGGCCTGGTGACCATGCGCCCATCTGCCCAGGGCTTCCTTCCTCCCCATCAGAGGCTGGACTGCACCCTCCCATGGGTACGGAGGCCAGGGGTACCAGGGTCAGAGGGAACCAGCTCGAGCAGAGGAGGCCGTCTTCTGGGCACACTGCCAGGACACCCCGCTTCCCTAATGCCTCCCTAGGCAGGAAGGGCCAGGGCAGGCCCTGGGAGCCCGGGGGCCCCATGGAACCACTCACCCTAGGCTCCTGGGTAGCGGTGGCTTTTGGGGGCCTCTCTGAGATGTTTGCCTCATGCACCTGAGTCCCACCAGAGGCCACCAGCTCCTCAGAGATCATCTGCACCTGGGTGGGGCCAGGCCATCAGGAAGCTGAGCACATCCTGGGGGCCTCCAGCCCCTCCCCAGACGCCCAGTCAGAGGGTGCTTCCCGAGCTGGGGAAGAGTCCTTCCAGCCCATAGGGCTTCCTTCCCTGACCTGCCCACTCCCCACATGCCCTCATGGCCAGAGACCTCCAGGGCGGCTCAGGCTCTGGCAGCCAGGGAGGAGCTGGGAGAAACGACTCCCAGCACAGTGGGGTGAGGACATACCCGCCACTGGGTGAAGTCGCTGAGGGACTCAGGCCCATAGCGGACATCTCTGACAGCAGACCTCACAAAGTCTGCCTGGGCCTTCTCAGTCTCCTCCTCTGGGCTCAGTGTGGCCACGAACTTCTCCCAGTGAGCTGTGACCTGGCACAAGAGGGACCAGATTCAGGCTCAGCCCACCCCAGCTCTCCTGGACCTTCTGTGGCACCTCTGCCTCTAATCTCAGGGCCAGAGCTGTCTCAACCTCACCGCCTCTGGGACGCCTCCCCGAATCACAGCTTTCTCAGCTGCAGGTTGCACAAACCCAAGCAACACAGAGGGAGAAACAGCCCCTGAAGGTAGGAGCTGGCCCAGGGTAAAGTCACTGTGAAAGCGTCCCAGCCTCCCCTGCCAGGCCCTGCCTGCAAGGCGGAGGGCAGGACCTCCAAGGACAAGAGGCCAAGCGCCACAGCCAAGCTCAAAGCAACAGGTCAGGCTAGGGGCTCAGGGCCACTTGGGGTTGGGACAGAGAGCCCCTGTAACCCCCCCTGGTGTCCTCCAAATGTCCAGTTCTGTCACTCACTCCTCAAGGCCCCCGACTGCTCCCAAGCACCAGAGACACCGCCCCGCCCCTTACCCTGCTGGTCAGCTCCCGGTTCAGGTTCTCCACCTGAGTGCAAGTGGAGGAAGCGTCCTTGCCGTTGACCTTACGGAGCTTGGGCAGGAGGAAGGAAACTTTCAGGTTGTCACTGACCTGGGGGATGAGGGGAGAGTGACTCGGGGTCACCCCAGCCTGTGGCTGAGCCCGAGCCCCCAGGGTGCTGGCCCGGGATGCGGGGCCGCCCACTTACTGTCAGAAAGGGGTTGCCCTCCAGGCTGAGCTCCTCGAGCTGTGGGAACTGGCACAGGACAGTGACATCGCCCAACTGGTTGTTGGCGCAGCGGAGGATGCGCAGGTGGGACAGGCCCAGGTTGGCGGGCAGCGTCTCCAGTTGGTTGTTGGAGAGGTCCAGCTCTTGCAGCTGCTTCAGGCGGCTCAGGAGCTTGGGGTCCAAGTGCTCTGAGAGCAGATCCAACCCTGACAGGCTGGGGAGAGGGGCAGACAGGGCGAGCTCAGGGGGCAGGCAGGTCTCCCACCCCGCACCCATGGCAGCCCAGGTTGCCTCCGACGGCTTTTGCACCTGACATTTCTCCTGCGTGCATAGCCGATCTGCAACATTCCCCCACTTACTTTAATCTTGTCCCTACTTTATAACTTGGGGCAGCTGGCCCCCTCCAGGATGCTTTTCCTGATCCTCTAGGGGGGCTTTCTGTGCTCCCCAGTCCTCTGTAATTCTCTCAACAGGTTGCTCCATATCCTTTTCGCAAGACTGTCTCCCTAGCAGCCCGGACCCTCTTCTGAGGTAATGCCGCTCCGGGCCTACCCGACCCATCTCATAACGAGAGAACGGCGTTTGTCCCGAATGATTAAAGACTCTGTCGAACCGACAGGGTGATAACGGGGCCGGGCAGGGAGAGAGGAAGGGTCCCAGGTTTTCTTCCCGACCGTCCGCCGACCCAGGCCCTGGTGGAGGGCGGTGTGGCCCCGGCCCTTACTCCAGGCTCCGGATCTTCCCCAGCCGGTCGGTCTTGGGTCGCCCCCGCTGGATCAGCAGCCGCGCCGAGAGGGGGCCCATGGCGAGGAGGCGCGGCCCGCGGGGACCTGATCGGCGGCACGGGAATCCGGTGCTGGCGCCAGCTGTTGTCCGATTCCAGGAGGTGGCGCCGCGCGAAACCGTCGGCGGCGACGACCGGAAGGAAGCGGCCGCGCGGACCTCGTGCCCTGCGCGCGCACTACAACTCCCAGCGGCGCCCGCGGCCCCTGCGCCTGCGCACTGGCTGCCAGGACGCGGCGATGGCGGCTGCGGCGGTGGCGGCCCCCGAGGTCCTTCGGGAATGCGGCTGCAAGGGTATCCGGACCTGTTTGATCTGCGAGCGGCAGCGCGGAGGTGACCCGCCCTGGCAGCACCCCCTGCAGGTGAGGGCTGGGAGGGGCCGCGCCCACGACTCCATTCTTCATCTGGGGAAACTGAGGCCCGGGTTGACCGTGAAGACGGGCTCCGGATCAAACCGTGTCAGCGGCCCTGGCGAGGGGGCGTTGCGGGGTGAGGAGATGAGGGCTTTGAGCAGTGGGTCTGGAGTGGGAAAGGGGCTGAGACGTGGGTGCAGTCCGACCACAGCTCACCTGTGGAACCTGGGGGGAGTCTGACAGCAAACGTAGCCCCCCGCCCCCGTGTCTGGGGCTGGGAGCTTCACGGGCCCGTGGTTAGACGACACGGAGAGAGTAGGGGGTGCTGAAAACCAGGGCAGAGGGCCCCAGAAGGCCTTGGACGGAAACGGGCAAGGAGGAAACTCATTCCAACGAATTAACAAAAAAGGACTCAGAGCCTTTGAGCGGGGCAAGGGCCTTCCAGCTGGGCCAAGGCCTGGGGAAGGTGGATGATGCTTCAGGTGAGGGAAATGAGGCCGGTGGGGCCTGACCACGGAAGGCAGGCGGGACTTGTTCTGAGGGCCATTGCGAGCTCTTGAGGGTTTTAAAGGAAGTTACCTGTGAATTTTAGAAATATCCTGGGAAGGGGAGGAGTGGATAGGAAGGAAAGGAGGCTGGGAAGCCAGTGAAGAAACTGTCACAGTGTCCGTGATAAAAGCTCAGAAGTTCCTGTGAAAAACAGCGGCGGTTCCTCAGAAAATTAAATGTAGAGCTACCATATGACCCAGCAATCCCACTTCTGGATGTGGACCCAAAAGAATTGAAAGCAGGGTCATGAAGAGATATCTGTACACCCATGTTCATAGCAGAGTTACTCACAATAGCTAAAAAGTGGAAGCAACCCAAGTGTCCACGGACAGATGAAAGGAAGAACAAAATGTGGTCCATCCGTACAGTGGAATATTATTCAGTCCTAAAAAAAGGAAGAAAGGAAAGTCTGGCATGTGCTACCACACAGCTGAACCCTGAGGACGTTATGCTGAGTGAAATAAGCCAGTCAGAAGACATACTGTATGATTCCACTTATGTAAAGCATCCAAAGTAGTCAAATTCACGGAGACAGAGAAGAATGGTGGGTGCCAGCGGTTGGTGGGAAGGGAGGGGGAGAGGTGTTAATGGGTAGATTTAGTTTTGCAAGGTGAGAAAGTTCTGGAGATTGGTTGTACAACAATGTGATATACTTAATACACTGAGATGCACACTTAAAACGTGGCTGAGGATCAATTTCATGTATAGCATATATGTGGTTGTATATATTTGACCACAGTTAAAAACTTTCTTAAAAAAGAGTTTTTCGGATCTTGCCAGAGGTCTGAACTGTGCCCACGGCCGTGGGCGTGGAGGCTCAGGGCACCGCGGGGGTAGCATCTTCCCAACCTGATGGCTGAGGGACGAGTGAAATGTACGGGATGACTCCTTAACTTTCCGTGTGTCCCATGTGGGGTGCCAGGAGACAGAGACGTGGTGGTTCAGGGTTGGGGTGTGGGTGCTGGCGCTGCCTGTAGGACATAAAGCGGGAGGACGCAGAATTCACTGGGCAGGGAACACCTCACACTGCCCTGTAGATCTGACAAAGTCCTGGCCAACCCAACCGGAAGCTCCGGCGCAAAGACGGCCTGGTAGGCAGTCCCACGTTGGGCAGAAATGGCCAGGCCTGTGCTGGGTCACTGGCTGGAGGCCCAGGAGAAGGGTGGCCTCTGCTCAGAACCAGAGGCAGATCCTGAAGGCCCTGCCACAGGAGGTTGTCAGCCTGGCACTCCTCTGGGTGACGGGCAAGTTCTGCTCTGTTTTTTGTGGGGTTTTTTCCCCCAAATTTTATGTACGTATGTATGTATGGGGCCGTGCCACTCAGCTTGCGGGATCTCAGTTCCCCGACTAGGGATTGAACCGAGGCCATGATGGTGAAAGCACCTAATCCTAACCACTAGACCACCAGGGAACTCCCAGTTTTGCTCTTTTTTGATGGGAAATTCAGGCAGCGCCAGTGGCTGCCACAGAGTAGGGCAGGCCCCAGAGACACCCACACCGTGGCCGGAAAGGGCTTCTCCCTCTGGCCTCCCAGCATGTGCTGCTCACCTCCTGGGCAGGCCCGTGGCCTCAGCTTTAGGAGAGCAGATTTCTCCAGTTCCTGGTCAGGGCTGGCTGCCTTCACACAGTCCTCCCCTTTAACCCTCACCAGCTTGGGGAGGGCAGACAGTGCCCCACAGCGACGCAGGAACAGTGTGGCCTCAGAGGCTGCGCCCCAGCTGTACAGCCTCGGGCTAGTTCCTTAACTTTGCTGAGCCTCAGTCACCTCATCTGTAAAATGGAGAATGAAAGAATGGTTCTGCGTACTCTCTTCCCTTTTACAGACGGGAAAGTGAGAAAGGCAGGGGCTGAGGGCCTTTTCCAGGAGGCGGCCCTGGGCAGGGGTCCCGCCTCCCTCTAGACTCCAGCTGCCTCCCAAAGTGCTGCAGGGGAGGGTGCACTGCTGGGTGGGGCGTGCGGAAGGGCTCCAGTGGCTCCAGGACCCCTGTCCCGTCTTTTTTTTTTTTTCTGCACCGAGTGTCATGCAGGATATTAGTTCCCTGACCAGGGATCGAACCTGGGTCCCCTGCAGTGAAAGCGCCGAATCCTAACCGCTGGACCGCCAGAGAATTGCCACCCCTGTCTTTCTTTTGCAGAAAACACACCGGTTCATTTACTACGCCGACACCGGCTGGGCTGTGGGGGCCGAGGAGTCCGACTTTGAAGGCTGGGCCTTCCCCTTCCCAGGCGTGACGCTGATCGAGGACTTTGTGACCCCGGCGGAAGAAGCTGAGATGGTACGGCTGATGGACCGCGACCCCTGGAAGCTCTCACAGTCCGGACGGAGGAAGCAGGTGAGCTGGGCCAGAGAGGGCAGTCACGCCACGGGGCCCTGCCGGGCTCCTGACCCCGGAGCCCCTTTGCTCACCTCCCTCTCAGGGCCTTCCTTTGCAGCCACCTCCCACCACTCCACAGAGCCATTAGGCGACAAGCTCCCCGACCGGGGCGGGGTTGGGGGGGGCGGGCAGGGCTGCTGAATGGGGTGTGTTGGGAAGGGGCAGGGCCAGGGCCTGGGCGTGGCCTGCTCACCTTCCCATGAGGCGGGGCTCAAAGGCAGACGGCCACTCAGCTCTCTCTGCCCTCTCCCCAGCTGGCCTAGTGCTGGTGACCCTCACAGAGGGTTTCTCGAAGGCTGCCAGTTGCCCCCCATCCCCCTACGCCCCTGTCCAAAGTTCTCCCCCTCAGTTTCTAATCTCCCCGCCCCTCTTCCACTGATACTTGGGCCTCCAGATCCTGAACCTTCCCGTTGGTGGGGTTCACAGTCCCCTCCTCCCCTTTTCTGTTCCTCATCCCCAGCAATCCTCGCCCCCTCCAGGACCTGCGAACCAGCCATCGGCCACCTTTCCACATTCCCTCCCGCTCCTGTCATGTGTCCTCACCCATCTGCAGTCCTGTGACCAGTTAGTACAGGCACTTGCTCAGGTGCCCCTCGCCCTTTCTCCTCTCACTTGGGCAGGCTCTTTCCGCTCACCCACGGCCCTGGTCGGGTCCAGCACCCACCCCCTCCTGCTGGCGGCCACCCTGGCTCTGGCTCTCCGTCCCGAGCCGGGCCCTTCCCGCTCGGCAGGTCGTTCGCTTTGCTGCCCTCCTTCCAAACCTCTCCTTCCCCTCCTCACTCCCCACTGGTGACCGGGCCTCTCTGAGGAAACAGGTGCCTCTACAGACGTTCCCTTCTCGCCTGTGCCCGGCTTCTTCCCGAGCCCACTCCAGCTGCACGCTGGCTGCGCCCCTCTCCTCAGAACTCCTTGTCCCGCTTCGCCCCCTTCTCTCCGCAAGGCTGGCTCTTTCCCACCGGCCTCCCAGTAAGCTCTGTCTCTCTCGTCTCTGCAGCAGAACTTCTCAGAAGAGTTCTCCATTCTCTTCAGGTCCTCTCTTCTTGCTCCCGCTTAACCCACTCAAAAACTGCCTCCATCGCCCGCCTCCTGCCTAAAGCCAGCGGCTGGTTCTCGGGCTCAGTCCTCAGGCCTCTCCTTTTCCTTCTCCAGACACTCCTTACTGATCTCAGCGAGGCCCGGCCCCGCACATCGGTGAGTTTGGGGCTCCCGCGCTCGTATCTCCAGCCCTGGCATCCCTAAGCTGAGCCGTGGCTCCATCTCGGCAAATTCCATCTTTCACCTGCTCAGGCCAGAAACCATGGATCTTTCCACGTTCCTCTCTTTCATTGGTAATTCCTGTCAGCTCTGTATTCCTTCAAAGCATATCCTGAATCTGAGAACACACACCCCCTGCCGCTGCCACCACCTGCCTCTAGCACTTCCTGGGCAGCCCTCGGCCCTCCTCAGTTGGTTTCAGTAGGGAGGAAGTGATCCCACTGACATCTGGTCGGATCGAGTCACTGCTCTGTTACAGGCCCTCCAGGCCTCCCATCTCAACGTAAACGCAGAGGCCTTACCATGCCCCAGAAGGCCCTGCACTGGCCGCCAGCCCGACCTTTGTCTCCACTGCTGCTGTCTGCTGTCCCCACGGCAGTCACCCCCGCCTCCTGGGTGTTCCTCGGAGTCTCCTGGCCGCGGCCCGCCTGTCCCAGCCTTTCTGCCTGCTGCTGCCGAGGGGTTGGGGTGGCCCGCAGGAGCCGGCTGGCCCGGGCACTGAGCCATGGGGAACAGGGAAGGAGAAAGACTCTACCAGCAGATGGAGCCGCCCTCCACTAGACGGGGACCCGGGGGAGCAGGAGTGCGGGAGATGCTCCCCTCTCATCCCTCAGGCCACAGATATGAGGTCTATTCTACAAGGCTCCTCCCTAGGGTTTTTTTGTTTTGTTTTGTTTTTTTAAAGATTTATTTATTGATTGATTGCTATGTTGGGTCTTCGTTTCTGTGCTAGGGCTTTCTGTGGTTGCGGCAAGCGGGGGCCACTCTTCATCGCGGTGCGCGGGCCTCTCACTATCGTGGCCTCTCTTGTTGCGGAGCACAGGCTCCAGACGCGCAGGCTCAGTAGTTGTGGCTCACGGGCCTAGTTGCTCCGCGGCATGTGGGATCTTCCCAGACCAGGGCTCGAACCCGTGTCCCCTGCATTGGCAGGCAGATTCTCAACCACTGCGCCACCAGGGAAGCCCCCTCCCTAGGGTTTTTTTGTTTTGTTTTTTAAATAGAAGCCACCAACCATAAAATCCACCCATTACAAGTGTATAATTCACTGGTTTGGTTTTCAGTGTATCCACAATGTTGTGCAACCATCGCCACTGTCTAGTTCTGGAACATTCTCATCACCCCAGAGGAGGTGCGTGCCCATTACCAGTCACTCTGCATTCCCTCCTTCCCCAGCAGGCACTAATCTACTTTCTGTCTCTGTGGATTTTCCTCTTCTGGACGTTCATATAACTAGGATTATGTAATATATGAGCCTTTGTATTGGGCACCTTTCACTGAGCATGATGTTCTCAGGGCCCGTCGCTTCGCGGCCTGTGTCAGTGCTGCTTTGCTTTTCGTGGCTGAATGTCATTCCACTGCATGGATGGACCACGCTTTGTTCATCATTCATCCGTTGGTGGACACTTGGGTTGTTTCTACTTTCTGGCTGTCGTGAATAGTGCTGCTGTGACTATTCTAGTACAGACTTCTGCGTGGATGGGTGTTTTCAGTTCTCTTGGGTGTCAGGCTAGGAGTGGAGCCGCTGCTGGGCCCTGTGGAGACTCTTCTCCCTTGTGGTCCTGAAGCCCAGTTGTACCCAGTGTTGACCAGATGGGTAACGCTGCCTTGGGCTGGCCTGCCCTGCCTCGCTCGGCTCCTCCTTCCCGACTCCCCAGCACCACGTCCTGGGGACAGCACCCGTGCATGGGCCTCTTGTCTCTAGCTCTGCTTCCTGGGGTACCTGGGCTGAGACATCCCCCCGATGCTTCACATCCGCCTCCCCTGCTTTGTTTTTCTCCTCAGCATTTACCGCCATCTGATGTTTGCTGTTTATATTTATCTCCTTGGTGTCGGCCTCTTCCTGCCAGAATGTCAGCTCCGTGAAGTCCGAAATCTTTGCTGGTCTTGGTCACTGTGACTGTATTCTTCAGCCCTGGCGTGTGATGCCATTTCTGTAAACTCAGACAATTTCCCACTTGCTTTTTGTCCTCATCCTTCAGGACTACGGCCCCAAAGTCAACTTTCGGAAACAGAAGCTGAAGACCGCCGGCTTCCGGGGCCTCCCCAGCTTCAGCCGGGAGGTGGTGCGGAGAATGGGCCTCTACCCCGTCCTGGAGGACTTCCGGCCCGTGGAGCAGTGTAACCTGGACTACTGCCCGGAGCGGGGCTCGGCCATCGACCCGCACCTGGACGACAGCTGGCTGTGGGGGGAGCGGCTGGTGAGCCTCAACCTGCTGGCCCCCACCGTGCTGTCCATGTCCCGGGAGGCGCCCGGCAGCCTGCTGCTCTGCCTGGCCCCGTCCGGCCTCCCGCAGGCCCCGGCGGAAGGCGCGCCGGCCCTCGGCAGGTCTGTCCCGTGCCAGGAGGTGGAGGTGGCGGTGCCCTTGCCCCGCCGCGCTCTGCTGGTGCTCACGCGAGCCGCGCGGCACCAGTGGAAGCACGCCATCCACCGCAGGCACATCGGGGCCCGCCGCGTGAGCGCCACCTTCAGGGAGCTGTCTGCCGAGTTTGGCCCCGGCGGGAGGCAGCGGGAACTGGGGCAGGAGCTCCTGCAAACCTCGCTCTCCTTTCAGGGGAGACCCACGTGAGCCGCCTGCCCGGGGACGGGAGCTGGCGCTGGGCCTGGCCGGGGGTGCTGGCTCCAGAGTGGACCATTAGCCGGCACTGAAGGGGGCGCCCAGCCCGAGGGTCTTTCTCAGGTCTTAAGAGGAGACCGCTTGACACCCTGGTGCCCGGCAGCGCGAGCCCTGTCCGTGAGCTGGCTCGATGGGAAGGGGCCTCAAGTCGGTCCCCTTTGACCTGCGCCGTGGCCACTTGCCTGGGTGGTTTAATTTGTCACAGCTTGAGGGCAGTGGCATACTTTGAGCTTAAAAATCGTTGGTACCACTTCAGGTCATTTTCTCCTTTATCTGTCTCTCTTAACAAGGTTGCCCGATGTCCCAGCCTGCAGGCCCTTCATTTATTTATTTATTATTTATTATTTTATTTATTTACTTTTGGCCGTGCCACGCAGCTTGCAGGATCTTAGTTCCCTGACTAAGGGATTGAACCCAGGCCCACGGCAGTGAAAGCGCCGAGTCCTAACCACTGGACCGCCAGGGAACTCCCGGGCCCTTCATTTAGGGAGCGTGTTGGATTGGAGAACAGGATGGGTAGAAGATGTGAGGTTATTACTGTTTCAGACTTAAGAGCTGCTGACAGCTTCTGATTTGCACTCTGCCCGGGTCATGCTTGACCCCATGGGGTGTGGGATGCGGAACACTGGTGACCAGTGGTTGGCAGGGAGGGGCTTCCAAGCATCACCTCTCTCCACGGCGTTCCACCAAGAGCACAGAGAAATTCATAACTTAAGTACTTATTTATTCAGTTCAGCCCAGGGCAACTGTTTTAAAAATCCATACACAGGACAGGGCGTGTGCACACCGCATGTGGTCTCCACAGCGTCATGCGTAATGAATTAATCGGCACAAGACAGGTTGAGTGCAGATGAACCTCGATCCGTTCAGGCTTAGGCAATTTTATCCTCAACAGACCTTCCTAGAAGACACTGAAATACATTCTGCCCTGGCAGTTTGTCTAAAATAGAAACGCTTGAGTTTTGAAACTTCTGGTCAGGTACTTAAACGGAGACCATGTTCCACTTTGGAAAGGGCCTCAGCGTATCTGCGGGCACTTGTTTTTATGAGCACCGGGAAGGCTCTGCTCAGAGGAAAACAGGGCAAGCCCACGCTGGCTCCGGGGCGGCCTGTGGTGCCTCTCACTCACCACAGAAAGGTCACTGCACTTGGAACCCCCTTCACAGTCAGGTTAAGCCTCCAGAAACCAAATTTCTAGCCTGCAGTTTGCTTCCCTCCCCTCCTCAGACTGCCCTGCTGCCGCTCCAAATGGCAGCTTATTCTCCAGTCCTGAGGGTGCCCCCCCCGATCATCAGTCCCCAGGCCCACAGTCGTCTCTGTTCTCACAGAAATTCAGTTTGCCCCGTGCCTCTGGGAACTAGAAAGGCTGGAGCTGGGAGAGCTTGCTGGAAGAAAGAACAAGGAATTACAAGAACATTATTCTCCTAATCCGTGTCGAAACGTGATTATGTGGCATCTTTCCTACCCATGTGGCACTGTCACTGGGCACCTAGTGTCTGATCCTGATGTGGCCAGGCTAGAAAAACTCTGCCCACGGGCCAGGTGTAACGGCTGGCCCCTGGCTGACACCCAGAGTGTGCTCGCCACAGTCTGGGGAGCTCGGCACTCTGTGGGTCTGGCACACGGGGCAGGGGCACCAGATAGCCCAGGAAGGTGGCCGAAGTGAGCCCAACAAGGCCCCTCTCAAAAGGCTGAGGCCAGAGGAAGGGGCTGCCGCCCCCTCCCAGCAGTGGGGAGGAGCCAGCCTGTCTAGTCCCTGCCAGGACACAAAGTGGCCGTCTTGCAGTGACGCTGACATTCTTTTGCAAAGCAAACACATTACACCAGACGAGCCTTTTCAGCAAGGCTCTGGGAGAGGAGACATGCGCTAGGGAGCAAGCAAGTCACGACAGATGTCTGCAGAGGATGCGAGGGACACGCCCTTCGGAAGGCGCCAGGGCTCTCCGGCCCAGCGAGACACGATGTCCAGGCTCCCTGTAAATGCCATGACTTGCACTGGTGATCCTCAGCATTCAGAGTTACGTGTTAAGGTTTAGGTTCTCAACAGGATGTCACAGCCCCAGGAACCTCAGCCAGGCCTGCCCGCACTTCTTGGTACAGGCAACCCAGACCCCCCAGAGATACCAGGCTGTGGACAGAAATGCCGTCAGAGCATGAAGTCCAGTGACTGTGAAACCAAAGAAAAGGCACCACTCTCTGGTGGCTGCTGGCCAGTGTGGTAAGTGTGGTTCTTAAAAGCGGCCCAGGGCGCAGCAGGCTCACACGTAAGCTGAGCTGTAGCACGTATGTGTTCGGTCCAAGAACATGGGCTCAGGTCTACCAGACGCCCTTCTCAAAAACACCAGAACCTGTGCTGCGCGTGGCTGCACAGAGTGTGAGCTGGGCCTGTGCTTGCAGCCAGGAGGCCCAGGAGAGCAGCACTACACAGGGTCTGCCGTCGCCATAAGCAGGACCCACGTTTGGCCAGGGCTGGCCCCTGATGCTACCGCCCACAGACCAGGCCCGGCCACAGCCTCGTCTAGACAGGAAGTCCCCCGGCTGCCCCCTCCCGCTGCCGGGGACCACAGGCAGCAGGGAGGTGGGCGGGCTCGGATGCCTGGGCGAGAGTGCCCCTGCCTTCTGCAGCCACAGCCCGGAGGGTCAGCTGGCGGCTCAGGGGACAGTCTGCGGCCGAGAGACGGAGGCCTCTGGACTTTGGGCCCTTTCCCCAGCCTGGTGGCCTCGCTGGGTCAGTGTGGCCAGGGATCCAGCTGGCAGGGGAGGGAATCTGAGCCCAGTGTGCCTCAGAGCACCCCTCAGTTAACAGCCACCTCCAGTGGGTGCCCACAGACCGGCCTCCGCCCTTGGACGCCTCCCCCAGGGCCTGACAAGTCTGACGCCTGCTGAGCGCCCAACCACACCTGCTGGGCCATGTGCCCTGGGCTCCTGCCTGCCTTCCCCACCCCCACGAGCCAGGCCGCCCAGCTCCCTCCAAGGCAGGGAGGGAAGCACCAGGCCAAGCCGTAAGCCTGTGCCCCGTCTAATCGTAGCAGGGTGGTACCATCAGTCGTGCCACCCGGCTGCCACCAGCCCAGCTCAGGAGTCACGGGGCAATCCCTTCCCTGAACTCGTGCTGCTGCCCTGACTCTCCAGGCCACTGCCAGGCTCCCGGCCCCCGCTGGCGGCTCGTTCCAGGTCTCCGAGGTGACCCGTGACCACCCGGTGCTACTCGGAGCCTGGCCTCCAGCCTCAGGAAGTGCCCAGGGCCAAGGACTCATCCTTTCTTTGCCCTGAGCGCTTAGCATCAGTCTCCCGTTTAACTGAAGATTTCCATCTTCTGAAGGAAAACGATCCAGGTCTTACAGCATGAAGACAGGAGTAGAACTTTGGTCTTGAACGGCCTGGCAGTGTCTCGGCAGCCTCGTTGGCAATTTGCATTTCTGAAATTCCCCATACCGCAAGCGAGTTCTGTTCCCTCCCGACGCGAGGCGTGGACGCTGAGCTGACGCGGATGCGGCCGCAGACACGGCATCGGCCCCGCCCAGGAGCGCGCGCGCTCACACCACCTGCAGGCTGCGCTCGTGCCCATCCAGCTGCACTTTGAGCTTGTGCAGCTCCTCGATCTCGCGATTGTGCCGCTCGGTTTTGTGGCGCACCAGCGAGCGGTAGAAGTGGATGGTGAAGACCACGAAGATGAGGCCCACGGGCACCATGATGATGGTGGACACCAGGGCGGCCTGCCAGCCCGTGTGGCCCCCGGGGCCAGGTGGGGGGCCGGGCTGGTGGCGCGCGTCCACGGGCAGGAACTTGATCCAGCAGAGCAGTACCACCTCGGCCAGGAAGAGCAGGATTCCCAGCACGGTGGAGAAGCCCCAGGCCAGCTCGATGTAGGGGTGCATGCGCTCGTGCGGAGACTCGCTGATGGAGTTGAGGTTGTGGATGTTGCTCACGGCCTCCACGTTGGGCAGGATGCACGTGCTGATGAGCAGCGCGAACAGGTGCACGGCCACCAGCACCGTGGTGCACGCGCTGAAGGCGATGAGCAGCGGCCGCGGGTACTGGTACTGAGTCTCCAGCTGCACCTCCACCATGGCCACCTGCAAGGCAGAGGGCGTGCTGGGTCGGGGCGCCCACGGAGCAGAGGGCACCCTCCTCGCTGATCAAATATTTTGAACTTTACTCTTTTTTTTTTTCTGATTAGCTAAAGAAGATCTCGCTAAGGGAAAATCTAAAAAGTACAGAAGAGGCCAGAGAAGCACTGGGCGGGGCGGTGATCGCCCCCTGGATGCCAAGAACATAGGTATATTGGGGTGCCGGGCTCCGGCCCAGGGCAGAGGCCACACTTCCCTGGGAACATGCGACTTTGCTGTTGATATCAGAGCCAGGCTGCAGTGGAGCTTAGCTGCAAAAACAATTGATGTTTTTCAAAAAAACAAACCTGACCTTTCAAGAGGTAAAAAGAAGTAATGATGGAGGCTCCTGATGGTCCCTAGAGTCAAAGCTGTACACTGGATGGCCTCACACGAGCCACAGGACGCCTCTCTCAGCTGAGACCAAAAGCGGGAGGGAGCAGACACCTCTCCGAAGGCCGGGAATGGTCATATACGTGAAAACAACGGTGAGGAGGGGAAGCTGGGAAGGGGGCGGGGCTGGGAAAACAGCTGAATCAGCAGCAGCAGTCAACAGGAGCAGGAGGCCAACAGGTAATATCTAAAAAGGGTAAGTCAAGAAGCAGCAATTCCCAAATGTCATTAGAAACGTGGAGGCGGAGAGGCTGCAGGAGGCTGCCTCCAGGGGTGGGAATGCGGGGCTGCTGGGGTTTGTTACAAGCCGTTTGCAGTACTTAATTTTAAACTGCACGTGTGCTAACTTTGAAAAAATAAAAACGACTTTTAAATGAAAGGGAATAAAAGGCTCACAGAAGGACCAGAAGCCCCCGCTTATCTCTGTAGCAGTGAGTGTCTATTTAGGCTGGGACCTGCTCACCACAAGCCCTAAGGGGCTTTCAAAGTCCAGACTGGGCGCCAGGCTCCTGCCACGCTTCCCCAGGTCACACCCAGTCCACTCCCCTGCAGCCCACATCCCACCCCAGCTCTGTGGGCCAACCCCAGTGGAGGGTTTAGTCCAGGCTCACCAAGGGCCTTCTCCCAGGCACCCAAAGGTAAGAAACCACACCCGTCAAGGAAGGGGGAGCAGGGAGGCAGAGAGAAGCCAGAAGGCTTTTCCACTCACGCTGTTTGTCTCCTAGAGCTGAGCCATCCCTTTTTTGTTGTTGTTGTTGGTTTGTTTTGTTTTGGGCCGTGCTGCACGGCTTGCAGGATCTTAGTTCCCCGACCAGGGATTGAACCCCGGGGCCACAGCAGCGAAAGTGCCAAGTCCCAACCACTGACCATTGGACCGCCAGGGAACTCCCAGAGCCATCCCTGTTTTAAAAAATTTACAAGAAAGATTTCATAACTTCTAGCAACTACTGCCTCTTAGTGAGAACCTCATCCTCTCACTCCGTCTTCAGTGAAGATGGAACATTTGGTAGGTAAAAAGAAGATATGCCAGTCCTAGTGGACCACAGCTGAACAGAAACTCAGCAGTGATTATTGCTCCATAGAGACAGTAGCCACACTACTAAGAGGAGGGGTGGTCCTTTCTCAGTGCCCTTTTAGCCTGGGTAGGCTCTTGTGACCACAAAGGATATGGCCCAACAAAAAAGGATGTCGTAAACTTCAGAGGGTGCAGAGAGGAGAAACAAAGATGATTCAAAGGCCTATAAGGAAAGCAGTTTTGTTCCACCTCAAGAGGAGAAAAGGCCAAAGGCCATTTTTCAGTGTATTTATGCAAAGATTTTTATGAAGCGGTCCTGGATCACTGGTTCTCTGTGTTAGGGGCAGGATAAACACGAAGAAATAAGCTTAAGGTCAGGCATAAGCACTTGCTGGAAAAAGGAACAGCTTTGCAATTCTAATTAGGGAATACATAATATGGAGAGGAAACTCTACCTACAGAACGGCCTGTTCGTTTTTCCATGTCCCTGCCCTTATTCAGCTATGGTTTCCACAGTGGAAATGTTGATACTAGCTGACGATCTGTATTCATCACTTCTTTCTCCTGGGCTGCTCTGCAGTCTGAATAATTATCTGATTTACTGGGGTCTGTGTGGCTTCTGAAATGTATCCCCAGCGGCTTAAGGAAGCACTTGCTACAGAGGAGATACTCCATAAATGCTGAAGAAATGAATTATTATAATAATTCATTATTATTGAATGAATAATACTATTGAATGAATAATAATGAATTATTATTATTATTCAATGGTCACTGTCCTCATTCTAAGGCCACTTCACGCCCCTGAAGGCTGCCATTAAGTCTCAAACTACTCCTCCAGAATTCACTCTTTGCTTTACAGCTTTATTCACAGGGCTTGTTTTCAAATTTTAATGAGGGGTTTTGAATGCCTTCAAACTTGGGTGAGCATTTTGTTGGAAAAACAGCGACTCTTCCCTAAATTTGGAAGTCCAAATGTTTGGAAGACCGGGGTCTCAAGGGACAGCTGCAGACGGGAAGTGATTTTCGAGACCCAGGCCCCGCACAGAAAGGAAACCGTCCTACTTCATTACATCATGCAGTACTTCTTAGTTAGTTTCCCAAAGTTAAAAAATATATAATAATAAATACAGGCCAGAAAAATTTAATGCAGTACACGCATAGTATTACTATGCATTATACCCTACTGTGAGGGTAGAAAACAAGATCTAATTTTAATAGTGACATCTAAACTTCTCTTGCTATTAAAGTTAAGCTTGAGAAAATATTCCTCTTTTAATGTGATGGAAGAAAATCATTTTGAGCCAAAGTTATGTCCCATATGATTGTACACTTTTGTAATTATGTTTTAAACAATAAAATGCAAGACCTAAATAAGCCTTTGCTTTGAACTACAGACCTAAACCCAAACTGACTGCCCTCTAAATTTGGTGACCTCTGCCCTGCCCTGTATGAAGTCACGCCCCGACTACATGAAGTCTCATTTTTCCACGGGTGACCCGTGCCGATGACGGGCAGGCCCTTGTCATGGGAGTGGCCGCACTGCCTCGCTCGGACAGCTTTTTATTTTCTGCGTATCCATTTGACAGCTGAGGCTCTGGGATATGCAGAAACAATTGTTTTTACATTAAAAAAAAAATGGCTTCCAGCCCAATAGGACCTCTGAGCAGACAACAGGGAAAGAAAAGGAGGGGCGGCCGCAGTTCTCGCTGGGAATCCGGAATCCTGACATCTCCGCTCTCTGGGACAATCCCCTGAAGGGATGAAGGTCTGCAGGCTTTGAAGTCAACAGGGGATGTGGCCCTTTTTCAGGGCCCGCGGTTTTTCCCCAGACAGACTCTTGTCCTGGGGGATGACTCAGAAGGAAAGCACAGCAGGGCAGCCTGGTGTCAGGCCAGAGGCTCTGCTTCATCACCCCAGAGACCACATTCAGGGAGCATCTGCGTCCCCAGCTGGGCTAAATTGAGCAAACGCAACCCATGCCACAGTTTCTGCTCAAATTCCCAAACTCTTGGGTGGTGCCTGAGATGTGCAGATGTGGGGACTTTTCCCCAGGAAACCTTGTACCCTGAAGCTATTTTAGTTACCCCACTAACTTCCTTGCCAAGGAAATACTGTATGTGAATGTGAGAGTGGGCTTTCTGAGGGCTCTGGGGCTTGGGGACTCCCCTGGATGCCCCAGGCCACCCCTCCAGTTGCCAGAGCAGTCCCCTTGGAGGAGGTGAGACCTGGGCAGAGACTTACTAATGGTCCATCCTGGCTGTCAGCAGGGCCCGGAGGGAGTGCTTTGCTCCCTGAAGCATCACAGGATTTCAATTAGCAAAAGCCCACTTCACAGGCTGTGTTTCTCACCATGTGTTTCCACTCACCATGGCAAAGCCCGAGAGGAGGGCGGACGTCCGGCTGGAGGCCTTCAGCTTGGCCCTGCTCAGGTAGAGCTTCCTCCAGGAGAGGGCCTGCACAGAGTGGTGGTTGGAGGTGACCAGTTCCAGGTAGCTGCGGCGGACCCAGTCCCGGTAATCCATGCCCTTGTGGCCGGGCTCCGAGCAGGCGGGAGTAGAGGGGTCCACAGGTACGTTGAGCTCGGCGCTCATGGTGGGAGCCAGGCTGCGGGCAGCAGAGACACACTCAGGCATCCCAGAGGGTTCCCGGGGCCTGGAAAAGCCAGAATCCAAGTTCCTTTAACCTTCCCTGGGGGCCCACTGTATACACCCTGTGCCAGGGCCATGGGATCCAGGGGTGCACGAGTATGGGGCCCTGGCCTCTGAGGCAGTCCTCACACGGGAATGTGGGGACCACCTGCAGGAAAGGAGGGGCAGGGGTGCATCTCCAGGAACCATCGCAGCATCCAGTGTTCCTCCACAAAGCAGGAATCTGGCCTCCCATCCCGAGCTCAGAAAGGCTCCAGCTGAGTGTGGCTCTTGGGTGAATGGAATTCCAAGGTTGGCCAAAAGCACCCAAGGACTCCGCTGAGGTGCACCTATCTTCAGGGAGTAGGGAGCTGTAGCATTTCGGAAGCTTTTAGGACCTAAGCTTCTGGATTTGACCCTGCCATGTGAGCGTGACACCTGACCTTTCCAACCTGCTCATCTTCACCTAGGGACATCCCCACCCTGCTGGGCTCTTAGACAAGAGAGTGGAACCAGAACTGCTTTCCAACGGCCAGGTGCCAACCATGAAATCAACATTTCCAAGCAGCCGCTAATTTCTCAAATCCAACTTAGATTTTAATCAGCACGGTTCACCCTGAAAATACCTGGTTTGTATAACTAAGGCCACATCCAGGCTGCAATGGAAACCTTTAGCACAATGAAAAACTGAATTGGCCAATTGACGTGAGCATGGTTTTTTGTGGGGGTGTTTTGTTTTTGTTCCGAGAAATGGAGGCTGGAGACACCTCGAGTGTCCCAGTAGACATCTGGTTTGACAATAACACACGATGAAGATCAGAAGGGCTGATCTGTTGAGATTTGTGAATTTAAACCCAAATCTCCACTAATCCAAATAGGGGATTGGCGGTCTTGCATGGCCCAAGGGGCCGGCCCATGCAGCAGCCCGCGGGATCAGCTCGAATTAATCTGCAGGGCAGGCTTCAAGGGCACAGGCACCTCACAGCTCACTTGGCATCAGATATTAACTTGTACCTTCAGGCCCGCATAGGCCCCGTGAAAAGCCTTCTTAAGGCTACTGCAAAACAGATCAGTGCTCCCAGGTTCCAGGGAGACTGGCTGGGGGTGGGTGGGTGGAGTAGGGGGTGTTCACCAGGGTCAGCGGCTGAGGAAATGCCCCACACTTGATCTGTCTATGCCAATCCCTAAAAGGATTCTCTGGGAAGGTCCTAGAGGCGGGGAAGGCCTCTCTCTTTTGGGGTGCCTTCCTCTTTGTCTTCCGCCAGTCTGTGGAGGCTCGGTTTTTACCGGCCAATAGGGCCCCGGGAAACAGTTCTGTGCTCTTCTATTTCTGCCTGCGATGCCAATTACTAGGTCATTTACAGGAGGGCCGACTTGGGAACCTTGGTCACCCCCACCCCCCCACCCCGTCCACATCTGCAGCCAGCAGCACTGCTTGCAAGCACTTCAGTCACAGGAATGTCCCTTCCCTTGGGGAGAGTTCAGAGAAATGTTGTTCACTAACCAATCCATTGGCTGGCTCCAAATAATTTAGAATGGCGTCATTTGGAAATACATTTTTTTCTCTTTTTCTCCCCCTACGTATCAGAAGTGAGCCCACAGGTATGATGAAGATACTGTCCAGTGTGTGGTGGGGTGAAAGGCACAAGCTTTGCCCCCTCAGAGGATCCATCTCTCCATCCTGCATCCAATAAATGCTTCCTGAGCCCGAAGGTAAGACTGCATTTGGTACTCAAGGATCAAAGATGAAAGGTGAGGATGTGCAGTGGGGGAGTGAGATAAGGGCGGGGGGATTCTCATCCAGTGAGTGAAATGCTGCTTTAGTGGAGGGGGTGTGAGGGCTGAGGGAGTGCAGGAGGGGCTGGCTGCCTCGACTCTTGACCCGGGAGAGGGGCCCTGCTCGGGAGCCGGGAGAGGGGCCCTGCTCGGGAGCCAGGAGAGGGACAAGGACGTGGGTAGTGAAGGTAGCATTGGCGAAGAGGGACCCTCCCTCAAAGACAAGATGCTGCCCACAGGGGATCTTCTGAGAGGCAGGGTAGGAAAGCCAGCTGCAGAGGGGGTCAGGGAAACGGGGGTGGAAGGCAGGATGCAGGGAGTACATGGGGCCTGGAAAGCACGCTCTGGAGGTGCCCGGATGCAGGGGCTTGGAAGGAGCTGCTGAGGGAACAGTTCAGGCTCAGTCTGGTCTGTGTGCTCAAACGCTTGGCCGACTGGGAGGGGCAGGAGGGCCTGGTGGCCTCCAAAGGGATGTATGGGGTGAAGAAGAGGGAAGCACAGGGACCATCAATGAACGAGAGCTGAGCTCAAATTGGAAAGTGGAGAGCTTCATGGGCAGTGAGGTCTGACGGTGGTCTCTGGGCCATGGTGGCCTCTGGGCAATAGCCAGGCCAGCCTCAGCCCTGCAGATATCCTTCGAGTGGCAGGGTTTGGGAAGGAAGGGCTGTCTGTCTGCTTGGAGCCTGGGTCTTGAGGCAGGTCTGTGGGTCCTGAAGACAGAGAAGCCACTTCCTGCACAGGGAGCAGCCCAGACTGGATTCGGATCCATCCTCCCCCTTCCAGCCCCAGCGTCCTACCCTGGGCCAGGCCTCCTCCCCCTGCCTCCCCCACTCCAGGGGCAGAGCGTGGGCCTCACACTCCAGGGCTGGGCTCAGGCAGTGGGTGGGGTGGGTCAAGATGGAGCCCTGAGTTTCTGTCAGGTGGCAGAGGCTCCAAAGGATGCTCTCCTGGCTGAACCTTGTGTGTTTTTTGGTTCTGTTTTCATGTAAGGCGCAGTCAGAGAAAAGAGTTCTTGCAGCATAACAGTGATGTTCTCTCTAAAGATTAGCTATTCTCCTCGGCGGGGCTGCTGGAAACATTTCCGGGCGGTCGGTTTTGGGGTTTGCCTGCCTTAACTTCCTTTAAACATCTGGGGCACGAGCAATGGCGAGTGCCACGCAGAAACGCCTGTTTCTGACTCTCTTTTTGTCACACCCGTGCAGGGCGGGGGCCCAGCCCCTCCTGCTCCCCTGGGTCTCCTAGAGGAGTCCACCTGCATCCGTGTCCCTTCCCCCCAGGAAGCCCCAGCAGCCGCAGGACCCGCATTCGGCCCGCACCCGCGACCTGAGTCCTCTCGGCGCCGCGCCCTGCCCGGGGAGCCCGCGGGGTTGGGGTCACCTGGCCGCCTCCCAACCCCGCAGACGTCGCGTCCCAGGCCTGCCCAGGAGGAAGCCGGTCCCCTCCCCCGTCGAGTCTCCTGGTGCAATTCCAGTCCCCCGCCAGACCCCCCGCGGCGAGCACTCACCGAGCTGCTCTGCCCGCCCGGCCCGGCTCCGGCTCGGGCTCGCAGCAGGCGGAGCTGGCGTGGCCGTGTGGCCCTGTGGCCCAGTGGCCCTGTGGCCCGGCCGGGGCGCAGAGCGCAGCCCCCACCCTCCTTCCGCCCGTCCCTCGGGGTCCCCCGGCCCCGCCCCCACCAGCTGCCCCGCCCCCGCCGGCCCGCCGCAGCCGCTGCCCGGGCAACGGTGCGCCGCCGTCACGTGACCGGCCCGCGGGGGCGCTGTGGGCCACGTGACACTGTGGGCCGGCAGGGGCGGGGCTCGAGGCCCCCCCCCGGGGGTCCCGGGGGTCCCAGCTGCGTGGATGCTGCTCCCGCCAGGGCGCCAAAAACCCGCTAAAGGTTGCTCATGTCTCCTACTCCCTGGGCGCGCCGCGGGTAGCAGTGAGCAGGGATCCGCGCCGCGGCGGTGAGCAGAGCCGGAAGCCTGGGCATCCCTCGCTCTCCCGCCCCGCCGGCCGCACGAGCGCCCTGGGCCCCGGCGACAGAACGGGGAGGCTGCGCTTTCTCTGCCCCCGGGTCTGGCCAGCAAGTCCAGGTCAGGGTGAGCCCTGCTTGGCCCGAGGCGTGGGGGTCTGAGCGCCGAGTGGGAGCACGGGGTTCCAGGGTGAGCCCCGGAGAACGCCCGGGACAGGTCACTGGCCCTGTGGTGGGGTGGGATCCCGTTATCAGACTGCAGGGTGTGTGTGGGGGGCGGTGGGGGGCGTGGGGAGAAATGGTGTAAGGGAGGCTCTGTTCGGGGAGATGTGGGCGGCCACGCCCGAGTTTGCCTGGCGGACGGTGGCACCAGGCAGAGCGTGCCCCGGAGCTGGTCGCCCAGACTGCACCCTCACCCAAAGGCCCAGCGAGACCTGCCGGGTCCTAACCCGGGTGCAGCATGCTTGGCGCGCCGAGAGCTGTCCTCAGTGGGCAGAGCGCTGGGGGAGAAAGTGTTTCTGCGGTGCCTCGGGCTCCTTCCGTCCGACACCCCGGGAATGGTGAACTCTCCGGTTTTACAACCGAGACCTTCAAACAGGAAGGGTCTTTTCGGGAAGTACACGTGAATAATTCACTAAGAGGAGAGATGGGTTCCTATCAACCCACCGTGCCACACGGGCCCTCAGAGTACTTCCTGCGTGCCCTACATAGGATTTTTCCATCTGTCACAACATTGGACCGTGACACATTTATCCAAACGAAAGAAAAAAGAGAGAAAAATTCCACTCGTGGCAACCAGTCCAAGTTTTCTGACAATTGGAAGAGTAAACGTTAGCAGATGCCAGGCCAAATCCATTTATACTGCAAGACGCATCTTAGGGGCCATTGCTGAGAGCCAGGATGATACCTTTTAATCCAGGAGGACACTTAAAGAGCAGGCTAAGCCAGTTTCCCCCTGGTTACCGCCCTAACAAAGGGCGGAGGAAAATCCCAGGGTCTGATTACCGCCCCGCTCACATGGCTACAGGAAAGAGATCACTGGATTTCAGGGAGCAAAGTCCTCAGAAAGCATAGTGTGGCTTCCACACCTCAAGCAGCTGGAAAAGTGGACTGGAAAACAGGAAGAAAACACTTTGAACACTTTGTAAACGGCAGTAGTTGCCTCATAGATGAACATTCTTTCAGCAGAGTCATTCACTTGCGTTCTCACCCTTGAACCCTGACTGCACATCCTTTAGAAAGCTTCCTGGGCCAGTTAGCCATGCCCCCACCCCCGAGCACATTTATCCAGCATGTCTGGGCAGAAGCAGAAGGTAAGTCAGTTACCAGGGCTGTTCAGAGCTCGTTTCCTAACCAAACCCAGAAAATGGCTTTCCCCACCCTGGAAGATTAAGGGTGGTGACTGTGTTGAAAGGAGAGAGATTTAATGATCACAATACGAGTAGTTGCAGGCCCCCCTCAGGCGCCCAGGTAGTTGAGTAGGGGCTACACAGAGGGCGAGAAGGTTCAGGTACAGGTCCACGGTACCAGCCACTCAGCCGGGATGTCTGGGCTCCAGTTGGTGCTGTCATTCTCGGCAAGTCGCTTCCTCTCCCGAGGCCTCGGCTGCCCCACATTTGAAAAAGACCAACTCTGGGAGGCATATCCCAGGGGTCAGCCACTTTCTAGTTGCCTCATCCACGCGCGCCCCCTCATTCAGTGAATGCTGTGGTCCTTGCTGTTTTCCTCTCTCCCCCAGGATGGCTTCACACCTGGTATGGACAGTGTATCCAGTCCCCTGACACGGCAGTTCTGTCCCCTTGGCCATTCGCTCCTATGGCGTAGCCCTTATTATCGTCACCTTCTGTGAACTCCCCCGACCAGGGATCGAACCCAGGCCCCGGCAGTGAAAACTCTGAGTCCTAATCACTGGACCGCCGGGGAATTCCCAGTGTGAACGCTTAAATTCAAATATCCCACTTTCTGACGCTTCTTCCTCACTCAGTCCCCCATCTCTTCCCTGACTCTGACACCTATTTTTCTCCCTCTCAGCCTCCTTTCGGCTTCTCCTACTGACACCTCTCCCCACTTCTCAGAGGGCTGTCATCACTTCCTTTGTTTCCTCCTCAGCCATCTGCAGTCTGCTGCCCTTTGTGCTGCTAAGTCCAGATGTTTCGGCCACTGCCCTGTCACCGGGTCCCCCTCCTTCCATCTGGAAACACTCCTTCCTTCTCCGGTGAGGCCACCGGACATTCCCCGGTGCAGGCTTCTCCTCTGCCATCTGTCCACTAGATACGGCTGTTTCTCAGGGTCCTGTCTGGGTCCCTCTCTCCACATTTCTATCTGAGTGGTCTCACCCACCCCCGTTTTGCCTGAGAGCTCCCAGATCATCACCTACAACTCCGGTCTCTTCCCAGCCTGGCAGGGCGTGTCCCAAGCGTGTCCCAGCTTCACCACGCCCTCAGCTGAATTCCTCATCTTTCCCTCACATACCTGCTCCACCTCCTGGTCACCTGTCCCAGGGAGAGTTCCACCAGCTGCCCAACTGGTGACTCTAGATCTGGTGTCATTCCTGACTCCCCTCCTCCCCATCAAGTCCTGTGAATTCTCCCACCTACATGTCTCTGAAATACCCCCTCCCACCCCTGCGTCCCCCTCCTGCCCCTGCATCCCCCTCCTCCACACACTTCCCCCTCCCCTCCCCTCCCCCCTCCCCTCCCCTCCCTTCCCCTCCCCTCCCCTCCCCCCTCCCCCCTCCCCTCCCCTCCCTTCCCCTCCCCTCCCTTCCCCTCCCCTCCCCCTCCCCTCCCCCCTCCCCCGTCTCTATTCTTTTTTTTAAAAATAAATTTATTTATTTATTTTTGGCTGTGTTGGGTCTTCATTGCTGAGTACGGGCTTTCTCTAGTTGTAGAGAGCGGGGGCTATTCTTCGTTGTGGTGCGCGGGCTTCTCATTGTGGTGCCTTCTCTTGTTGCGGAGCACGTGCTCCAGACATGCAGGCTTCAGTAGTTGTGGCGCATGGGCTTAGTTGCTCCGTGGCATGTGGGATCTTCCCGGACCAGGGCTCGAACCCGTGTCCCCTGCATTGGCAGGAGGATTCTTAACCACTGCGCCACCTGGTCTCTATTCTAACTCAGGCTGTCCTCATCCCTGGTCTGCGTCACTGAGCTACCCTCCCCTCGTCCCGAAGTCCTGGGTCCCATGCCCACGCAGCACCCTGTGCAACGCGGCACTGACCTTCCTCTCGTCTGTGTCCCTGACCAGATCTGGAGCTCCTTGAAGGTGAGGGCTGTGTTACCTAGCAAAGTGCACTGAGGAGCCCTTGGATTTAGCCCTGAGTTCTGCTCAGTAAACGTTTGCTACATTCTAGGGAGTAAGAAAACCGCCTGAGGACTTGCCCCAGGTTAATTTCTAAGAGTATTCTCCTTCCTGAACTAGGTTAATACATAGTTATTGTAGCTCACTGTAGTCAAGTATGCCAAACAGTAAACATAAACTTCCAAAAGAGGAGGAGAAGAAAACATGCCTGTTTCCAGTGATGATGGCAAAAGAAACGGCTCCCACACAGCTCTGCTTCCACGCAGCCTGGAAACCAGGTTTAGTTACATTCCTATTTCCAAAAGTCAATAGCACGTCACTCCTCTAACACAATTTATTTTTTTCCCCAAAAGATAAATGTTGAAAGCAGAAATTTCAAAATAGTGATGGTACTTTGTATGCTCCAAACCAGTGTTGCTCAAGGTATGGAGGGGGAGGGGATCCATAGGGAATCCCCTGAGGTACCTGCCTAAAATGCCTAATTAGGGCCTGGCCTGTAATGAGTCAGTCTCGGGGGCGTGTCCGGGGTCTGGATTTTTTAAAAATATTTATTTATTTATTTATTTGGCTGCCCCGGGTCTTGAGTTGCACCATACAGGATCTTCATTGCAGCACGCGGGATCTTTAGTTGTGGCATGTGGGATCTAGTTCCCCATCCAGGGACCGAACCCCGGCCCCCTGCATTGGGAGCGCGGAGTCTTACCCACTGGACCACCAGGGAAGTCCCCGGGGTCTGGATTTTTTTAGGCAGGCTCCTCCGCTGCTGCTGCACTGCGGGCATCAAGGCAGCGAAGGTGACTAACTGTGTCTACTCGTAGGTCCTTCCTGCCGTAGGAGCAGTTTTTCAGGTGTGAACGACTTACCGGCTTGCTCTCAGTCACTGAGATTTGCTCAGTGACATTTATTGAGCACCTATTACGTCCCAAGCACTGTGCTGGCGCTAGGGGTCAGCAAGGAACGGGACTAGCAAGTCCTCTCTGTCACGAGCTCAGCTGAGTCTGGGGGCGTGTGGGCTGCTAGTATGGCGGGGCCCGGGCGGGGGAACGAGTGATGGGGCCGTGGAAGAAATGAAACAGGGTGGGTGGGTGGGTGGAAGGCTGAGCCCCACGGGGGAGGAAGAGGCAGAGCCAGTGTTCCTGAGGCAGGAACTGCTTCCCGGGGTGGGGCCATCGGGAGCAAGAGGGAGGGAGGGGACCCAGCATGAGAGAGAAGCAGGCAGGGGCTGGATTGAAGGCCTTCAGCTCCTATTGTAAGTGTTAGGGAAGCCCTTGGGGACTTAACCCAGAGGGATGGCAAGATCTGGTTTGCTTTTTTTTTTTTCTTTTTTGGCCATGCCACAAGGCATGTGGGATCTTAGTTCCCCGACCAGGGATCGAACCCGTGCCCCCTGCATGGGAAGTCTTAACCACTAGACTGCCAGGGAAGTTCCTGGTTTCTGCTTTTAAAAGATCACCCTGGCTGCTTTGTGGAGAACAAAGCTGGGGAGTGGGGTGTTGTCAAATTCAAGTTGTTGTGCCTGACACGCAGTGAGGCCCAAACAAACCGAAACGTCAGAGTTTGGAGCAGAGAAAGGTTAATTAGTCCAGGAGGTACCAACCTGGCAGATGAGAGACCTAGGCTTGTCTCAGATCCATCTTGCTGGCTGGCTGGGGCGCAAGGTTTTTAAAGGCGAAAAAAAAAAAAAAAGGTAAAGAGGGTCTTTGTGATTTCAGCTTCCTGATAAGACCTTAGTTGCAACCTCCTGGCACTCATCTGTCTTGTGACCCCATGTGTCACTGGTGATCAACCTGTGTGTTCCTGCAAAGCAAACTAATAAGTCATGGTCTTGTGATCCCTTAATTTCTCTCTCAGAGAGAGCAAAAGTAATGGTTGAGGTGTTTTATTATTTACTTAGAGCCTATGTGACTGGTTAAGACTTTCAGTTCCCTCTCAGACCCTGCTGTTTTCTTTAAGACCTTTTGGGTCTGCTCTTTCCTTTGTCTCTGTGTTCCCTCACTTCCCTAATTAGTAACTGCTTGAATCTGCTCTTTGGAACTCAGGGAAAGTCTAGGAGACTAAAGCCTTTTTCTACAAACAAGAAACAGGAGACATGG
The DNA here is from genome assembly GCF_965194805.1 of Balaenoptera borealis. Classification (NCBI taxonomy): domain Eukaryota; kingdom Metazoa; phylum Chordata; class Mammalia; order Artiodactyla; family Balaenopteridae; genus Balaenoptera; species Balaenoptera borealis. Next base: position 80,449,930 of record NC_138872.1, read on the forward strand.
AAAGGCTTTTGTATCCAGGAGGGCCCTGTAGGGTCCTGATTGACTTCAATCCCCCCTTTTCTTTGATTCTCCTCAATCTTGAGAGGAACAGGAGCAGGACAGAAAGGGTTTAAAGTTTTGGGTAGAGAGGTTAATCATAAACTCGGCGGAAGCACTTGGTTTTTGGGGGAGTTGGTTTCAGCGGGGCATGAGTAGAAAGAGGCTACAGCGTCCATCCAAGCTAGAGATGCTGGTGGTGTGGACTAGGGTGAACGAGGCAGAGACCATGAGAGTGAGCAGGTCCAGTGAGATGGATGGACGTGGGGAAGGGGTGAGCAAAACAGGAACCAGCGGTGACCCTGACTCCTAGGTTAGGGGCTCAGGCAACTGGGTGGAAAGTGGTGCAATTCACCAAGGTGGGAAGATAGAGGAGGCACGTGCTTAGGGGGTGAAATCAAGGTTTTCTTATGCTGAGCTCACGGTGCTCATTAGATATCCAAGGGGAGACATCGGGTGGGTGGGTGGACACGAGTCTGGGCTCCAAAAGGAAGCTGAAGCCACAAACTCAGAAGACATCAGTGAAGCTAGTATTTAAAGCCACCTATTAGAAATGATCTCCTGGGGCCTGCGTATTGACAATAGAAGACTGTGCTCTGGGTCCCCCCAGTATTCAGAGTTTGAGCGGCAGGGAAGCAAGCCAGGAGGCAGTGCTGTTAGGAACGCTAACAGAAGAGTGGGAAACTGAATAGAATGCCCCCAGGGGCTGGATTGGGTAAGACTAGGAAGATTTCAGTGGGGTTACGGGGAGGAAAGCTCGCAGAAGGATGAGAGCGAAGAGGTGGAAGCAAACGCAGAGAACCCTGGGGGAGTTTAGCCGAGAAGGGGAGGAGGTGAGCGGGGTGGCAGTGGCAGGAGAGCATGGGGACAAGGGCTTCTCTTCTGTTGCTTCACAGTGGGAGGCACCGGGCTGCTTGCTGCCGAATGGGAAGGGGCCAGGAGACCTGGGATGAAGTGCTTCTGTGAAACAGTTACCGCAGGGGGCGGGGAAAGGGAGAGGCCTGGGGAGGGAGGATACCAAAAAATGCCTTTTAGAAAGTGGGAGAGCGACTCGACGAGGGTAGTATAAGATCTCAGGAGAGGAGGGGAGTGCTGGGTTCCTGTGCGACCCCCCGTGATCCCACATTCACCTGGGACTGGTGCCTGTTTCTCCGGGTGAGGGAAAGGATTGATAGCCCCAGACACTGTGCTCTGAAGTACCATTCCTCGCCTTAGGGAACATCTGTCCCTGTCACTGCAGGGCTGCACACCCACGTCCACTCATTCTCCGAACACACACACGGTTAACTCTCATTCATGGCAGTGAGGTTCCATAAAGCGGCCGCAGACACTGGATTAGCAGACACGGAACCATTCCTGCCCGGGGAAACACAGGGTGAGGTTTCCGTGAGCCTCGGGCCACGTCAACCAATCAACATACAGCCTTGTTTTATGTGTGTTTTTTGTTTCAAGACACTTTCATTAGTATACATGACTGATTCACTAGTGTTGAACTCACAGTATCATGACTCAGGCCTGAGCGAAGCTGCTCGAAGACACACCCCACCCTCCTTGTGCTTAGAAACACTAGCTGGAGCTTTCGGCACGATGCCTGGGGGCCATTTTGTTTAAATGGCAAAATCATCAAGAAAAAGCTCAAAAATGCAAAAAAGGCCTGCGATTAAGTAGGTTTGAGCTAAAACAAGAAGGCCGAGTGTTGCCTCGTTTGGCCTCAGCCAGGAACACGTGCATCGGGCAACTCAAAATTTTGCTACTTTGCGCATGCAAACGGCAGCAAAAGCACCAGGAGTATTGATTTTGGGGTTACGAATAAAATTGAGTGAATAGGCCAATTCACAAAAATAGAACCGGTACCATGAGGAGCGACTGTATTTAAAACTATTAGATATTATGACACACTATTATATTATTATGCGAACACATGCACACAACACACAAGGGGCTCATTAAAGGAACGACCTTCTGTCTGGCACCCTCCCTGCCAGGTTTGGGCTCCGCATGCCTCTCCCCGAAGCGGCACAGCCCTGTGGGGCTGGGACAGGGAGGATGGACTCTGCAGTCATACTGCCTGGGTTCATGTGGCAGCCCTAACACTTCCTTGCTGGGTGATTATTGGTCAAACCCATTTCACCTGCCTTCACTAATCAAGGTCATTTAAGACTTGCGGTCCTCCAAGCAGCACAGAGCCTACACAATAAAGACGTTTCCCGGAGTTGTCTTCCAGGAGCTTGGAGTCAGCTGTGTCTAGTTTGAGCTGAGCTGGTTAAGACTGGATAGGACCACTGACCCTCCACATGGGTGACCTTTTGACATCAGAGAGCCACCCTCAGATCGTGCTAAGCGCCTCTTTTTTTTGGGGGGGGGGCCATGCCACGCGGCTTGCAGGATCTTAGTTCTCCGACCAGGGATGGGACCCGTGCCCCCTGCAGTGGAAGCGCAGAGTCCTAACCGCTGGACCGCCAGGGAATTCCCACGCCTCCAGTTTTGAAGGTGCAGAGGCCTGTAGCTGAGCCACACCTGCTCAGGATGACGATGACCACGCCTTTTCCCAATCACCTATCCCCACTCTCCCCACCCCTCGGACCACCCTGCTGCTTTATTGGTCATCCCATAATATACCCCGAGCATCTTGCCTTTGGGGAGGTAGGTCTGAGCTTTGCTCTTCTGTCTCCCCGCGTGGCTGCCTTGTGAACTAAACCCTCTCTGCTGCAAACCTCGGCGTCTCAGCGATTTGGCCTGCTGCACGTCAGGCAAAAGGTTCGGTGACAAATATGGTGAGCCGGCCAGGGGTGAGTCCAGACGGACCTTTTGCCCGTGGCTGGTTGACCCCTTGCTGGTATTTTGAGTCCAAGCAGCTGCCTCGTCCTTTTGTTCCGGGGACTGTGCCCCGGATTTCCTCAGTGAGACGCTGTGGGCCTTCGGCGCCTAGTTTTGTTTTGCAGCAAAGAAACGGTTTTGGGTTTGGAAGACGTCTTTTGGGTGAGTAACACACCTGTGCCCAGGTTGTTTGGCGTTCCCGTCCAGATTGGGGGGCGGGGAGGGCGTGGAGGGTGGAGGCCCACCTGGCAGGATTTTGGTAGAAAATATAAAAGGTTCCAGCTGCTCAGGTGCCCTATACCTGGGTTGGAGGCCCGGGGCGCTGGGTTCGGTCTTGTTTTTGGTCTGGTTTGTTTGTGCCATGATATCCTTTAGACTCTGGAGCATAATGGCCTAAAAATGGATCCTTAAGTTACAATACAATTTTGCAACTAGATTTATTTTGTAAATGGGAAGAAAAATGGGATGAAATACCTTATGTACAGTCTTTTATGTTATTGTATCAGAATAAACCATGTGCAGAGAAGATGATGGCCCAACAGGAAGGGAAGGCAAAGAAACCTGTTTTGCTTGATTCAGGAGGAGGGGGACTTGCTGTGGGTTCAGTTGGACACTCCGACTGCTCCTCCCCCGCCCCCATATGATGGCACCGCTGCTCCTTCGTTGCTGGTGCCTGAGCCACAGCCTCCGGCTTGGGGTGGGGGGCGCCCTCCCAGTCTCTGAGAATGGAGAAATAGGCATGGTTTCCCCGCTCATACCCTCCAGGGCACTGGATTTGGCCAGGGAGCTACCCATACTCAGGCAGGGCAATATTCATTCAGGTAAGTCCCCGATGGGGTGTGGACACCAAGACTGGGCAGCTGATGGGGTGGATCTGGGTCCATCCCCCCTTTGCAACTTTGGATTTATTTCCTTGGAAGAACAGTATGCCACCTTCCAGAGATGACCCAAAGAGAATGGAAAATCTTTTTTCATCGGTATTTGCAACCCACAGCCCAACTTGGGCAGATGTTCAACATTGAATAAATACCCTCCTCACTTCAGAAGAATGTTGAGTGGTGCTGAGGAGGCAGATCGGCTTCATACAGAAACCCCTGGCAACCCCCTATGGGCTGCTGCAAGCGTAGCTGTACCAACAGTGGATCCTAATTGGACTGTGAATGCTGGAGATGGGCTAAAACTTAAGCATCATGGAGACTGCGTTCCTGCAGGCTTACGAAGAGGGGCGCCAAGACAGCGAAGCCTCAGTAAAGTACAGGAGGTAAGACAGAAACTGAATGAGGATCCTTCAGAATTTCTAGAAAGGGTCTTTAAAGCTTATTGGCAACATACAGATAGAGACCCTGAGGCGCCAAAGAATTTAAGGATGGTTAATATGACTTCTTGATCAGAGTGCTCCCAGCATACAGAAGAAACTGCAAAGGTGGGAGGGACTTAAGGGATGTCTTTGTCTCAACTTGTTGAAATTGCCTTTAAAGTTTCTAATGGCAGGGAGCAGGTTCAGGAGAAAAGGGAACACTGGAGAATGAAACAGCTGACCGCTCTGCTGGTGGCTGCCTTAGCAGAGGGAAGAGCTGGACCAAATGGAGGACCCCCACGAGGGACTCGGCCAAAGGTAACAGGGCATCTGATAGTGGGATCCCGCCAATGTGCATATTGCAAACAGGAGGGACATCCTAAGTAAGACTCTTGAAGAAGGTAAACAGGTGGCACATCAGATGCCAGAGTTAACTGAGAAAGACAGTGACCAAGAAAGACAGGGCCCAGAGGCTCCTTTAAATCCCAAGTGTCTCCATATCTCCCATATGGAACCCTGGGTGATTATGGCAGGGGGCCACTTACTCGGTTTAAAATACAAGACTTACTAAATTTTCTTCTGAGTCTTATGTTAGCAACTGGGGGTGTCCGGAGAAACCTTGAAAAAGCCTTTTCTCCAGCTGCTAGACTCTCAGATAGAGGAGGACCCATCTGAAGCATAGCTTTCTGTACAAGCCTGAATGCCCCAGTCCCCTTCCGGGAGGAGATTTACTAACTAAAGTAAATGCCAAGGTTACCTTTGCACCTGGAGGAGTGGACACCCAAAGTTCCGCCAGAGCAGGCTTGTACATCGCAGGGTCTACTGCTCCGACCTCAAAGAGAACAGCCGGCAGCCATTCTGGAAGAGGTACTGCAGAAGGTGAGTCCAGAGGTATGGGCAGATGGGAGGCCGGGAAAAGCAAAGACAGCTACACCTGTACAGGTGAGGCTCTGCCCTGGGGCAAAAACTCCAAACTTAATGCAATACCCAGTAAAGGAGCAGGCAAAGCATGGAATTCATCCCCTGCTAACAGCCTTCCTCGAATATGATGTAATGCGTCCCTGCGAGTCACCTTATACTCCAGTTTTACCGGTCTAGAACCAGGTAGAGAGGAATATTGGTTTGTGCATTACTTAAAAGCAATTAATCGAATTGTGGAAGATACTCATCCAGGAGTCTCTAATCCATACAACTCTCCTCACTACTGCTCACCAGAGATTTTTGTTGGTTTACTGTACTGGATCTGAAGGATGTTTGGGGGTTTGTTTGTTTGTTTGTTTTGCATACCCTTGAGATTTGAATCCCAAGAATTGTTTGCTTTTAATGGGAAGATCTAGATACAAGAGTTAAACAACAGTATTGCTGGACAGTAAGTCCTCAGGGACTTAAAAATTCCCCCATGATGTTTGTAGAAATCCTGGCAAAATATTTGAAGGCCCTTCAACTAAACAAGGGAGCCCTGTTCCAGCATGTGGATGGTATCATTCTGATTGCCAGTAAAGCAAAGGACACCTGAGACCAGAATACAGTTTTTTTTGTTGTTTTTTTTTTAAGGAATTCTTTTATTTTTTAAAAATTTTATTTATTATTTATTTTTGGCTCTGTTGGGTCTTCATTTCTGTGCAAGGGCTTTCTCTAGTTGTGGCAAGCGGGGCCCACTCTTCATTGCGGTGCGCGGGCCTCTCACTATCGCAACCTCTCTTGTTGCGGAGCACAGGCTCCAGACACGCAGGCTCAGTAGTTGTGGCTCACGGGCCTAGTTGCTCCGCGGCATGTGGGATCTTCCCAGACCAGGGCACGAACCCGTGTCCCCTGCATTGGCAGGTGAATTCTTAACCACTGTGCCACCAGGGAAGCCCTGTCATTAATTTTTTGACTGTCCCTAACTTCACTGTAACATATCAGATTAGGCTAATCAACAGAATTTCCTGTCCTGTTTTTCCTTGTCTAAGATGAAATTTGGTCCTTGTGACCTCAGATTTAAAAAAAAAAAAAAAAGACTGCAGTCAACCCTTGTCAAGGTTATATTAGGTGAGGATAGAAAACATACTTATTTTTCCCCAGCCTGTGTTCCTTCCATATTTAAGTGTTTCAGCCAAACTGATAATGATTGGGACTCTCCAATATGTAAAAGGTAAGACACTGATCCCTGGCTTGACCGTGTCCTAGATAAAATCCCTAAAAAAAAAAAAAGCCTAAATTTTAACAGTGTGTGCCCCCTCAGGGTACATCTTTGTCTGCCGTTTCAATTATCAATCTTGGGCCTATGACAGCTGGCACATAGGTGGTATCTGTTTATTGGGATCAAAGTGCTAACTTGAAACTGGGAACAAGAGAATGTTTTCAAGTGAGCACTAAACAGTTGCATTCCTGAAGCTTTTGTTAGCCCTATGCTTTTTTTTTTTTTTAATTGGAGTATAGTTGATTCATTGAATACAGTGCTGTGTTAGCCCTATGCCTCTTATCGGCAGGAAATAGCCAAATCAGTCATGGCCCCCTCTTCCCTCGAGATTGAGGAATAATCAAAAGATGGTGGGGTGGTGGTAAAACTGGGTAATTATCAGTCAAATCCATTTCATCTGCCTTCACTAATCAAGGTCATTCATTTTGAGACTTGCATGTCCTCCAAGTAGCATGTAGCCTAAACAATGTTTGTCCCAGTTGCTTTCTAGGAGCTTGGAGTCAGCTGTGTCTAGTTTGAGCTGATCTGGTTAAGACTGGGTAGAACCACTGACCCTCCAACTGGGCCTGCCCACGTGTCCACTTGGTGACCTTTTGACATCAAAGGGTAACCCTCAGATCATGCTAAGCACCTCCATTTTTGCATGTGCAGAGGCCTGTAGCTTAGTTACACCTGTGCAGAATGACAGTCACCGCAGCTTTTTCCAATTACCCATCCTCACTGCCCCCACACCTCAGACTGCCTTGCTTCTTTATTCCATAAACACCTGGAGTCCCTTGCCTTCCAGGAGGTGAATCTGAGACTTGTGTCTCCTTGCTTGGCTGCCTTGTGAATAAACCCTCTTTTTGCTGCAAACCCTGGCATCTCAGCGTTTTGGCTTGCTGCATGTTGGGCAAAATGATCCTGGTTTGGTAACAGTCACAAGGGCATTACTTAGATTCTCCCCCAATCTTTTTTTTTTTTTTTTTTTTTTTTTTTTAAGCCAATGAGTGTCTCTCCCTTCTCACTGATATTTAATTGTTCCCTTTTCCTAAACAAACAATACCCTGAAGAAATGAAATTGAGCAGGACCCTGGGGGGGGTGTTCCTGGGGACAGACACACCCCCGTCTCCCACCTCTTGTGTGTAGAAAAGCTTTAGTCTCCTAGGCCTTCCCTGAGTTCCAAAGAGCAAGTATTTTTTTTGTCTCCAAAATTGTATTTTTTAATTTTTAAAATTATTTTTCAAATTTTATTGAAGTATAGTTGATTTACAATGTTGTGTTAATTACTGCTGTACAGCAAAGTGATTCACTTATGTATATACATTCTTTTTTTTTTTTTTTAATTATTTTTATGGTTGTGTTGGGTCTTCGTTTCTGTGCTAGGGCTTTCTCTAGTTGTGGCAAGCGGGGGCCACTCTTCATCGCGGTGCGCGGGCCTCTCACTACCGTGGCCTCTCTTGTTGCGGAGCACAGGCTCCAGACGCGCAGGCTCAGTAATTGTAGCTCACGGGCCCAGCTGCTCCGGGCATGTGGGATCTTCCCAGACCAGGGCTCGAACCGGTGTCCGCTGCATTGGCAGGCAAATTCTCAACCACTGCGCCACCAGGGCAGCCCTATACATTCTTCTTTAATATTTTCTTCCATTATGGTTTATCATAGGATATTGAATATAGTTCCCTGTGCTATACAGTAGGACCTTGGTGTTTATCCATCCTGTATATAATACATCTGCTAACCCCAACCTCCCACTCCATCCCTCCCCCAACCCCCCACCTAGCCCAACCACCAGTCTGTTCTCTATGTCCGTGATTCTGTTTCATAGATAGGTTTCTTTGTGTCATATTTTAGATTCCAGATATAAGTGGTATCATATGGTATTTGGCTTTCTGACTTACTTCACTTAGTATGATAATCTCTAGGTCCATCCATGTTGCTGCAAATGGCATTATTTCATTCTTTTTTATGGGTGAATAGTATTCCACTGTATGTATGTATGTGTATACACATACATACCTACAATGTATATATACTGCCTCTCTTGTTGGGAGCATGGGCTCTAGGTGCGTGGGCTTCAATAGCTGTGGCACACGGGCTCAGTAGCTGTGGCTCGTGGGCTCCAGAACACAGGCTCAGTAGTTGTGGCGCACAGGCTTAGTTGTTCTGTGGCATGTGGGATCTTCCCGGACCAGGGCTCAAACCCGTGTCTCCTGCGTCAGCAGGCGGATTCTTAATCACTGTGCCACCAGGGAAGCCCCAAAACCTTTTTTTTTTTTTTTTTTTTTTTTTTTTTGCATATGCAGTTAGAGAAGTCTGGCTTGATTTAAAAAAAAAAAATTCTTTTTTTGGGGGGGATGGTGGTGGGATGAATTGGGAGATTGGGATTGACATATGTACACTAATATGTATGCAATAGATAACTAATAACCTGCTGTATAAAAAAAATAAAATTCAAAAAAACCTTCTTTTCAAAATTCTGGCCCTGAGAGAGCAAAAGTACTCCTAGGTAAAAGGTTAAGTTATAACTCTTATTTCCTTGAAGTGCAAACACAGCTCACATTGTCTGAGACTATGGTCTTAGCTTACTTGGTAGAACCTGAAACTGAGAGGAAATGGGAAAAGAAGCGTTTTAAAACTCAAACTTATTCCAACTGTTATAAATTAATGTGTTTTAGACGTCTAATTCATGACTGTTTTAAAATGAAACTATGAGATCTCTAGTTCTGTCTTTAAAAATTAATTTGTAAATGAGCTCTAATTGATTGGCTCAAAGGAAATTAGGTGCTTATGTAAATTCTCAGGAATACAACAGAAATTAACCCAAATGAATTTCAAGTTCATGTGATCTGGGGGAATATTCAGTATTAAACTAACTTTAATACCAGACATTAAGTTTGGTTTAATACAGACCTGTCTTTAGAGTCATCAGTATTAAGTATAATACTTTTATTGTACTTAGGTTTACTGAAAATCAATAAATTCTCATTATTCCTGTTGCAAAATTTGTCAGCAAGAAAAGAGTAACTTGGTATGATATTGTCATAAGTAATAGAGATAAATGGGATAAAAGCTTTTAGGTGAACTCTTCAGGAATAATTGTTCGTTTTTCCAGATTTTTGGTAACTTGACTTTTCCTAAATGAAGGTAAAATGATGAAAATTAATTGAATGTCTAAATCATTTTTAAGTAAGATGAAATACTGGAACACTTGCTAAACAAGTCTGTTTACCTAATTTAGTTTTTCTCTAACAAGAGGACAAAAGATATATCTAATAAACCCAAACATGTCTTGTACCACATTGAAGAAATTATGCTATGAGAAAGTGTTTTTAGGTTATAGAAGATGTTCCTAAGTTTGCTAATCAGAAAATGCTGGTATGATAAACATTTCACAGTTGCTTGCCTCTTGGTTTTTGGTAGAGATTAAAGTTTTTAAGGGTTAAAAATTGTGACAGGTAATTAAAAACTACTAGAAATAAGGGAAACATTTCAGTATGTAAAGAAAGTAGGATATATGTTGTTGGCAAGAAGGTATGAAAAATGGAGATACTTTTGTTCAAGAGTAGATTTGTCCTAGAGCTGGTTGTTTCTGGATGGGGAAAGAATAAGGGACAAACTCATATGGATATAGGAAGTTGTGGAAGAGGAACCTTGAGAAAAGAGTTTTGTTCATGGTCAGAACTGGATAAGATTAGATTGAATACAATCTAAGTAAATTAATTTTCTTAGTAGAAGTAAGCTGATAGGGCTTCCCTGGTGGCGCGGTGGTTAAGAATCTGCCTGCCAATGCAGGGGACACGGGTTCGAGCCCTGGTCCAGGAAGATCCCACATGCTGTGGAGCAACTAAGCCTGTGTGCCACAACTACTGAGCCTGTGCTCTAGAGCCTGTGAGCCACAACTACTGAGCAAATGAGCCACAACTACTGAAGCCCATGTGCCCAGAGCCTGTGCTCTGCAATGAGAAGTAACTGCAATGAGAAGCCCATGCACCGCAACAAAGAGTAGTCCCCCATCGCCACAACTAGAGAAAGCCTGCACGCAGCAACAAAGACCCAATGCAGCCAAAAATAAATTTATTTTAAAAAGTATTTTATTTATTTAAGCTGATACAAGACTGGAGTTTGGTTTTTTGTTATGAGAAGGTTTTCTTGGAATATTGAGCTGCTTTAAGTAAGACTTACTTTTATTATTTTTAAATATTTTGTCCGCACCGTGTGGCCTATGGGATCTCAGTTCCCTGACCAGGGATTGAGCCCGGGCCATAGCAGTGACAGTGCTGAATGCTAACCACTAGGCCACCAGGAAACTCCCAATAAGACTGTTTAAGTGATCTGTTGTAACCTTCTGTGTTTGCCTTTGAAATCTTCACTGTCACTTTAGTTAAGTGAATACTTTCACAATACTTACGATTCTACTTGACCAAGTATTTTAAAACTTTATTTTAAAAAAACTGTATTGAAATATAGTTGATTTACAATGCTGTGTTAATTACTGCTGTACAGCAAAGTGATTCACTTATTTATATGTACATTCTTTTTTAATATTCTCTTCCATTATGGTTTTTTTCTTTTAGTTATTTCTGAGATATACATTTTAAAGTAATAACTAGAATTGTGACTTATAACATTATACCAGAATAAATAAGATTTTTAGAAATTTCATGTAATGTCTGAAACATTTATATTAACATATTTCCATACAAATAACCCAAAGAAAGTTTAGTATTAGTTGTTTTTTTTTTATACTGAAGGTTTTTATTAGTCATCAATTTTATACACATCAGTGTATACATGTCAATCCCAATCGCCCAATTCAGCACACCACCATCCCCACCCCACCGTGGTATTCCCCCCTTGGTGTCCATACGTTTGTTCTCTACATCTGTGTCTGAACTTCTGCTCTGCAAACCAGTTCATCTGTACCATTTTTCTAGGTTCCACATGCATGCGTTAATATACGATATTTGTTTTTCTTTTTCTGACTTTCTTCACTCTGTATGACAGTCTCTAGATCCATCCACGTCTCAACAAATGTCTCAATTTCGTTCCTTTTTATGGCTGAGTAATATTCCATTGTATATATGTACCACACCTTCTTTATCCATTCGTCTGTCGATGGGCATTTAGGTTGCTTCCATGACCTGGCTATTGTAAATAGTGCTGCAATGAACACTGGGGTGCATGTGTCTTTTTGAATTACGGTTTTCTCTGGGTATATGCCCAGTAGTGGGATTGCTGGATCATATGGTAATTCTATTTTTAGTTCTTTAAGGAGCCTCCATACTGTTCTCCATAGTGGCTGTATCAATTTACATTCCCACCAACAGTGCAGGAGGGTTCCCTTTTCTCCACACCCTCTCCAGCATTTGTTGTTTGTAGATTTTCTGATGATGCCCATTCTAACTAGTGTGAGGTAATACCTAGTAGTAGTAGGTAGTGTAGTTTTGATTTGCATTTCTCTAATAATTAGTGATGTTGAGCAGCTTTTCATGTGCTTCTTGGCCATCTGTATGTCTTCTTTGGAGAAATGTCTATTTAGGTTTTTTGCCCAATTTTGGATTGGGGTGTTTGTTTCTTTAATATTGAGCTGCATGAGCTGTTTATATATTTTGGAGATGAATCCTTTGTCCGTTGATTCATTTGCAAATATTTTCTCCCATTCTGAGGGTTGTCTTTTCGTCTTGTTTATGGTTTCCTTTGCTGTGCAAAAGCTTTGAAGTTTCATTAGGTCCCATTTGTTTATTTTTGTTTTTATTTCCATTACTCTAGGAGGTGGATCAAAAAAGATCTTGCTGTGATTTATGTCAAAGAGTGTTCTTCCTATGTTTTCCTCTAAGAATTTTAAAGTGTCCGGTCTTACATTTAGATGTTGAATCCATTTGAGTTTATTTTTGTGTATGGTGTTAGGGAGTGTTCTAATTTCATTCTTTTACACGTAGCTGTCCAGTTTTCCCAGCACCACTTATTGAAGAGACTGTCTTTTCTCCATTGTATATCTTTGCCTCCTTTGTCATAGATTAGTTGACCATAGGTGCGTGGGTTTATCTCTGGGCTTTCTATCTTGTTCCATTGATCTATGTTTCTGTTTTTGTGCCAGTACCATATTGTCTTGATTACTGTAGCTTTGTAGTATAGTCTGAAGTCAGGGAGTCTGATTCCTCCAGCTCCGTTTTTCCCCTCAAGACTGCTTTGGCTATTTGGGGTCTTTTGTGTCTCCATACAAATTTTGAGATGATTTGTTCTAGTTCCGTAAAAAATGCCATTGGTAATTTGATAGGGATTGCATTGAATCTGTAGATTGCTTTGGGTGGTATAGTCATTTTCACAATATTGATTCTTCCAATCCAAGAACATGGTACATCTCTCCATCTGTTGGTATCATCTTTAATTTCTTTCATCAGTGTCTTACAGTTTTCTGCATACAGGTCTTTTGTTTCCCTAGGTAGGTTTATTCCTAGGTATTTTATTCTTTTTGTTGCAATGGTAAATGGGAGCGTTTCCATAATTTCTCTTTCAGATTTTTCATCATTAGTGTATAGGAATGCAAGAGATTTCTGTGCATTAATTTTGTATCCTGCCACTTTACCAAATTCATTGATTAGCTGTAGTAGTTTTCTGGTGGCATTTTTAGGATTCTCTATGTATAGTATCATGTCATCTGCAAACAGTGACAGTTTTACTTCTTCTTTTCCAATTTGTATTCCTTTTATTTCTTTTTCTTCTCTGATTGCCGTGGCTAGGACTTCCAAAACTATGTTGAATAATAGTGGTGAGAGTGGACATCCTTGTCTCATTCCTGATCTTAGAGGAAATGGTTTCAGTTTTTCACCATTGAGAATGATGTTTGCTGTGGGTTTGTCCTATATGGCCTTTATTATGTTGAGGTAGGTTCCCTCTTTGCCCACTTTCTGGAGACTTTTTATCATAAATGGGTGTTGAATTTTGTCAAAAGCTTTTTCTGCATCTATTGAGATGATCATATGCTTTTTATTCTTCCATTTGTTAATATGCTGTATCACATTGATTGATTTGCGTATATTGAAGAATTCTTGCATCCCTGGGATAAATCCCACTTGATCATGGTGTATGATCCGTTTAATGTGTTGTTGGATTCTTTTTGCCAGTATTTTGTTGAGGATTTTTGCATCTATATTCATCAGTGATATTGGTCTGTAATTTTCTTATTTTGTAGTATCTTTGTCTGGTTTTGGTATCGGAGTGATGGTGGCCTCATAGAATGAGTTGGGAGTGTTCCTTCCTCTGCAATTCTTTGGAAGAGTTTGAGAAGGATGGGTGTTAGCTCTTCTCTAAATGTTTGATAGAATTCACCTGTGAAGCCATCTGGTCCTGGACTTTTGTTTGTTGGAAGTTTTTTAATCACAGTTTCAATTTCATTAATTGTGATTGGTCTGTTCATATTTGCTGTTTCTTCCTGGTTCAGTCTTGGAAGGTTATACCTTTCTAAGAATTTGTCCATTTCTTCCAGGTTGTCCATTTTATTGGCATAGAGTTGCTTGTAGTAGTCTCTTAGGATGCTTTGTATTTCTGTGGTGTCTGTTGTAACTTCTCCTTTTTCATTTCTGATTTTATTGATTTGAGTCCTCTCCCTCTTTCTCTTGATGAGTCTGGATAGTGGTTTATCAATTTTGTTTATCTTCTCAAAGAACCAGCTTTTAGTTTTATTGATCTTTGCTATTGTTTTCTTTGTTTCTATTTCATTTATTTCTGCTCTGACCTTTATGATTTCTTTCCTTCTGCTAACTTTGGGTTTTGTTTGTTCTTCTTTCTCTAGTTCCTGTAGGTGTAAGGTTAGATTGTTTACTTGAGATTTTTCTTGTTTCTTGAGGTAGGCTTGTATAGCTATAAACTTCCCTCTTAGAACTGCTTTTGCTGCATCCCATAGGTTTTGGATCGTCGTGTTTTCATTGTCATTTGTCTCTAGGTATTTTTTGATTTCCTCTTTGATTTCTTCAGTGATCTCTTGGTTATTTAGTAATGTATTGTTTAGCCTCCATGTGTTTGTGTTTTTTACGTTTTTTCCCCTGTAATTCATTTCTAATCTCATAGCGTTGTGGTCGGAAAAGATGCTTGATATGATTTCAGTTTTCTTAAATTTACTGAGGCGTGATTTGTGACCCAAGATGTGATGTATCCTGGAGAATGTTCCATGTGCACTTGAGAAGAAAGTGTAATCTGCTGTTTCTGGATGGAATGTCCTATAAATATCAATTAAATCTATCTGGTCTATTGTGTCATTTAAAGCTTCTGTTTCCTTATTTATTTTCATTTTGGATGATCTGTCCATTGGTGTAAGTGAGGTGTTAAAGTCCCCCACTATTATTGTGTTACTGTCTATTTCCTTTTATAGCCGTTAGCAGTTGCCTTATGTATTGAGGTGCTCCTATGTGATAGGTAATTAAAAACTACTAGAAATAAGGGAAACATTTCAGTATGTAAAGAAAGTAGGATATATGTTGTTGGCAAGAAGGTATGAAAAATGGAGATATTTTTATTAAAGAGTAGATTTGTCCTAGAGCTGGTTGTTTCTGGATGGGGAAAGAATAAGGGACAAACTCATATGGATATAGGAAGTTGTGGAAGAGGAACCTTGAGAAAAGAGTTTTGTTCATGATCAGAACTGGATAAGATTAGATCGAATTCAATCTAAGTAAATTAATTTTCTTATTAAAAGTAAGCTGATAGGGCTTCCCTGGTGGCACAGTGGTTAAGAATCCGCCTGCCGATGCAGGGGACACGGGTTCGAGCCCTGGTCCAGGAAGATCCCACATGCCGCAAAGAAACTAAGCCTGTGTGCCACAACTAGTGAGCCTGTGCTCTAGAGCCCATGAGCCACAACTACTGAGCCCATGAGCCACAACTACTGAAGCCCATGTGCCTAGAGCCTGTGCTCTGCAACGAGAAGTAACTGCAATGAGAAGCCCATGCACCGCAACAAAGAGTAGTCCCCCATCGCCACAACTAGAGAAAGCCTGCACGCAGCAACAAAGACCCAATGCAGCCAAAAATAAATTTATTTTAAAAAGTATTTTATTTATTTAAACTGATACAAGACTGGAGTTTGGTTTTTTGTTATGAGAAAGTTTTCTTGGAATATTGAGCTGCTTTAAGTAAGACTTTCTTTTATTATTTTTTAATATTTTGTCTGCACCGTGCGGCCTATGGGATCTCAGTTCCCTGACCAGGGATTGAGCCTGGGCCACAGCAGTGACAGTGCTGAATCCTAACCACTAGGCCACCAGGGAACTCCCAGTAAGACTGTTTAAGTGATCTGTTGTAACCTTCTGTATTTGCCTTTGAAATCTTCACTGTCACTTTAGTTAAGTGAATACTTTCACAATACTTACGATTCTACTTGACCAAGTGTTTTAAAACTTATTTAAAAAAAACTTTATTGAAATACAGTTGATTTACAATGCTGTGTTAGTTTCAGGTGTACAGCAAAGTGATTCAGTTATATATGTGGTGTGTATATATACAAATATATGTATGAATACATGTGTATTCTTTTTTAGATTCTTTTCCATTATAGTTATTACAAGGTATTTTAATTAATTAATTAATTGTATTTATTTATTTTTGGCTGTGTTGGGTCTTCATTGTGGTGAGCGGGGGCTACTCTTCATTGCGGTGAGCAGGCTTCTCATTGCGGTGGCTCCTCTTGTTGCGGAGCATGGGATCTAGGTGGGCGGACTTCAGTAGTTTTGGCTCATGGGCTCTAGAGCGCAGGCTCAGTAGTTGTGGCGCACGGGCTTAGTTGCTCTGCAGCATGTGGGATCTTCCCGGAACAGGGCTTGAACCCGTGTCCCCTGCATTGGCAGGTGGATTCTTAACCACTTCGCCACCAGGGAAGCCCTATTACAAGATATTGAGCATAGTTCCCTGTACTATACAGTAGGTCCTTGTTGGTTATCTATTTTATATTATAGATAGTAGTGTATATATTTTAATCCCAAACTCCTAATGTATCCCCCCACTCCATTTCCCCTTTGGTAACCATAAGTTTGTTTTCTATGTTTGTGAGTGTGCTTGTAAAATAAGTTCATTTGTAGGATTTTTTTAGATTCCACATATAAGCAATATCATATATTTGTCTTTCTCTGCCTTCATTTAGTATAATAATCTCTAGGTCCATCCATGTTGCTGCAAATGACATTGTCTCATTCTTTTTTATGGCAAATATTCCACTGTGTATATATATACCACATCATCTTTATCCATTTATCTGTCCATGGACACTTAGGTTATTTCCATGTCTTGGCTATTGTGAATAGTGCTGCTATGAACATTAGAGTGTGTGTATCTTTTTGAATTACTTTCTCCAGATCACTGGATCATATGGTAACTCTATTATTTAGTCTCTTTTAAGGAACCTCCATACTGTTCTCCATAGTGGCTGCACCAATTTACGTTCCTACCAACAGTGTAAGTGGGGTTCCTTTTTCTCCACACCCTCTCCAGCATTTATTATTTGTAGACTTTAAAAATTAATTAAATTATTGCTCTGCGGGCTCTTCATTGCGGGGCACTGGCTTCTCTAGTTGTGGCACGCGGGCTTTAGCGTGCATGGGCTCTAGAGCACGTGGGCTCAGTAGTTGCGGCACGTGGGCTTAGTTGTGGTATGTGGGATCTTAGTTCCCTGACCAGGGATTGAACCTGTGCCCCCGGCAGTGGAAGTGCAGAGTCTTAACCACTGGACTGCCAGGGAAGTCCCTCACATATATGGTAATTCTAGTTTTTAGTTTTCTGAGGAAACTCCATACTGTTTTCCGCAGTGGCTGCACCAACTTACATTCCCACCAACAGTGTAGGAACGTTCGCTTTTCCAAAGAGCAAATTTAATCAGATTGAGAAAATGCAGAAACAAAGGAAACCAGTCAAGGAAGACAAAATAATAGTTTAGCCATAAAACAACGTCGAGAACCTTTAGTTCCTCCTCAAGGGATACAGATAATGTCCTGAGCCATACCCTTGTGCTGTTTTGCAGAAACTAAACCCCCACCAGGTGGAGGAAGTTAACTGCATGCTGACAACCAGCACATAGACCCCAGACCAGTTGGAACCAGAAGGTTGATAACTGAGATTCTCAAAACATCATCCTGTTATCTCATCATCAACCAGAGAATTGTACAGGAGCTGATTACCCACCTGTGACCTTTTCCCTCACACTGTTTTTAAAAAACCTTCTCTGAAAGCCATCAGGGAGTTTGGGTCTTTTGGGCACAAGCTGCCCTTTCTCCTTGCTTGGTGCCCTTCAATAAACACTGACTTTCCTTCGCCACAACTAGGTATCAGTAGACTGGCTTAGTTCAGTAACAATTTTGGTGACCCAGATGGAATTCCCATCCGGAGTGGGTGTGTCTTGCCTGTGGCACATAGGCCCCTGGCTGGTTGTAGCTCTCAGATCCTGTCCAGCAGCTGTCTGAGCACCTTTGTCTCAGGAACAGTGCTGAGTGCTTACTGCTGACTTGGTGCCACTGGCCCATGGCACTTTGAATTCCATGGTGAAGGAAACAAGGGTCTAGTTCTGGTCTGTGAGATGTCTGGTAAGTAGTGGAACCTTGCATGTGACCACACCAGGATATTCTTCCCTACTGGGTTGCCTTGAATGGAATTTTTCCTTTGGGGGTTGGGGTGGGAGAAAGCATAGGACTTGGTGGTCTGGTTTTGAGCAAAATGCTTTTTTGAAAAAAATATTTATTTTATTTATTTTGGCTGCGCCAGGTCTTTGTTGTGGCATGCGGGACCTTTAGTTGTGGCACACAGACTCTTAGTTGCAGCATGCATGGGGGATCTAGTTCCCCAACCAGGGATCGAACCCAGGGCCCCAGCACTGGGAGCACGGAGTCTTACCCACTGGACCACCAGGGAAGTCCCCAAAATGCTGCTTTAATTGGAGTCTTGTCTTCTGGGTTGAGGAATCCTTCAGCCATCCCACACTGCCCTTGCGGTGATTGGGAAACTCCCTGTTCATCCAAGGCTCGTTGGTACCCCTATCTGGAACAACAGGTAGGAAATCTTCCATTCTTGTGCTAGGGAACTGTGATCCTGAGAGGCCTCTGAGCACTGGGTTGCCTGGCTCTGATCTGTTTCTGGTAATACCAGCTGTATGAAAAAATGGGAAATCAGAGCTCTACTGCATCTTCTAGTCCCCTGGGGTGTATTTTACAAAACTGGGAAATCTTCAGCTACGTTTCTATGAAAAGAAAGATGACTTTGTTATAATACCACATGGCCAGAATGTTTAGACTGGAGAAAAATGGCCAAGATAAAACTCTTGACATTTCAAACTTTTTTTAAAATAAATTATTTTATTTTATTTTATTTTTGGCTGCATTGGGTCTTTGTTGCTGCACGTGGGCTTTTCTCTGGTTGTGGTGAGCAGGGGTTACTCTTCATTGTGGCATGCAGGCATCGCATTGTGGTGCCGCTCTTGTTGAGAGCATGGGCTCTAGGCACGTGGGCTTCAGTAGTTGTGGCACACGGGCTCAGTAGCTGTGTCTCGTGGGCTCCAGAACGCAGGCTCAGTAGCTGAGGCGCACAGGCTTAGTTGTTCTGCGGCATGTGGGATATTCCCGGACCAGGGCTCAAACCCGTGTCTCCTGCATCGGCAGGTAGATTCTTAATCACTGCGCCACCAGGGAAGCCCCAAAACTTTTTTTTTTTTTTTTTTGCATATGCAGTTAGAGAAGTCTGGCTTGATTTAAAAAAAAAAAAATTCTTTTTTTGAGGGGGATGGTGGTGGGATGAATTGGGAGATTGGGATTGACATATATACACTAATATGTATACAATAGATAACTAATAACCTGCTGTATAAAAAAAAAATTAAAAAAAAATTCTTTTCAAAATTCTGGCCCTGAGAGAGCAGAAGTACTCCTAGGTAAAAGGTTAAGTTATAACTCTTATTTCCTTGAAGTGCAAACACAGCTCACATTGTCTGAGACTATGGTCTTAGCTTACTTGGTAGAACCTGAAACTGAGAGGAAATGGGAAAAGAAGCGTTTTAAAACTCAAGTAAACATATTCCAACTGTTATAAATTAATGTGTTTTAGACGTCTAATTCATGACTGTTTTAAAATGAAACTATGAGATCTCTAGTTCTGTCTTTAAAAATTAATTTGTAAATGAGCTCTAATTGATTGGCTCAAAGGAAATTAGGTGCTTATGTAAATTCTCAGGAATACAACAGAAATTAACCCAAATGAATTTCAAGTTCATGTGATCTGGGGGAATATTCAGTATTAAACTAACTTTAATACCAGACATTAAGTTTGGTTTAATACAGACCTGTCTTTAGAGTCATCAGTATTAAGTATAATACTTTTATTGTACTTAGGTTTACTGAAAATCAATAAATTCTCATTATCCTTGTTGCAGAATTTGTCAGCAAGAAAAGATTAACTTGGTATGATATTGTCATAAGTAATAGAGATAAATGGGATAAAAGCTTTTAGGTGAACTCTTTAGGAATAATTGTTTGTTTTTCCAGATTTTTAGTAACTTGAGTTTTCCTAAATGAAGGTAAAATGATGAAAATTAATTGAATGTCTAAATCATTTTTAAATAAGATGAAATACTGGAACACTTGCTAAACAAGTCTGTTTACCTAATTTAGTTTTTCTCTAACAAGAGGACAAGAGATATGTCTAATGAACCAACATGTCTTGTACCACATTGAAGAAATTATGCTATGAGAAAGTGTTTTTAAGTTATAGAAGATGTTCCTAAGTTTGCTGATTAGAAAATACTGGTATGATAAACATTTCACAGTTGCTTGCCTCTTGGTTTTTGCTAGAGATGAAAGTTTTTAAGGGTTAAAAATTGTGATAGGTAATTAAAAACTACTAGAAATAAGGGAAACATTTCAGTATGTAAAGAAAGTAGGATATATGTTGTTGGCAAGAAGGTATGAAAAATGGAGATACTTTTGTTCAAGAGTAGATTTGTCCTAGAGCTGATTGTTTCTGGATGGGGAAAGAATAAGGGACAAACTCATATGGATATAGGAAGTTGTGGAAGAGGAGCCTTGAGAAAAGAGTTTTGTTCATGGTCAGAACTGGATAAGATTAGATTGAATTCAATCTAAGTAAATTAATTTTGTTATTAAAAGTAAGCTGATAGGGCTTCCCTGGTGGCGTGGTGGTTAAGAATCCGCCTGCCAATGCAGGGGACACGGGTTCAAGCCCTGGTCCAGGAAGAGCCCACATGCTGTGGAGCAACTAAACCTGTGTGCCACAACTACTGAGCCTGTGCTCTAGAGCCTGTGAGCCACAACTACTGAGCTCATGAGCCACAACTACTGAAGCCCATGTGCCTAGAGCCTGTGCTCTGCAACGAGAAGCCACTGCAATGAGAAGCCCATGCACTGAACAAAGAGTAGCCCCCATCACTGCAACTAGAGAAAGCCTGCACACAGCAACGAAGACCCAATGCAGCCAAAAATAAATTTATTTTAAAAAGTATTTTTTTAGTTTAAGCTGATACAAGACTGAAGTTTGGTTGTTTGTTATGAGAAGATTTTCTTGGAATATTGAGCTGCTTTAAGTAAGACTTTTATTATTTTTTTAATATTTTTGGGGCTTCCCTGGTGGCGCAGTGGTTGAGAATCTGCCTGCCAATGCAGGGGACACGGGTTCGAGCCCTGGTCTGGGAAGATCCCACATGCCGCGGAGCAACTGGGCCCGTGAGCCACAGTTACTGAGCCTGCGCATCTGGAGCCTGTGCTCCGCAACAAGAGAGGCCGCGATAGTGAGAGGCCCTCGCACCGCGATTAAGAGTGGCCCCTGCTTGCCACAACTAGAAGAAAGCCCTTGCACAGAAACAAAGACCCAACACAGCCATAAATAAATAAATAAATAAAAATTAAAAAAAAAATTTTGTCTGCGCTATGCGGCTCATGGGATCTCAGTTCCCTGACCAGGGATTGAGCCCGGGCCATAGCAGTGACAGTGCTGAATCCTAACCACTAGGCCACCAGGGAACTCCCAGTAAGACTGTTTAAGTGATCTGTTGTAACCTTGTGTATTTGCCTTTGAAATCTTCACTGTCACTTTAGTTAAGTGAATACTTTCACAATACTTACGATTCTACTTGACCAAGTGTTTTAAAACTTTATTTAAAAAAAACTGTATTGAAATATAGTTGATTTACAATGCTGTGTTAATTACTGCTGTACAGGAAAATGATTCACTTATATATATACACCCTTTTTAAATATTCTCTTCCATTATGGTTTTTTTTCTTTTAGTTATTTCTGAGGTACACATTTTAAAGTAATAACTAGAATTATGACTTTTAACTTTATACCAGAACATATAAGATTTTTAGAAATATCATGTAATGTCTGAAACATTTATATTAACATATTTCCATACAAATAACCCAAAGAAAGTTTAGTATTAGTTATTTTTTGTTTGTTTTATACTGCAGGTTATTATTAGTCATCAGTTGTATACACATCAGTGTATACATGTCAGTCCCAATCGCCCAATTCAGCACACCACCATCCCCACCCCACCGCGGTATTCCCCCCTTGGTGTCCATACGTTTGTTCTCTACATCTGTGTCTCAACTTCTGCCCTGCAAACCAGTTCGTCTGTACCATTTTTCTAGGTTCCACATACATGCGTTAATATACGATATTTGTTTTTCTCTTTCTGACTTACTTCACTCTGTATGAAAGTCTCTAGATCCATCCACGTCTCAACAAATGACTCATTTTCGTTCCTTTTTATGGCTGAGTAATATTCCATTGTATATATGTACCACACCTTCTTTATCCATTCGTCTGTCGATGGGCATTTAGGTTGCTTCCGTGACCTGGCTATTGTACATAGTGCTGCAATGAACATTGGGGTGCATGTGTCTTTTTGAATTATGTTTTTCTCTGGGTATATGCCTAGTAGTGGGATTGCTGGATCATATGGTAATTCTATTTTTAGTTTTTTAAGGAACCCCCATACTCTTCCCCATAGTGGCTGTATCAATTTACATTCCCACCAACAGTGCAGGAGGGTTCCCTTTTCTCCACACCATCTCCAGCATTTGTTGTTTGCAGATTTTCTGATGATGCCCATTCTAACTGGTGTGAGGTAATACCTCATTGTACTTTTGATTTGCATTTCTCTAATAATTAGTGATGTTGAGCAGCTTTCATGTGCTTCTTGGCCATCTGTATGTCTTCTTTGGAGAAATGTCTATTTAGGTCTTCTGCCCAATTTTGGATTGGGTTGTTTGTTTCTTTAATATTGAGCTGCATGAGCTGTTTATATATTTTGGAGATGAATCCTTTGTCCGTTGATTCATTTGCAAATATTTTCTCCCATTCTGAGGGTTGTCTTTTCGTCTTGTTTATGGTTTCCTTTGCTGTGCAAAAGCTTTGAAGTTTCATTAGGTCCCATTTGTTTATTTTTGTTTTTATTTCCATTACTCTAGGAGGTGGATCAAAAAAGATCTTGCTGTGATTTATGTCAAAGAGTGTTCTTCCTATGTTTTCCTCTAAGAGTTTTATAGTGTCTGGTCTTACATTTAGGTCTTGAATCTATTTTGAGTTTATTTTTGTGTATGGTGTTAAGGGAGTGTTCTAATTTCATTCTTTTACACGTAGCTGTCCAGTTTTCCCAGCACCACTTATTGAAGAGACTGTCTTTTCTCCATTGTATATCTTTGCCTCCTTTGTCATAGATTAGTTGACCATAGGTGCGTGGGTTTATCTCTGGGCTTTCTATCTTGTTCCATTGATCTATGTTTCTGTTTTTGTGCCAGTACCATATTGTCTTGATTACTGTAGCTTTGTAGTAGAGTCTGAAGTCAGGGAGTCTGATTCCTCCCGCTTCGTTTTTTCCCCTCAAGACTGCTTTGGCTATTCGGGGTCTTTTGTGTCTCCATACAAATTTTGAGATGATTTGTTCTAGTTCCGTAAAAAATGCCATTGGTAATTTGATAGGGATTGCATTGAATCTGTAGATTGCTTTGGGTGGTATAGTCATTTTCACAATATTGATTCTTCCAATCCAAGAACATGGTACATCTCTCCATCTGTTGGTATCATCTTTAATTTCTTTCATCAGTGTCTTACAGTTTTCTGCATACAGGTCTTTTGTTTCCCTAGGTAGGTTTATTCCTAGGTATTTTATTCTTTTTGTTGCAATGGTAAATGGGAGCGTTTCCATAATTTCTCTTTCAGATTTTTCATCATTAGTATATAGGAATGCAAGAGATTTCTGTGCATTAATTTTGTATCCTGCAACTTTACCAAAGTCATTGATTAGCTGTAGTAGTTTTCTGGTGGCATTTTTAGGATTCTCTATGTATAGTATCATGTCATCTGCAAACAGTGACAGTTTTACTTCTTCTTTTCCCATTTGTATTCGTTTTATTTCTTTTTCTTCTCTGATTGCCGTGGCTAGGACTTCCAAAACTATGTTGAATAATAGTGGTGAGAGTGGACATCCTTGTCTCATTCCTGATCTTAGAGGAAATGCTTTCAGTTTTTCACCATTGAGAATGTTTGCTGTGGGTTTGTCCTATATGGCCTTTATTATGTTGAGGTAGGTTCCCTCTCTGCCCACTTTCTGGAGAGTTTTTGTCATAAATGGGTGTTGAATTTTGTCAAAAGCTTTTTCTGCATCTATTGAGATGATCATATGGTTTTTATTCTTCCATTTGTTAATATGGTATATCACATTGATTGATTTGCGTATATTGAAGAATCCTTGCATCCCTGGGATAAATCCCACTTGATCATGGTGTATGATCCATTTAATGTGTTGTTGGATTCTTTTTGCTAGTATTTTGTTGAGGATTTTTGCATCTACATTCATCAGTGATATTGGTCTGCAATTTTCTTTTTTTGTAGTATCTTTGTCTGGTTTTGGTATCAGGGTGATGGTGGCCTCATAGAATGAATTTGGGAGTGTTCCTTCCCCTGCAATTCTTTGGAAGAGTTTGAGAAGGGTGGGTGTTAGCTGTTCTCTAAATGTTTGATAGAATTCACCTGTGAAGCCATCTGGTCCTGGACTTTTGTTTGTTGGAAGATTTTTAATCACAGTTTCAATTTCATTACTTGTGATTGGTCTGTTTATATTTGCTGTTT
The DNA here is from genome assembly GCF_965194805.1 of Balaenoptera borealis. Taxonomy (NCBI): domain Eukaryota; kingdom Metazoa; phylum Chordata; class Mammalia; order Artiodactyla; family Balaenopteridae; genus Balaenoptera; species Balaenoptera borealis. Next base: position 80,474,358 of record NC_138872.1, read on the forward strand.
CTTCCTGGTTCAGTCTTGGAAGGTTATACCTTTCTAAGAATTTGTCCATTTCTTCCAGGTTGTCCATTATATTGGCATAGAGTTGCTTGTAGTAGTCTCTTAGGATGCTTTGTATTTCTGTGGTGTCTGTTGTAACTTCTCCTTTTTCATTTCTAATTTTATTGATTTGAATCCTCTCCCTCTTTTGATGAGTCTGGCTAATGGTTTATCAATTTTGTTTATCTTCTCCAAGAACCAGCTTTTAGTTTTATTGATCTTTGCTATTGTTTTCTTTGTTTCTATTTATTTCTGCTCTGACCTTTATGATTTCTTTCCTTCTGCTAACTTTGGGTTTTGTTTGTTCTTCTTTGTCTAGTTCCTTTAGGTGTAAGGTTAGATGGTTTATTTGAGATTTTTCTTGTTTCTTGAGGTAGGCTTGTATAGCTATAAACTTCCCTCTTAGAACTGCTTTTGCTGCATCCCATAGGTTTTGGATCGTCGTGTTTTCATTGTCATTTGTCTCTAGGTATTTTTTGATTTCCTCTTTGATTTCTTCAGTGATCTCTTGGTTATTTAGTAATGTATTGTTTAGCCTCCATGTGTTTGTGTTTTTTACGTTTTTTCCCCTGTAATTCATTTCTAATCTCATAGCGTTGTGGTCGGAAAAGATGCTTGATATGATTTCAGTTTTCTTAAATTTACTGAGGCATGATTTGTGACCCAAGATGTGATGTATCCTGGAGAATGTTCCATGTGCACTTGAGAAGAAAGTGTAATCTGCTGTTTCTGGATGGAATGTCCTATAAATATCAATTAAATCTATCTGGTCTATTGTGTCATTTAAAGCTTCTGTTTCCTTATTTATTTTCATTTTGGATGATCTGTCCATTGGTGTAAGTGAGGTGTTAAAGTCCCCCACTATTATTGTGTTACTGTCTATTTCCTTTTATAGCCGTTAGCAGTTGCCTTATGTATTGAGGTGCTCCTATGTGATAGGTTATTAAAAACTACTAGAAGTAAGGGAAACATTTCAGTATGTAAAGAAAGTAGGATATATGTTGTTGGCAAGAAGGTATGAAAAATGGAGATATTTTTATTAAAGAGTAGATTTGTCCTAGAGCTGGTTGTTTCTGGATGGGGAAAGAATAAGGGACAAACTCATATGGATATAGGAAGTTGTGGAAGAGGAACCTTGAGAAAAGAGTTTTGTTCATGATCAGAACTGGATAAGATTAGATCGAATTCAATCTAAGTAAATTAATTTTCTTATTAAAAGTAAGCTGATAGGGCTTCCCTGGTGGCACGGTGGTTAAGAATCCGCCTGCCAATGCAGGGGACACGGGTTCGAGCCCTGGTCCAGGAAGATCCCACATGCCGCAAAGAAACTAAGCCTGTGTGCCACAACTAGTGAGCCTGTGCTCTAGAGCCCATGAGCCACAACTACTGAGCCCATGAGCCACAACTACTGAAGCCCATGTGCCTAGAGCCTGTGCTCTGCAACGAGAAGTAACTGCAATGAGAAGCCCATGCACCACAACAAAGAGTAGTCCCCCATCGCCACAACTAGAGAAAGCCTGCACGCAGCAACAAAGACCCAATGCAGCCAAAAATAAATTTATTTTAAAAAGTATTTTATTTATTTAAGCTGATACAAGACTGGAGTTTGGTTTTTTGTTATGAGGAATTTTTCTTGGAATATTGAGCTGCTTTAAGTAAGACTTACTTTTATTATTTTTAAATATTTTGTCTGCACCGTGCGGCCTATGGGATCTCAGTTCCCTGACCAGGGATTGAGCCCGGGCCATAGCAGTGACAGTGCTGAATGCTAACCACTAGGCCACCAGGGAACTCCCAATAAGACTGTTTAAGTGATCTGTTGTAACCTTCTGTATTTGCCTTTGAAATCTTCACTGTCACTTTAGTTAAGTGAATACTTTCACAATACTTATGATTCTAGTTGACCAAGTATTTTAAAACTTTATTTAAAAAAACTTTATTGAAGTATAGTTGATTTACAATGCTGTGTTAGTTTCAGGTGTACAGCAAAGTGATTCAGTTATATATGTGGTGTGTATATATACAAATATATGTATGAATACATGTGTATTCTTTTTTAGATTCTTTTCCATTATAGTTATTACAAGGTATTTTAATTAATTAATTAATTGTATTTATTTATTTTTGGCTGCATTGGGTCTTCATTGTGGTGACCGGGGGCTACTCTTCATTGCGCTGCGCAGGCTTCTCATTGCAGTGGCTCCTCTTGTTGCGGAGCATGGGCTCTAGGTGCGCAGACTTCAGTAGTTGTGGCTCGTGGGCTCTAGAGTGCAGGCTCAGTAGTTGTGGCGCATGGGCTTAGTTGCTCTACGGCATGTGGGATCTTCCCAGATCAGGGCTTGAACCCGTGTCCCCTGCATTGGCAGGCGGATTCTTAACCACTGCGCCAGTAGGGAAGCCCTATTACAAGATATTGAGTGTAGTTCCCTGTAGTATACAGTAGGTCCTTGTTGGTTATCTATTTTATATTATAGCTAGTAGTGTATATATTTTAATCCCAAACTCCTAATGTATCCCCCCACTCCATTTCCCCTTTGGTAACCAGAAGTTTGTTTTCTATGTTTGTGTGTTTGTAAAATAAGTTCATTTGTGGGATTTTTTTTAGATTCCACATATAAGCAATATCATATGTTTGTCTTTCTCTGCCTTCATTTAGTATAATAATCTCTAGGTCCATCCATGTTGCTGCAAATGACATTTTCTCATTTTTACGGCAAATATTCCACTGTGTATATATATACCACATCATCTTTATCCATTCATCTGTCCATGGACACTTAGGTTATTTCCATGTCTTGGCTATTGTGAATAGTGCTGCTATGAACATTAGAGTGTGTGTATCGTTTTGAATTACTTTCTCCAGATCACCGGATCATATGGTAACTCTATTATTTAGTCTCTTTTAAGGAACCTCCCTACTGTTCTCCATAGTGGCTGCACCAATTTACATTCCTACCAACAGTGTAAGGGGGTTCCTTTTTCTCCACACCCTCTCCAGCATTTATTATTTGTAGACTTTAAAAATTAATTAAATTATTGCTCTGCGGGCTCTTCATTGCGGCACACTGGCTTCTGTAGTTGTGGCACGCGGGCTTTAGAGTGCATGGGCTCTAGAGCGGAGGCTCAGTAGTTGTGGCGCATGGGCTTAGTTGCTCCGCGGCATGTTGGATCTTCCCGGACCAAGGCTTGAACCCGTGTCCCCTGAATTGGCAGGCGGATTCTTAACCACTGTGCCACCAGCGTAGCCCTATTACAAGATATTGAGTATAGTTCCCTGTACTATACAGTAGGTCCTTGTTGGTTATCTGTTTTATATTATAGATAGTAGTGTATATATTTTAATCCCAAACTCCTAATGTATCCCCCCACTCCATTTCCCCTTTGGTAACCATAAGTTTGTTTTCTCTGTTCGTGAGTGTGTTTGTAAAATAAGTTCATTTGTAGGATTTGTTTAGATTCCACATATAAGCAATATCATGTTTGTCTTTCTCTGCCTTCATTTAGTATAATAATCTCTAGGTCCATCCATGTTGCTGCAAATAACATTGTCTCATTCTTTTTTATGGCAAATATTCCACTGTGTATATATATACCACATCATCTTTATCCATTCATCTGTCCATGGACACTTAGGTTATTTCCATGTCTTGGCTATTGTGAATAGTGCTGCTATGAACATTAGTGTGTATCTTTTTGAATTACTTTCTCCAGATCACCAGATCATATGGTAACTCTATTATTTAGTCTCTTTTAAGGAACCTCCCTACTGTTCTCCATAGTGGCTGCACCAATTTACATTCCTACCAACAGTGTAAGGGGGTTCCTTTTTCTCCACACCCTCTCCAGCATTTATTATTCGTAGACTTTAAAAATTAATTAATTAAATCATTGCTCTGCGGGCTCTTCATTGCGGCACACTGGCTTCTGTAGTTGTGGCACACTGGCTTCTGTAGTTGTGGCACGTGGGCTTTAGAGTGCATGGGCTCTAGAGTGCGTAGGCTCAGTAGTTGCGGCACATGGGCTTAGTTGTGGTATGTGGGATCTTAGTTCCCTGATCAGGATGGAATCTGGGTCCCCTGCATTGGGCACATGGAGTCTTAACCCTGGACCACCAGGGACGTCCCTGTAGACTTCTTGATGATAGCCAATGTGACTGGCGTGAGGTGACACCTCATTATAGTTTTGATTTGCATTTCTCTAATAGTGATACTGAACATCTTTTCATGTAGCTGTCGGCCATCTGTATGTCTTCTTTTGAGAAATGTCTATTTAAATCTTCTGCCCGTTTTTTGATTGGGTTGTTTTTTTGGATATTGAGCTGTATGCCCTTGCCAGTCTCATCATTTGCAAATATTTTTTCCCATTCTGTAAGTTGTCTTTTCGTAAAACTTTAGTTTTTAAATTTTATATTTTCCTTATTTTTTTGGCTGCATCGGGTCTTAGTTGCGGCACATGGGATCTTTGTTGAGGAATATGGGATTTTTCGTTATGGCGCATAGTCTGCTCGGGTTTCTCTCTAGTTGTGGCATGCGGGCTCCAGAGTGCATGGGCTCTGTGGTATGTGGCACGCGGGCTCTCTCGTTGAGGCATGTGAGCTCAATAGTTGCAGCACGTGGGATCTTAGTTCCCTAACCAGGGATCGAACCCGTGTCCCCTGCATTGGAAGGCAGATTCTTTACCACTGGACCACCAGGGGAGTCCCAGTAAAACTTTATTTTTGACAAACTTCCTCAAATCAAATTCTAAACTGAAGTTCTTTTGACCTCTAAAACTTGCGACCTTTCAAAGGCCCCTGAGGCATCTGAGACTAATATTAAACTAATTCAGATTATTTGGTATGTTAAATTACATGAGAAGCATTATCAAATGAGTGGTGATAAAACCTTCTTAGGTAATACTGTATGGGTAAACATCATTAAGTGTTCTAAAAATTATAGTTCCTAAAAGTTCCTAAAATTTGGGTATGTCCTGGATTGTTATCAGTCTTAATTCTAGTTATCTTAAAATATTGTATGTCACAGCAACTTGGTGAAGCTTCTTTGTCAATTGCATTGTAAGAAGATCCTTAACTGTGCCTTTTCAAGTCTTTTGTCATTCACAGATATTTCACTCATGGTTTTGCAAAATCTTCTTAAGATTCACAGAAAGGAATTTTTGGCAAGTAGAAGATTCTGATAACTTCCAGATCATACTGCTGAACTAGTTAAGAAATTCTAATGGAAACCCTGATTGTTTCATAAAACTGTTAACAAGATTAAGTATTAGTTACATAGTACTGAGTGAACTAATGAATATGGTTATGTTTTATGGTTTTTGTCTGAAACATTGCTGGCTTTTAGTCTGTTTTCTAGACATAAGGAAACCTTTCCCTTTATAACAACTTGGTAAGTTTTACCTTTGTAAGTGGAATTGAAACATTTATCTTTTCTCTTGACCTGATCCCTCCAGGAGTTGGAAACTCAGAGTCCCAACAGCTTTATCAGCTGAATAAGGAAGGTCACCTCCTGACAGGAGCAGGAATATTGAGATATTTTAGGAACCTTGAGAAGGGAGGAATTCTCTCAAATCTACAGATACTGCAGGCAAAATCTGATGGCAAGTCATTGATATGATTTTCCTGGCCTCAAGAGGTTTTTAAAAAGTTCAATTGATACTCCTTATGAAAAGTTCTAGCACAGCCAATTGAAAAGAGCCTATACGACCAGTTACACGTAGGTAAATCAGGCTGTTTACTGAAACTAGACTTAATTTGGCCCAATTTGGTAGAAATAAGGATAAATTAGGGAGAGATTGTTTTGATAATGTACCTTTGTGGATACTGAGGTTTTGTATATACTGAGGTTTTTGTATTATCTACATCCAAGATGACCTTGTTGCTATATTATAAAGTATTTTAATTAAGTTATTAAAGGAATATTCTAAGCTTGTTTCTGAAACTGATCACAGTAATCAGTAATCTATCTTTGGATGAAGATCAGATGCCCCCTGATCCACAACCAGGAGATTATACATACTGGAAAGGACAGTGCTTATAAGACTCTCTCCAACCTAAATGAAAGAGCCCTTATCAGGTATTAAATAGTTTCTTTCAGTTTCACTGTGCGTGAGCTGACTCTTGAATTAATATTTCCCACTTGAGGGCTTCTGTACTGGACTGGTCGATAGAAAGGACTGCTGACCTCAAACAAACAACACCCACATGAGAAAAAGACAACAGCAGTGGTAGACAGCTGACCCAAGAATCTGGACCAGGTCTGTTAAGATCCATCCTAATTCAATGGAACTGTTTACCAAATGTGTCTCCCTATCAAAATGGAAAGTTTTTGTTTTATTTCTAATATACTTCTGACTCCAATGTTCAGGATAGAAAGGAAATTCTCCAGTGAAGCTGAATAACTACTCACGATGTGTTATCACTGCTTGCTACTGAAAGATCTGCAAACAAAAAAGGGAAAATGATGGAGGAAACTTTCACATATTGAGGTATGGAGAAGTCATTCTGGCTTATAAGGTAAGGCCGTTCTAGTTTATCATCAAACATACATTGTACACCTGCTTTAACCATTAAAGAATGCATTTAAAAAATCAAAATGAAGTAACTGTGGTTCAGGCATCCAAAATGGATCTGGGTGCCTATTATGGACATGGTTTCAGACACATTCCTGTATTACTGAGAACTTGAACTTTCTGAACTGTATCAGACTCAAGGACACTATCAGCTGCTATGAAACCTTTCTCTTTAGGAATGGTAACAAGCGAGGCAGCTCAAGCTGTAGCCTCCCAGCAGAAGGCACTGGATTCTTTAGGCAGAAGAGTACTAGATACTAAAATTGCTTTACATTGTATTTTGACAACAAAAAAGAGGTGTAGTGGCCAATAACTCCTGCTACGTATATGTTCATACCCCTGGAGAAGCTGAAACACAAATAAATAGAGTTAATTCAAAATCCTACTTACAGAATTTACATAAAAAAGGACCCGCTCTGAAGCTTATTTTCCTGGCTGCCATCTGTAACAGGAAGACTTCTGGGGTTTACTACAGGGGTGCATTTTGATCATTATCCTCATTGCAATATGTCTACTAATTTTCAAATGTGTGTCCAGGTGCTGTGACAAAGCAGAGAGAGGTAATGTTTTCATAATACAAAATACTGATGCTAAGCAACTTGAGAATTCTTTAAAAATGAAAAGTCAGGGACTCGGGACTTCCCTGGTGGTCCAGTGGCTAAGACTCCGTGCTCCCAATGCAGGGAACTAGATCACACATGCTGCAACTAAGACCCAGTGCAGATAAATAAATAAAAAATAAACATATATTAAAAAAGTCAGTGACTCTCTCCTGAAAAAGGTTGCCGCCTCTCTTCCCGTCAGGCTTGAGGTATATCAAAGAAAAAGGCTGACTAAAACCAAGCAGGACCCTGTGGGCCTTCCTAGAGAAAGAAAGACCCCCCCCTGCCCAATGTCCCCTGTTTTAGCCTCCTAGGCCTTCCCTGAGTTCCAAAGAGCAAATTTAATTAGAAGTAAGAAAATGCAGAAACAAAGGAAAGCAGTCAACTAAGGCAAAATAATAATTTAGCCATAAAACAAAGTCAAGGACCTCTAGTGCCTCAAGGGCTATAAATAGTATCCTGAGCCATTCCCTTGAGTTGTTTTGCAGATATCAAGACCCCCACCAGGTGAAAGAAGTTAACTGCATGCTGACTACCAGCACGTAGACCCCAGACTGGTTGGAACCAAAAGGCTGAGATTCCCTAAACATCACCCAATTATTCACCATTAACCAATCAGAATTGTATGAGCTGATGGCCCATCCTGTGACCTCTCCCTCAGTCTTCAAAAGCCCTTCTCTGAAAGCCGTTGGGGAGTTTGGGTCTTTTGAGCACAAGCTGCCCGTTCTCCTTGCTTGGCATCCTGCAATAAACTGGGTTGTGATAATAGAAAGTACATCGTTAGTTGCTGAGTGTTGGGTGACCTGATCCAAGTTTCTGGTTGGTAACAGAAAATACTAAGAGTCATTCAACCTAAGGTACTGATAACCCCCTAAATATCATCAGAAACCGTTGGAGGACATTTTCTTCCTGAACATCATCTCCTGACATCTAGTAAAGGTAAAAACAACGATCCAGTCTGGCACCCTCCCATTTGTCTAGTCATTTGCCCACCTGTCCAGCACACATGTGCTCTGGTATCTCACTGAGCTCTTGGCCACAGGCACTGGGCAGAGGCAGGGAGTGCCTCCAGTGTGAGAGACTCACTAAAGTGTGTGTCATAACTCTTACTTTGACTCTGGGGAGAGATAAAGAAACCAACAGTTCAAAGATAGGAGGACACAAAACTAACCAGCCAGTCCCCGATAAAAGAGAAACACGGCTTTCAAGATGTACAGTCAGGGTGTGTGCTAATTTATTATGGCTGACTTGCCATTTCAGCTTCCTGGGAAAGAAAAATTCCTGTGACTTGAACTGCGGAAAGACAGAAGTTATCACAGATGTCACATGGCTCAGGGTGGAGCCAGGGAAATCAAGAAAAGTAAGATGTTTCTTAGTTTCCCTTCACTCAAAACCACTACTTCCCTAATTCTATCAAACTCCATAAAAGGCACAAAATAGAGCTAGAAACTTGGAAATATCCAAAAAGTGAGCAAAGGCTCTAATTAGAAACCATCCGAGTTCCTCCTGTTGGCCTGAAAAGGCACCCTCAGTCACCTCCCATTTTCTGTTTAGATCCCCTCTGAACTCCGGATGAAAATGCAGCTTTTGGCCAATGCATCTGCTTCCCCTGCAGTGCAGCTAGGATCCCCCAGGCCATCTCCACTGGTCCAGCCCAGGCTGGATTCTCTACCTGCTTATTTTCTACTCACCGGTTGTTTTTCCAAAGCTCCTCTCACACGTTAAGGTCCTCTCTTCTGGCTCAGCCCCAGTTTAGTCCCACATCTCCCTCTGCACATGTGTGCTGGGAGGGAGCACGTGTTCTGGGGTGCAGTCCGCACTCTCCGTTGAAGGAAATGGAGGTCACGTGCCCTGCAGTGAGAATTAGCTCCACAGCCAAGGCCATTTCCTTCAACGAGTCTGGGAACAGGCCCCATCCCTCTCATGTCGTTTCACAGCCTTCTCTACAGTTTCTGTAATTAACATTCACAGGTCCGAACAAAACCTAAAGTTTTTCTGTTCTTTACTAAATAAACATTTGCTTCACAGAAACCAGCCCCAAACACATCAGTGTCCAATTACGTGAGAACAGGCAGCAGGGGGACCAGGTCATACATCCCCCCCCTTGCAGCGAGAACGTTAGTGAACCCTGCCTGGCAGTGCCCTCGAGCGTCCAGGAGACGGTCCTCTCGCCTACAGGCCCAGTCCTGCCAACAGGGGGGCTGTGAGCCCTTAGGGTGGACTCCTACTTGCTTCTATCCAGTGAGGCTTTGGGAGGGAAAATGAGCTGGAACAGAGGTTGCTCCCTTCCCCTTGAGGCCTGTGGAGGCTTTTCTGAGGTCCCGGTCACAGAGCGGGCCAGGCTCCAGACAGCTGCCGTGGCCAACATCGTCATCGCCCCATGATGAAACTGGCCTCGTCCTCCTCCTCTGTTCCAGATGCCGCCTCAGAGCCACTGGATGGCTGCTCCTGGGACTGACTGGATCCTGTAATCACACGACATTCGGATTAGAGAGATACAAATCTTAGAGTATCCCCTGATTAGCGAATCAAGCGGTACTCCAAGAAAGGACTGCTCAGGAAAAGCCAGGAACCAGCTGTTCTTGGACTGTACAGGGAGGAGCCCGAGAGGCCCTCATGTCCACCAGTCCCCACTGCCCCTCCCGGGTAGAGAGGGCCAGTCACAGAACTGACCTTACCACTGCTGGAGGGCAGGCCTCCTCCTCATGAAAAGGTCCAGCACACATGAGATCCTGACACCCCACAAATCAGGCCTCACTGCCTTTTATATGACCCCCCAAAGTCTGTCACCCTGGCAGGGCGACGTCCACAGCAGCCCTTTAACATTTAGCACTAGGCTGACAACACTCCTGCTGACGTCTCCAGCTCTCACCCAAGTCTGCAAAAGGAGTCTCAAAAACCTTGTAGCAGAGGGCTCTGCCTACCAGTATGTCGGCTTCCCGGCTCTTCCCACAGACGCAGAAAGCCTCTGACACTCCATGTGCAGCTCTGAATCCCAGTGTCTACCCTGGCGGTCTGCCAGTACCCTCAGTGCAGCTGAACTGGCTGAGAGCAGAGCACAAAGGCAGCTTGTTCCCAACTCCTCCCCTCTTCTTGGGAGCAGGGCGGCAGGCGAGAGCTGGGACGAGGCAGAGCCCACACCAGTCCTCCAGCTCCCCGTCCACGCCAGGAGGCCACTTGCAGGCACCGTGGGCCTCCTCCTGCAGACATGCAGAAACTCACTCCAGCATCCCAGGGCCCACAGACACCAGAGCTCTGCTACTGCTGTTGTCACAGGGCCGAAGAGCTTCAAGGCCTGGGGGTGCCCAGGGCACAGCACAGTCACCTGCATACCCTAGGATGGGACACTGGAGAGCACTCATGGCAAGGGGTTGACATCATCTCTATGATTTAATTATTTAGGGTTTTCCTCCATCTTAACCTCATGCCAAAAAGAACAAGAAATTCTGAAAGAACAAATGATGAGCACGCTTTAGTAGCTAAGATTTGCTGAACACCTATTATGTGCCAGGCACTGTGCTTACTGTCTTTGCATATACGTACCGTCTTAACTCTAAACAGCAGTCTATGAGATAAGTAACACTCCTCTATATCCATCTTACAGATGAGGAATAAAGCTCAGAGAGGTTAAGTAATCTGTTAACCGAGGTCTCATAATCAATAAAACCAGGACCTAGGATTCAAGCCTGGACTATCTGACTTTCAAGCCTCTGGTACCTTGCCTGCAGAAATGCATAAGGAAACAGAGGCAAAAGAAAAATGACATGACAGCCATAAAAAAGAATGAGATAATGCCATCTACAGCAACATGGATGGACCTAGAGATTATCATACTAAGTGAAGTAAGTCAGACAGAGAAAGACAAATACTATATGATATCACTTATACGTGGAATCTAAAAAAAAATGATACAAATGAACTTATTTACAAAACAGAAACAGACTTCGAAAACAAACTTATGGTTACCAAAAGGGAAGGGGGGAGGGATAAATTAGGAGTTTGGGATTAACATATACACACTACTATATATAAAATAGATAACCAACAAGGACCTACTATATAGCACAGGGAACTCTACTCAATACTCTGTAATAACCTATATGGGAAAAGAATCTGAAAAAGAATAGATATATGTATAACTGAATCACTTTGCTGTACACCTGAAACTAACACAACATTATAAATCAACTATACTCCAATATAAAATAAAAAAGAAAAATGAGGTGAAAACAGGAATGAGGTGAGCATACTGAATGGATAAGGAAAATGTGGTCTACTCATACAGTGCAATGATTCAGCCTTAAAAAGGAAAAAAATTCTGACACAGGCTGCAACATGGATGAACCCTGAGAACATTATGCTGAGTGAAACAGGCCAGTCACAGAATGACAAATACTGTATGATCTCTCTTATAGGAGGTACTTAGAGTAGCCAAATTCAGAGACAAAGTAGAAGGGGTGGTCGCCAGTGCTGGGAGGAGCAGGAAATGGGGAATTGTTGTTTAAAAGATATAGTTTGTGTTTTACAAGATGAAAAGAGTTATGGGAATAGATGATGATGATGATAATGGTTGCACAATTTGAATGTATTTAGTGCCACTGAACTGTACACTTAAAAATGGTTAAGATGGTGAATTCTGTGTTATGTGTATTTTACCAAAATTAAAAAAAAAGGAGGGGAAGAAAGAAAAAAAAGAGAAAGAAAGGAAGAGAGAGAGGGAAGGGAGGGAGGGAGGGAGGGAGGAAATGCTATGCAGAGACTGAGTGAAAAACTATAGATGGATCAAAAACATAGCTCTGAGCTCCCTGAACTCCTAGGGCAGAACTCCCTAAGCGCTCTCATGTCATGGCACTCATGGAAAAGGACAGTATTTCTATGGCATGTGGGGCAACTGGTCCAAGGCCATGGGCACTCAGTCTCCACCCTGAAGGCAAGGGGATCAGGGTCTCTGCCATGTGTAGTCCATTCCCCATATACCAGCGGGGGAGCTCTGCTCTAGAACCTGGGCTCCAAGGCCGAAACTGCTGATTACCTGTTTTGTTCCATAACTTAGTCATACTTGGTCAGCCTCAAGCCTCTCTAAGAACCACCAACCATATCCATAGAGATCTGAACACAGCAGGACAAGAACATAGGCTTTGATCTTTCATTCTGATCTTAAAGAGACAGTAAAACAGGAGGCATCTTTGAGCTCACCGAGTAGACATCATGAGCAAGGCTCACCCTCCTGAGTGGAAGAAATTTATGGAGAAGTTATCACTAAAATTAAATGGTGGCAGACATGTCCAAGGAATATTGTGGGGCTTTGATCCCTTTATGAATCTTGTGATAGATGAATGTGTGGAGATGGCAACTAGTGGGCAACAGAACAATACTGGAGTGGTGGTGATATGAGGAAACAGTACCATGTTAGAAGCCCTGGAACCAGTATGAACAATGGCTGTGTTCACCAGAGAAATCAACTGCTTCCACATGTCCCCTCCACATTTTACTATGATAAAAACTGGCTCGTGTACATTTTATTACTGAACATTTTTATTAAATAAACTTTTGTAATAGTGAAAAAAAAAACCCCAGGAAAATACTCATTAACCTGGATGTCTGTGGAATGGCGTGTCCGTACGCCTGAAGTGCTGACTGACAGAGGAGACTCAGAGCGCTCCGTGTGCCTGAGAAGCTCCTGAAAATGCAGTGCCTCAATTAATATTAAACAATTGTTTCCCGTGTGTCGGAGACAGGTTGTTGGGGCCTGGAAGTATCTCTCTAAAAAAGGAGAAACCTAGGAATCTGCTGCACATTCAAGCCATTTGGTAATTCAACAAAATCATTTCATTCTCCAATAAAAAGAAACAGGACTCAGAGAAATAGCTGATTCTAGGTTACGGACAGGAAATACACAAGACAAGTCTGGACTATCTTGTAGTACCAGGAACTAAGGAAATGCTGTTAAAAACAAAACAAAACCCCTCAAAACTCCACCAATAATGGAAGTATGTAAAAGGGACACAGGGGCCATCTGAAAGAGCTCCCAATGGCTAAAGCTGGAAGAGTTTAGGCAAGAAAATAAAGTAGTACTGGATTAAACCTAAAGTATAAAATAAATATCCCAGAGTCCATACTGATATAAAGAAATGAGGGAGAAGACAAATCCATGCAGAACAATTTCAAATAGCTTATGTAGCTACTCTGCCCTCATGGAGGGGCTGTATAACCCGCCACTCCTTAAGTATGGGCTACGCATAGTGATTTCTTTCCAAAGAGCATAGTGTGGGAAGGGGAAGAAAAGAGTCACTTTACACAGAGAACCCTGAAGAGCACTGCCTGAGCAGGTGATCAAGGGCAACATCAACTGTGACAAGCCATCTTGACAAGCACCCAGCCCTGACCTAAGAATGGTACTTTATCTCTGTGGTCTTCCTCCCAAAAATAAATAACTCATGAGAAAAACGTCAGACAAATCCCAACTGAGGGACATTCTACAGAACATCTGACCCTCAAAACTCTCAAGGTCATCAAAACAAAGTCTGAGAAACTGTCAGAGCTAACAAGAGCCTAAGGCTACATGATGACTAAATGTAATGTGATATCCTACATGGGATTCTGGAACAAGAAAAAGGCATTAGTTAAAAATTAAGGAAATATAAAGTATGGACTTTAGCTACTACATGTATCAACAGTGGTTCATTAGTTGTGACAAATGAACCACATTAACTTAAAATGTTAACAGAGGAAACTGGGTATATGGGAATTCTTTGTACTATACTATCTTCATAATATTTCTGTAAATCTAAAATCATTCTAAAACAAAGTTTATTTAAAAAAAAAAAGACACTGTCTACCCTCATGGAACTGAGATTGCAACTGAATAGATAAGCACGTATGTGATTCAGCAGATTCTGTAACCAAGTATGTGCAAAACCCTGTGGAGCAAGGTGGAGGCTGGGTGGGGAGGGAGGTTAGGAAAGGCTTTACAAAGAGAGGAAGGTGCAAGATGAGAAGTTTTCCAAGCAGATGGGGAGTCGGGTAGCATGAAAACGAAAAAGAGCTCAGAGGCCTAAGCACGAGCAGAGGTGGGAGAATAGAGATGTTAAGCTTGGCGAGGGTAGAGGACACGTGGAAGGGAGTGGCCAGAACAAAATGGTGGAGAGACCAGAAAGGGCAGGAATGCAGGAGCTACTGACTAGGTTTCAAGCAGGATCACCCCGCAGGTAAGCACAAGGCCAGTGGAGACCCATTATCTGGGATCAAATCCCAGCCTGTCACTCACTCCCGCTAGTTCTACGGGTGCCATTACCACTTGGTCCCTAAGGTCAACTGTAAAATGGGGATAACATCACTGCCTATCTCACAGGGCCGCTGTGAGGATTATGTTAGTTAATACCTGCAAAGCACCTTAGAACTGGGGCTACACAATAAATGTTCAATAAATGCTAAGTATTGTTATTATACAAGCAGAAGAATGAATGACAATCCAACCTCTGTCTTAAAAAGAGCTTTGGAGGCTGTTCAAGGTGGGCGGCGTCGGGGGTGGGATGGGAAGAGAGTGGAGGCTGCTACCATCGTCCTGCCACATCTGCAGATATAGATAGATATTGACTGATTGGCTGTGCTGGGTCTTAGTTGCAGCATGCGGGCTCTTCGTTGCAGCATGCGGACGTCTTAGCTGCGGCATGCGTGTGGGATCTAGTTCCCCGACCAGGGATCGAACCTGGGCCCCCTGCATTGGGAGCACGGAGTCTTACCCACTGTACCACCAGGGAAGTCCCCTGGATCTATATTTTTGTAAGGTTTTTTACTAAATCCTCAATGAGACCTTGACTTCCTCAGAAATCACATTCTTATCCATGTGGAGGAATATGGCAAGGATATGATAAAAGTGTACACCATTGCACACTGTTGATGGCAGTAAAAACTGGTATTACTCCTTTGGAAAGAAACTGGCAATACATTTCAAGAGCCAAGAACTCTTTTTACACTCTGTGATCTAATAATTCCCACTGCTGGAAATTTATCTCAAGGAAATGACCCAGAAAGAGGGAAGGGAGACAGGTGCATAAATTCAGTAAAATATCTTCTAAAGAGAAAAACTGGAATCAATCTAACGTCTAAGAAAAGGGAAAGTGTTAGGTGTATCATGGCATGTCAATTGCTGGATATTATCAGTCACTGAAAAAATTATGAAGGACCAGAAATGCTTATAATGTTAAATAAAAACAAGCAAAGTGGAAACTGCTCATACACTACAATTATCATTACATACAAATGACGTACATATGGAGAGATTAAAAGAAAATGGACAGAAAGAAAGTTGATCTATGAGGATGATAATATTTGAGCTTTTTCCATTACTCTTATGCTACTGTTTACATAAAATTTTAAAATCTAAGAACCTGAGATTTTATTTAGACTATAGGAATACTAGGTAAAATGCCACTGAGTGTAATTGAAACTGATGTTAACTTTTTAAAAAAAACCAGATGAGGGGGATTAACCAAGATGGCGGAGTAGAAGGACTTGCTCTAACTCCCTCTTGTGAGAGCACCAGAATCACAACTGTCTGCTGGACAATCATTGACAGGAAGACCCTGGACTTCACCAAGGAGGATACCCCACGTCCAAGGACAGAGGAGAAGCCACAGTGAGACGGTAGGAGGGGCGCAATCAGAGTAAAATCGAATCCCATAACTGCTGGGTGGGTGACTCACAGACTGGCGAACACTTATAACACAGAAGTCCACCCACTGGAGTGAAGGTTCTGAGCCCCACGTCAGGCTTCCCAACCTGGGGGTCCGGCAACGGGAGGAGGAATTCCTAGAGAATCAGACTTTGAAGCCTAGTGGGAATTGATTGCAGGACTTCGACAGGACTGGGGGAAACAGAGACCCCACTCTTGGAGGGCACACACAAAGTAGTGTGCGCATCGGGACCCAGGGGAAGGAGCAGTGACCCTGGGGGAGACTGAACCAGACCTACCTGCTGGTGTTGGGGGGGTCTCCTGCAGAGGCGGGGGGTGGCTCTGTTTCACTGTGGGGACAAGGACTCTGGCAGCGGAGGTTCTGGGAAGTGCTCCTTGGCGTGAGCCCTCCCAGAGTCTGCCATTAACCCCACCAAAGAGCCCAGGTAGGCTCCAGTGTTGGGTTGCCTCAGGCCAAACAACCAACAGGGAGGGAACCCAGCCCCACCCATCAACAGTCAAGTGGATTAAAGTTTTACTGAGCTCTGACCGCCACAGCAACAGTCAGCTCTACCCACCACCAGAGCCTCCCATCAAGCCTCTTAGATAGCCTCAACCACCAGAGGGCAGACAGCAGAAGCAAGAAAAACTACAATCCTGCAGCCTGTGGACCAAAAACCACAGTTACAGAAAGATAGACAAGATGAAAAGGCAGAGGGCTATGTACCAGATGAAGGAACAAGAAAAAACCCCCAGAAAAACAACTAAATGAAGTGGAGATAGGCAACCTTCCAGAAAAAGAATTCAGAATAATGATAGTGAAGATGATCCAGGACCTCGGAATAAGAATGGAGGCAAAGATTGAGAAGATGCAAGAAATGATTAACAAAGACCTAGAAGAATTAAAGAACAAACAAACAGAGATGACCAATACAATAACTGAAATGAAAACTACACTAGAAGGAATCAATAGCAGAATAACTGAGGCAGAAGAACGGATAAGTGACCTGGAAGACAGAATGGTGGAATTCACTGCTGCGGAACAGAATAAAGAAAAAAGAATGAAAAGAAATGAAGACAGCTTAAGAGACCTCTGGGACAACATTAAACGCAACAACATTCGCAATATAGGGGTCCCAGAAGGTGAAGAGAGAGAGAAAGGACCAGAGAAAATATTTGAAGAGATTATAGTCAAAAACTTCCCTAACATGGGAAAGGAAATAGCCACCCAAGTCCAGGAAGCGCAGAGAGTCCCATACAGGATAAACCCAAGGAGAAACACGCCGAGACACATAGTAATCAAAGTGGCAAAAATTAAACACAAAGAAAAATTATTGAAAGCAGCAAGGGAAAAACGACAAATAACATACAAGGGAACTCCCATAAGGTTAACAGCTGATTTCTCAGCAGAAACTCTGCAAGCCAGAAGGGAGTGGCATGATATACTTAAAGTGATGAAAGGGAAGAACCTACAACCAAGATTACCCGGCAAGGATCTCATTTAGATTTGATGGAGAAATCAAAAGCTTTACAGACAAGCAAAAGCTAAGAGAATTCAGCACCACCAAACCAGCTCTACAACAAATGCTAAAGGAACTTCTCTAAGTGGGAAACACAAGAGAAGTAAAGGACCTACAAAAACAAACCCAAAACAATTAAGAAAATGGTCATAGGAACATACATATCGATAATTACCTTAAGCGTGAATGGATTAAATGCCCCAACCAAAAGACATAGACTGGCTGAATGGATACAAAAACAAGACCCATATATATGCTGTCTACAAGAGACCCACTTTAGACCTAGGGACACATACAGACTGAAAGTGAGGGGATGGAAAAAGATATTCCATGCAAATGGAAATCAAAAGAAAGCTGGAGTAGCTATACTCATATCAGATAAAATAGACTTTAAAATAAAGAATGTTACAAGAGACAAGGAAGGACACTACATAATGATCAAGGGATCAATCCAAGAAGAAGATATAACAATTATAAATATATATGCACCCAACATAGGAGCACCTCAATACATAAGGCAACTGCTAACAGCTATAAAAGAGGAAATTGACAGTAACACAATCATAGTGGGGGACTTTAACACCTCACTTACACCAATGGACAGATCACCCAAAATGAAAATAAATAAGGAAACAGAAGCTTTAAATGACACAATAGACCAGATAGATTTAATTGATATATATAGGACATTCCATCCAAAAACAGCAGATTACACGTTCTTCTCAAGTGCGCACGGAACATTCTCCAGGATAGATCACATCTTGGGTCACAAATCAAGCCTCAGTAAATTTAAGAAAATTGAAATCATATCAAGCATCTTTTCTGACCACAACGCTATGAGATTAGAAATGAATTACAGGGAAAAAAACGTAAAAAAGACAAACACATGGAGGCTAAACAATACGTTACTAAATAACCAAGAGATCACTGAAGAAATCAAAGAGGAAATCAAAAAATACCTAGAGACAAATGACAATGAAAACACGACGATCCAAAACCTATGGGATGCAGCGAAAGCAGTTCTAAGAGGGAAGTTTATAGCTATACAAGCCTACCTAAAGAAACAAGAAAAATCTCAAATAAACAATCTAACCTTACACCTAAAGAAACTAGAGAAAGAAGAACAAACAAAACCCAAAGTTAGCAGAAGGAAAGAAATCATAAAGATCAGAGCAGAAATAAATGAAATAGAAACAAAGAAAACAATAGCAAAGATCAATAAAACTAAAAGTTGGTTCTTTGAGAAGATAAACAAAATTGATAAGCCATTAGCCAGACTCATCAAGAAAAAGAGGGAGAGGACTCAAATCAATAAAATCAGAAATGAAAAAGGAGAAGTTACAACAGACACTGCAGAAATACAAAGCATCCTATGAGACTACTACAAGCAACTTTATGCCAATAAAATGGACAACCTGGAAGAAATGGACAAATTTTTAGAAAGGTATAACCTTCCAAGACTGAACCAGGAAGAAATAGAAAATATGAACAGACCAATCACAAGTAATGAAATTGAAACTGTGATTAAAAATCTTCCAACAAACAAAAGTCCAGGACCAGATGGCTTCACAGGTGAATTCTATCAAACATTTAGAGAAGAGCTAACACCTATCCTTCTCAAACTCTTCCAAAAAATTGCAGAGGAAGGAACACTCCCAAACTCATTCTATGAGGCCACCATCACCCTGATACCAAAACCAGACAAAGACACTACAAAAAAAGAAAATTACAGACCAATATCAGTGATGAATAAAGATGCAAAAATCCTCAACAAAATACTAGCAAACAGAATCCAACAACACATTAAAAGGATCATACACCACGATCAAGTGGGATTTATCCCAGGGATGCAAGGATTCTTCAATATACGCAAATCAATCAATGTGATACACCATATTAACAAATTGAAGAATAAAAACCATATGATCATCTCAATAGATGCAGAAAAAGCTTTCGACAAAATTCAACACCCATTTCTGATAAAAACTCTCCAGAAAGTGGGCAGAGAGGGAACCTACGTCAACATAATAAAGGCCATATATGACAAACCCACAGCAAACATCATTCTCAATGGTGAAAAACTGAAAGCATTTCCTCTAAGATCAGGAACGAGACAAGGATGTCCACTCTCACCACTATTATTCAACATAGTTCTGGAAGTCCTAGCCACGGCAATCAGAGAAGAAAAAGAAATAAAAGGAATACAAATTGGAAAAGAAGAAGTAAAACTGTCACTGTTTGCAGATGACATGATACTATACATAGAGAATCCTAAAACTGCCACCAGAAAACTGCTAGAGCTAATTAATGAATATGGTAAAGTTGCAGGATACAAAATTAATGCACAGAAATCTCTTGCATTCCTATACACTAATGATGAAAAATCTGAAAGATAAATTAAGGAAACACTCCCATTTACCATTGCAACAAAAAGAATAAAATACCTAGGAATAAACCTACCTAGGGAGACAAAAGACCTGTATGCAGAAAACTATAAGACACTGATGAAAGAAATTAAAGATGATACCAACAGATGGAGAGATATACCATGTTCTTGGATTGGAAGAATCAACATTGTGAAAATGAGTATACTACCCAAAGCAATCTACAGATTCAATGCAATCCCTATCAAATTACCAATGGCATTTTTTACGGAACTAGAACAAATCATCTTAAAATTTGTATGGAGACACAAAAGACCCCGAATAGCCAAAGCAGTCTTGAGGCAAAAAAATGGAGCTGGAGGAATCAGACTCCCTGATTTCAGACTCTACTACAAAGCTACAGTAATCAAGACAATATGGTACTGGCACAAAAACAGAAACATAGATCAATGGAACAAGATAGAAAGCCCAGAGATTAACCCAAGCACCTATGGTCAACTAATCTATGACAAAGGAGGCAAAGATATACAATGGAGAAAAGATAGTCTCTTCAATAAGTGGTGCTGGGAAAACTGGATAGCTACATGTAAAAGAATGAAATTAGAATACTCCCTAACACCATACACAAAAATAAACTCAAAATGGATTAGAGACCTAAATATAAGACTGGACACTATAAAACTCTTAGAGGAAAACATAGGAAGAACACTCTTTGACATAAATCACAGCAAGATCTTTTTTGATCCACCTCCTAGAGTAATGGAAATAAAAACAAAAATAAACAAATGGGACCTAATGAAACTTCAAAGCTTTTGCACAGCAAAGGAAACCATAAACAAGACGAAAAGACAACCCTCAGAATGGGAGAAAATATTTGCAAACGAATCAACGGACAAAGGATTAATCTCCAAAATATATAAACAGCTCATGCAGCTCAATATTAAAGAAACAAACACCCCAATCCAAAAATGGGCAGAAGACCTAAATAGACATTTCTCCAAAGAAGACATACAGACGGCCACGAAGCACATGAAAAGATGCTCAACATCACTAATTATTAGAGAAATGCAAATCAAAACTACAATGAGGTATCACCTCACACCAGTTAGAATGGGCATCATCAGAAAATCTACAAACAACAAATGCTAGAGAGCTGTGGAGAAAAGGGGACCCTCTTGCACTGTTGGTGGGAATGTAAAATGATACAGCCACTATGGAGAACAGTATGGGTATTCCTTAAAAAACTAAAAATAGAATTACCGTATGATCCAGCAATCCCACTACTGGGCATATACCCAGAGAAAACCATAATTCAAAAAGACACATGCACCCCAATGTTCATTGCAGCACTATTTACAATAGCCAGGTCATGGAAGCAACCTAAATGCCCATCAACAGACGAATGGATAAAGAAGTTGTGGTACATATATACAATGGAATATTACTCAGCCATAAAAAGGAACGAAATTGAGTCATTTGTTGAGAAGTGGATGGATCTAGAGACTGTCATACAGAGTGAAGTAAGTCAGAAAGAGAAAAACAAATATCGTATATTAATGCATGTATGTGGAACCTAGAAAAATGGTACAGATGAGCCAGTTTGCAGGGCAGAAATTGAGACACAGATGTAGAGAATGGACATATGGACACCAAGGGGGGAAAACTGCGGTGGGGTGGGGATGGTGGTGTGCTGAATTGGGCGATTGGGATTGACATGTATACACTGATGTGTATAAAATTGATGCCTAATAAGAACCTGCAGTATAAAACAACAAACAAACAAAACAACTAATACTAAACTTTCATTGGGTTATTTGTATGGAAATATGTTAATATAAATGTTTCAGACATTACATGAAATTTCTAAAAATCTTATATTTGTATTTGTATGGAAATATGTATGGAAATATGTTAATATAAATGTTTCAGACATTACATGAAATTTCTAAAAATCTTATATGTTCTGGTATAATGTTATAAGTAATAATCCTAGTTATTACTTTAAAATGTGTATCTCAGAAATAACTAATTTTCTTGTCAACTGCATTATTATGAACTTTCATCAAATCTTTAACAGTGGTCATTTTTAAGTCTTTTGTCATTTACAGACAGTTCTGGGTGTACTCTGATGCTTTTGCAAATATGTTCCTATAAAAGGCTTTCATCTTCAAGAAATTCATGGAAAAGACTGACAAGTACAGGTTTCTGGTAACTGACTGTACTGCTGAACTGAATGAATAAGCATTTTCAGAACTCTAATGAAAAACTGATGAACTCATAAAAGTGCTAACAAAAGATCAAGATGAAAAAAAAAATTAATTACATGGGACTGAGTGAACTGATGAGGATGAGTATAATTTTTGTGACTTTCTGTCTGAATTAAAAAAAAAAAAAATCCCACAAGGACTCAGAGGCAAAGAATATACAAATCAATTTTCACTGCAAAGTAAAGGAGCTGTTACAGTGGAGGATTACTGGACTGAATGTCAATATTATGACATAGTATGAGTGTGTTTCATGTTTGGTAATTGCAATCATTGTTGCTTTTGTTGTGGTCATCCATGTACAATGCTTGGTGTCAGTCTACTTATCTCTTGTAAAAATAAAATACAGTGTGTGTGTGTGAAAAAAAAAAATGTAATGTACAGTACAGGGTATATAGTCAGTATATTGTAGCACCTTTTTTTGGAGTCTAGTCTATAAAAATATCTAATCACTATGTTGTATACCTGAAACTAATATAATATTGTAAGTCAACTGTATGTCATTAAAAAAGCCAAAAAATTAAATTTATATACAAATTCAAAGGAACTAGAATATCAAAAAAAAAAAAAAAAAACCAGATGAATGGGGACTTCCCTGGTGGTCCAGTGGTAAAGAAGCTGGTCCAGTGGTAAAGAAGCCCTTCCAATGCAGGGGACGTGGGTTGGATCCCTGGTCGGGGGAACTAGGTTCCTATATGCCGCGGGGCAGCTAAGCCCGCATGCCGCAACTATTGAGCTCGCGTGCCTCAACTAGAGAGCCTGCGTGCCACGAACTACAAAGCCCAAGTGCTCTGGTGCCCGCGCGCCACAACTATAGAGCCCATGCATCCTGGAGCCTGTGCGCTACAACTAGAGAAGAGAAAACCTACACGCCACAACTAGAGAAGGCTTCGCGCGCAATGAAGAGCCCACACCACAACGAAAGATCCCGCATGCCGCAAATGAGACTTAACTCAGACAAAAAAATAAAAAAACAAAGCAAAAACAAACAAACAAACAGATGAATGATTACGCTAGGGAAAAAAATCCTTTTGTACTATGGAATTGCAAGGACATGGGAAAATGTGATACAATGTTGTATGAAAAAGTAGGACAACTGTAAATATGATAATTATATAGATATATATAATAAATATTAAAATTGAAATAAAAAACGTGAAAATGTTAAAGTGATTATTTTTAGTAAGAATTATGGATAATTTTTACTTTTGACTTTATTTTGTGCATATTCTAAAAATTTCTAAAATGATCATATATTAATTACCTTTATTCTCAAAAGACACAAAGGCTATGGATAGTTTTCCAATATAATATGTATAAGAGTTTTGGCACTGAAACAAATAGTTCAATCCAAAACATAAATTGAGGGGCTTCCCTGGTGGCACAGCGGTTAAGAATCCGCCTGCCAGTGCAGGGGACACGGGTTCGAGCCCTGGTCTGGGAAGATCCCACATGCCGCAGAGCAATGGAGCGCGGGCACAACTACTGAGCCTGTGCTAGAGCCTGCGAGCCACAAATACTGAGCCCGCGTGCCACAACTACTGAAGCCCGCGTGCTTAGAGCCCGTGCTCAACAAGAGAAGCCACCGCAACAAGAAGCCCGCACACTGCAACGAACAGTAGCCCCTGCTCGCCGCAACTAGAGAAATCCTGCGTGCAGCAACAAAGACCCAGCGCAGCCATAATTAATTAATTAATAAAAAAAAACCCCCACATAAATTGAGCGCCTTCCAAACACCAGATACCAGCTGAGATATGAATTTTATTAGCTGGGGACAATGTGGCCCCCCTCCCCCACGAGGGAACACTTGGAAATGTCTGGAGACATTTTTGATTGTCAATGACTGAGGGGAGGGTGGGTGCTGCTGGCATCTAGTGGGCAGAAGCCATGATGCCCTTCAACATCCTACAATGAACAGGATATACATAGTCCCTTACAACAAAGAATCATCTGGCCCAAAGTGCCAACAGTGCTGAGGCTGGGAAACTGCTTCCCCCCACCCCCAGTTCTGAAATGATTACAACAGGTTTAGTGGACAGCCATCATCTCATACAGATACAGCATTAAAGAGACAGAAAAAAAATTCTTGCTTTTGATGAGAAATCTCTTAACAACTTTCATTCATAATGTACAGCAGTATTAATTATCTTTATCATGTTGTACATTACATCTCCAGTACTTATCTTGGAACCAGAAGTTTGTACCTTTTGACTACCTTCATCTAATTCCCTTTCCTCCCATTCACCCACCTCTGTAACCACAAATCTGATCTCTTTTCCTATGAGTGTTTGTTTGCTTGTTTTTGAAGTATAATCGACCTACAACACTATATTAGTTCCTGGTACACAACACAGTGATTCAATATTTCTATACATTTCAAAATGATCACCACGATAAATCTAGCTGTCATCTGACACCATGCAAAGATATTACACAGTTACTGACAATATTCCCCACACTTACACATTTCATAGCTGTGACTCATTTATTTTGTAACTGAAAGTTTGTACCTCAATCTCCCTCACCTATTTCTCTCCTCCCCGCCACCGTCAAGAAACTGCCCTTGACGTACTTAGTAACAAATCACCTTAAGGTCACCCTGGGTTTCTCTGGTAGGTGAGCCTGTGTCAGGATAAGTAACACTGGTATCAGAATACATCGTTTTGGGAGTTCAAGGCGTCACAATAATCCAAACTGGCTTAACACCATCCTGTGGTATCATTCAGACAAGTCCCACACTGCAGGGCGTCTTCACTGAACTGCTGGACCAGCACGGACAACAAGTGGGGATATTTCCTCTCCAACAACAGAACGGAACTCCTAGCCAGCTGCCCCTTACCACTTTATAGGAGAAGAGCCAAAAAGCTCGAGTAATTTATCTCCAAGTCCCTCAAGAACCCAGAAGCGCACAGAAGCCACCTTGTGGCACAACTGATTATCACATTAAGTTTCTGTTCACTTCAACCATCTAGAAAACCTACTTTCCCTTCCACAAAATGAAAAATAAGGAAGGAAGCTGAGAGGGTGAGGTAAACGGCACACAAACCATCTTTAGGAAGTTATCCCTATAGCACTCTCCATCCAGCTCATTTGGTGCGAAGCATATACAACCATGTATTATTACTAATCATTTTTTTAATAGGTACAGGTGCTAACTTCACAAGTAGAAGAGCAGGGCTCATGTGTCATAACAATGATTTTCAAATCTGTTTGACTGCAGCCCACAGCCCACATAGAAAATGAAAGAAAATTACACAAAACAGTTATTCAGGGTGTGATGCATTCTGATATTTTCTAGTCTACTTTATGCATGTTTGAAAAAACCATGAAAAAACCAACATCTGTAACCTCTAAGTTGATTTCATGACCCAGTGAGTAAAGGATCACATCCCTCAGTTTGAAAGAACACTGTGCTACTATGATGCAACATGGGCACAAACATCTATCTTTCTGATAGAACTGAAGCTCAGGATGGGGGAGACCCAGTGAGAGGGCACAAGGCCGTTTTAAACAGGTTAGAGGTTCTGGATAAAATCTACCATCTCATATACTCTTCATAGCCTTGGGCAAATTAAAGAAAAGTGATTGAAAACTGCACCATCCCATGCACCTAATGTGTAAAAGGGGCTAGAAAAGGGGGATTTAAGAAACCTCAGCTCTGGGGACTTCCCTGGTGGTGCCGTGGTTAAGACTCTGTGCTCCCAGTTGCAGGGGGCCTGGGTTCGATCCCTGGTTAGGGAACTAGATCCCACATGCATGCCGCAACTAAGGAGCCTGCCTGCCACAACTAAAAGACCCAGAGCAACCAAATAAATAAATAAATATTAAAAGAAAAAAAAGAAAGAAACCTCAGCTCTGGGATGTTGCCTCCTGTCTCCTTCAATTCTAGAGCTGATTACTAAAAAGTTATTAAGTGATTCCAAAGACCCACTACAGGTTCATTAAGTACAAACTCAGAGCAAACTAACCTGTTTCTTGTTCTGAAAGGTTCTTAGATTTACTGGTGAGGGAACCGCCCCTCCTGCTGCCCAAATATGCTATATCTTCATTACAGCAAGGTGTCTGGCAAAGTTATCAAGCTGTGGAATTTTAGATCTAAAAAGAGCTTATCATTTTACAGACTAAAATTAAAAAAAACCCTCTGCTCAAACAGGAGATGCTAAGGTCAGGGTGAGCCAGAGTGAGAGCTGAGCCTAGAATCTATGCCTACTGTACTTACTCCCTGACCTCAAATTATCTTAGTTTAGAATGACACCTCTGTGGGTAAGAGGAAAGAAGAGTGAGTCTAGCTGATTCTTAGCTGGAGAATAACTCCACCCAGAGTTTTGTGAACAGGTCCATGTTGACCTAGATGGAGCTCGCTAGTGGATGCTGGAGGGCTCTGGCCCTGGCCCAGTCTGGCTCAGCATTTTTACCAATGACAAAAGGAGGTATGTTCATCAGTCCTGCCCCTGACATGGTAACATGCTTAATTCGAGAATCAGAATTCAAAAGGATTTTGGAAACCTGAATTAACGGAGCCAATAACACCAAGCTGAAATGCGCAACAGCTAAATGTCAAGTCCTGTAATTGGATTCGAAAAACCAAATAAGAGGGTGGGTTCCAGGTAAGACAGAGCAAGCACATTTGACCCCGTTTCTCCACTGAACACAGCTATAGAACCTGGACAGAATGCGTGGACTCTGAAAAGCACACAGACTGGGGAAAAAGACCAGAATACAAAGTACCACTGGAACAATATTGTGTTTCCTGTTTTTTTTCTTTCTTCCCTCCAGTATCCCCCAGCCTGGACTCAGGGCGATCCAATACGCAGAAGTGGAAACTGGGCACAGACACAGTTCCAAGAGAAAACTTCTACTCTGATTCAAGGAGTAAGAAAGCGGACTCCTAATGCTCAGAGGAAGGGAAATTCTTGTGTTTCTTCTTTTCTCTCCATTCTCTCACACCCTAGCTCCCAGGCAATCCTGCCAGTGTCAGGATGGCCACAGCGACTGCGGTGCAATAGGGGCTTGCATGTGCAAAAACTCTGAAGGAGGGGAACCTTCCTCTCTGATCAGAGGAGCTGTGGTCCTAAGATGGCTGGGCAAACTCTGTTGCTTTTCTTCTCTGTCCTCCCACCACTCAGCCCTGGATGCAGGGGCAGCTGTACAAAGTATGTGGCAGAGTAGGTAACTAAAGCCCCAACTTTCTTTTCTTTTTTAAATTTATTTATTTGGCTGCGCCAGGTCTTAGTTGTGGCATGTGGGACCTTTAGTTGTGGCATGTGGGACCTTTAGTTGTGGCATGTGGGATCTAGTTTCCTGACCAGGGATCAAACCCGGGCCCCCTGCATTGGGAGCTTGGAGTCTTAGCCATTGGACCGCCAGGAAAGTCCCCATATGGGATCTTTTTTAGTTGCGGCATGTGGGATCCAGTTTCCTGACGAGGGATTGAACCCAGGCCCCCTGCATTGGGAGCTTGGAGTCTTAGCCACTGGACCACCAGGAAAGTCCCAAGCTCCAACTTTCTGGCTGGAGGTCTGAAAAGGGGAGCCCCAAGAAACCAGGAACTACAGGGGAGATCATGGAGAGGGGATTAGAAGAGACATCATAAAGTTGTTTGTAAACTCCTGGGCCCGCCCTGACAGCACATGCATGGATCTGGCCCTAATCGTCATGCCAAACACTTTGAGAACCGAACTCAAAGAACTAAACCCTGACTGGCCACTGGGCGGCACACACAGGACACATCTGAGAGCACAGCAAAAGCTTTAAAAACCAAACTGACACTGGAACCACAATCTACAGAAGGCTGGTCAGAACCTGTGTTCCAAACACAACCAGGTTGACTGTCTGCTAAAACAAATATCAGCAAGACCAGAGCCTCATGATATAATATTCAAAATGTCCAGGATCCATAGAAAATTACTCGGCATGTGAAGAATCAGGGAAATCTCAACTTGCATGGAACAAATGCCAATGTCAAGATGACCCAGATTTGGAACTACCAAATACTTGAAAGTAGCTATTTAAATATTTTTCCAGGAAGTAAGAGTGAAGACTCTTGAAACAAATGGAAAGACAGAAGACTGCAGCAAAGAAATAGAAGGTATAAAGGAGAATCGAATGGAAATTGAAAAACTTTTCTGAAAAACATAATTCACTGGATAGAATCGATAAGCAGAATGGAGATGACACAGGGAAGAGACAGCTCGAAGTCAGATCAATAGGACTTATCCAATATGAACAACAGAGACAAAAAAAGATTGAAAAAAAAATCCCCAATTTGACAAAGATACATGCTTACAGATTCAACTAGCTCAGTGAACTCCAAACCCAACTCCAGGATTAAACCCAAGGAAATCCATGTGCAGACACATCATAATCAAATTCCTGACATCTAAGGATCTTGAAAGCAGCCAGAGAAAAACAATGATAGGAGAACAATTTGAATAACTACATATTTTTTAAAAATCAGAAATCATGGAGGCCAGAGGAAATGGAACAGCATTTCAAAAGTGCTGAAATAAAAACTGCCAACCCAGAATTCTATATCTAGTGAGAATGTCCTATAGGAATGAAGGTGAAATAAAGATAGCCTCATATGAAGAAAAGCTAAGATAATTTATAGCCAGCAGAACTGTTCTAACTGAATAACTAAAGGAAGTTCTTCAGACATACGGGAAACAATACCAGATAGAAGTCTAGAATATCAGGAACAAAGAAAAAGCAACAGAAATGGTTAACTATCTGGTCACTATTCAAGACTAGTCTCTTGAGATTTCTGAAATATATTTGATGACTGAAAACAAAAAGAGTAACATCATAAAAACAGAACTACCATATGATCCAGCAATTCCACTTCTGGGTATTTCTCTGAAGAAAATGAAAACACTAATTCAAAAAGATATGTGCATCCCAGTGTTCACTGCAGCATTATTTACAATAGCCAAGATATGGAAGCAACCTAAGTGTTCACTGACAGGTGAATGGATAAAGAAGATGTACACACACACATGAATATTACTCAGCCATAAAAAAGAATGAAGTCTTGCCATTTGCGAGAACATGCATGAACCTAGAGGGTATTATGCTAAGTGAAATAAGTCAGACAGAGTAAGACAAATACTGCATGTTTTCACTTATATGTGGAATCTAAAAACAAACCAGAAACAGACTCCACTGACAGAGAATAAACTAGTGGTTGCCAGAGGGGAGGAGGATGGGGGAATGGGCAAAATAGGTGAAGGGGATTAAGAGGTACAAACTGCCAGTTATATAGTAAATAAGTCACAGGGATGTAATGTATTGGGTTGGCCAAAAAGTTCGTTCTTTTCCCCCGTAAGGTGTTATGGAAAACCCCGAACAAACTTTTTGGCCAACCCATACAGCATCAGGAATATAGCCAAAAATATTATAATAACTGTACAGTGCACAATCTATGAAAATATCAAGTCATTATGTTGTACACCTGAAACTGAAATAATATTGTAAGTCAACTATAGGTCAATTAAAAAAAAAAGTAACATTATCTGAAGGGGTTTTCAACGTATGGAGATGTAATACCTAAGACAACTATAACATACAGAGTAAAGAAATCTATGTGATGAAAAGTTCTACATTCTACTTAAAGTGGTGAAATGCTGATTCCAAGTAGACTGTGAAAGTAGTACAAATACAGTAATCTCTAGAGGAACAACTAAAAGACTATAAAAAAGGAAACAGTTAAAAACACGATAAATTAAAATAGAATAATAATAATGTTCAAATAAATCCAAAAGAAGACAGGAAAGGAGAAACAGAGAAACAAAAAACCAGAGAGAACAGGACTTCCCTGGTGGCGCAGTGGTTAAGAATCCACCTGCCAATGCAGGGGACATGGGTTCGAGCCCTGGTCCCGGAAGATTCCCACATGCTGCAGAGCAACTAAGCCCGTGCGCCACAACTACTGAGACTGTGCTCTAGAGCCCATGCTCTGCAACAAGAGAAGCCACCGCAATGAGAAGCCTGCACACTGCAATGAAGAGTAGCTCCTGCTTGCCGCAACCAGAGAAAGCCCGCGCACAGCAACGAAGATCCAACGCAGCCAAAAATAAATAAATAAATTTGTTAAGAAAAAAAATTTGCCCTATTTCCTACTCCCTCTCCGCAGATCCAAGGTAGCCTCCCAAATCAACAGCCTCCTACTCACAGTAGCTGTGAAAACCAGCAGCCTAGCAGCCACTGGAGGAAGTAAACTGCCCTGGGAGTTCCTCAGAAGTCCCATACCCAGAGCACTGTCCCTATCTGACCTGTCTGGCAGCTCCCTGGAAATTTCCACTCGCAAGGCTTGTCTTGTCTTTATTCAACCTGACTCAGTGAGAACAGCCTTTTCTTCAAGGTATTTGTCAAAAACAATCAGTGGCAACTGTTTAACATCATAGCTGCCTGAGGCAGTGATAACAGTCGAAGCAAACAAGAAACTGACCAACAATTTAAGAGGAAAAGCTGGTGATCTAGAAGGCCACGTGCACATGCAGAGCTGTGCACATGTCTAAGACAGACAAGTGATGGCCCTAATCTCACCTCTGGCTAACCTCGAGGCTCTGTGCAAGGAGGAAGTGAAGGCTAAGGCAAAACTGTCAACTGCCTGCCAGAATGGTGAAGGCATGCTCCACCACACACAGAAAGCCCCTTGGCAAAGATCAGGAGATTTACTGGTTCAAAGCATTTCAGGAAATCTCTCATCTTCAGCTGACCACTAAGCTAACCAAGTAAAGACTTCAGTTGCCACACACAACAAAGAATATAAGCTGTACAGAGTTAGTTACACATAAACAGCAACAAAGACAACAAGCAGCAAAAACAACAAACCCTGGGCAGGGAGGGTCAAATTACCAAGAGCCAAGGAGACCTTTCTATTTCCCAATATAATGGGGTCCAAGCCACAGTACCTCCTTCAACAGAACATGAGCTGGTGGGGTGCCCAATCCTCCTGCCCTTGGACCAAGTACTTCCACATTCCTCTGTGTGTGTGGGCTGGGGGAAGGGCAGGGAACGTGATGAGGTGGTTTATTTGAGGGATGATGTCCTAGCAATCACATTCTGGTACCGTAAAATAATTTCTTCCCGGAAATGGTAGGCAACAGGCTAAAACCATACCATATATAGTGTGTCACATAGTACATTTACAACTCATAAGCAAACTGGTCCTGGAAGGGGCCAATCATATTTCCGTATGTCAGTGCGGGTCTGATTTTATCTTAAGACCAAAAATCACAATTAGGAACCATGTCTAGTCAATCAGAGAATAGCCACCAATTCAGAGATGTGGTGACCAGTTGTCATTGTTTCGTCTCTTAGCATCCTTGGTCCTTTCCACCTGGGACCTCTCTCTGGTTCGCAGCCCAGGGGTTCCCAAAGGAGTGGCTGGCACCACTGGCCTTGTGATGGGTTCGGACGTGGGCAGGACTGGCGGCACTGTGGGATGCTGACACACTACTCACCCCCTATCCCTCCTTCTAACAAATCTCAATTCTGTCTAGCGTGACAATGTACCCAGCATCCAGTGATGGATAAAGACAGTCATGACAATTCTGTTTTCTTTTCATCTAGCCTGATGACAGCCATGGATGGCAAAGTGACCTAGTACTGACCAATGAGATACAAGGTAATACGTGATGGGGGATCTTTTGCTCCCCTCTTTTTCCTGCTTTAAACGTAAGCATGATGCCAGGAGCTGCAGCAGTCATCTCATGCCCACAGGATAAAGGCCAAAAGAACCACAGGGGCACCAGGCCTGACACTACTGAGCTACCCAACCACACTGGGCTGCCACCTACCACCAGATTTCTTGTTATGTGAGAAAAAGAATTCCTCTTTGCTTAACTACTGCTAGTTGAGTTTTCTATCTCTTGTAGCCAAAAGCATTCTTAACTGATTTGCCAAGTGACTCAATAAGAGCCAAAGAGACACAAAAACTCTTTTGCTAGGGACACCCCCTGTCTTTCCTGCTAGGCAAGAATGAGCCACGGTGTGGCCCGGAGCAGCTACTGGTACCTCACAACCACAAGGAGGAAGCGAGCCTCCCTGAGGACAGGGAGCCAGGGGACAGAAGGAGACAGTGAATGCCAACAACATCAGAGCTCCTTTACCAGCCATGCCCGAGAGGAGGTCTGTCCTGGACTAAACGGGAGGCAGTATCTTTCTTTTTTGCTTAAACCAGTTTGGCTTCCTGACACTTGCAATTAAACGAGTCGAAACTAATAGAAACAAGCCTTCATTTCTTCAGAGGCCAGCCAACCTACTCCAAACTCTAAATCTCATTCTTGACAGGTCAACCACTGCGATCAGCACTAAGAAAGGTCACGAAAGAAAAGTGGGTACCACTCACCTTCTTTCTGTTTCTTCTGTTCAAGTTTCATCTTCTTTGCCAATAATTTCTTCTCTTTTAACTTCTGGCTGCAAATGCAAAATAATTAATTCCTTAACTATTTTATATTTTAGAAAATAAACATCTACTTACAGAACCTTTAGCAATTTAGTAATTACACGAATGCTACGATAAAATGAAAGAAATACTTCCTCATGACTCTGCTACTCCAACATCATCAACACTATCAACCTGTTTCCTTCATGAATCAAGATCAGATTCTTTGGAGTCCTGAGGTGATTAGCGCAATCCAGAAATACTGGCGATACTTTCTCATTCAAAGATATTTAGGGACAATTTTTAGAATCCTGCTCAGCTCTCTAAAAGTTGAGGGAGCATTTATTAAAACAACACACACACGTGCGCGGGCGCAGTCTGTACACTCATGTAGTCACTTAGGGAGGTTACAGACCCTCCTTTTAGGGAGAAGCTAACCGGGAAGTTTGCTCATAGCAAGTTATTAAACCTGATGTTAAAATACCGACATGAAGGAGAGACAGAAATCCAGGCGCTCACCACCAAAGTGCTGACCAGCAAGCTTTGGAGAATCTGTAGCAAGCTGGGGGCAGGGGGCAATAAGTGACTTGATCTCTCCCCAGGTACTGGAAGAAAAGCCATTCCTCTACGGGGGTGCTCCACTGTGGGTTCTTTTTTTTAGCTGCGCTGCACAGCACGTGGGATCTTAGCTCCCCGACCAGGGATCAAACCCGCGCCCCCTGCATTGGAAGCGTGGAGTCTTAACCGCTGGACCGCCAGGGAAGTCCCCACTGTGGATCTTTACACCCAAGACCTATACAGGCCATACAGGTAAACTTTTGACTACAAGGACTCGTTCACCAACTATTTACTTCTACATTTCCCGCCCCAAGTCTCAGTAGTTACGGGATGCCACAAAGCCCTCACCGCTTTTTCCGACGCTTTGCAGTCTGCTCCTCCGCAGCAATTTTATTCTTTTCCAGTCTTTTCTGAAATTCTGCATCCAATTTTTGCTGCAAAAAACCACATCAGTTAGACAAACTCTGGCCTGCCTGGGTATGAAAACTCTAGAAGTCACACCACTGGGGGTGCTACAGGTACATCCAGGTCTCCAGGGCCACTTTAAGAAGTTGCCTCACATGTGAGGCAGGCAATCAATATATGGATCTCTGATGGTGAAATAACTAAGTTCATTAAGATACCGTTCGTGCACAAGTAAATGTAAGAGGGAAAGTAGGAGAGGGAGCACGCTGAGTATTCCCTGAAGGC
Source organism: Balaenoptera borealis (assembly GCF_965194805.1). Lineage (NCBI taxonomy): Eukaryota > Metazoa > Chordata > Mammalia > Artiodactyla > Balaenopteridae > Balaenoptera > Balaenoptera borealis. The sequence goes on from NC_138872.1 coordinate 80,508,040, forward strand.
AGAGGCAGCACTACTGGCTCTGGTTCTCCAGGGCCCTGGAAAATGTGATATCGTGACATAACATATATACATATTTGGTCTTCATCTACTGTTTTTGGCACATTAAAACTCTTACAAATTTCCTATATAAGAGCCACAGGGGGATCTTTTATTATAATATTTAGTTTTGTTCCCAGTTCCTGAAATAACTCCAGAAATAAAGATGAGATGGGTATCTTTTATTATTCATAACCAGCCCCTTTCAACCAAAGGAGTTTATGAGTGACTTTGGGAAAGCACCTAAGGAACGGGGCTGGTTGCCAAGGGAACTTTCTGCCCCACCTCCTTGACCTCCAGGGAGGGGAGAGGGGCTGAGGGTTGAACTAATCACCAACAGTCAGTGATTTAATCATGTCCACATAATGAAGCCTTCAAAAACCCCAAAAGGCAGGGTTTGGATAGCTCCTGGGTTGGTGAACACTGGAGATGCTGGGAGAAGGAATGGAAGCTCTGCATCCCTTCTTCCATGCAGCTGTTCCTGAGTTATATCCTTTTATACTACACCGGAAAACTAGTAAGCTGTTTTCCTGAGTTCTGTGAGCCCCTCTAAGCAAATTACTTGAACCTGAGGAGGGGGCCATGGGAAACCTCTGATTTATAGCCAGTGGGTCAGAAGCACAGGTGAAAACAGGGACTTGTGGCTGGCCTCTGAAGTTGGGGGTGGGGCTCAGTCTTGCAGGACTGAGCCTTAACCTTCGAGATATGGCACTATCTCCACATAGACAGGGTCACAATTGAGTTGAATTGTAGGATACTCACCTGGTGCCACAGAACTGCTTGGTGTGGGGAAAATCCCCACATCGGTGCCCAGAAGTGTCAGAAATGCAGTAGAGTACTGACAGTGAGGAGACACACAGGAGTGTTGCTTCTTCAGAGAGAGTGATGGGGGTTCACTGGATGGAGTGGCCAGAGGGCTGTGACCGTGGAATTTTCAAGTCCTAACTCGCTACGGTTATCAAATGACTGATTCTAAGGCAGCATAACATGTATTGCCGTCACCTGCTACTAAACACACCTACAGGTGTACATATGTATATATGAATACATACATACATACAAATAAATATATATCCATCCCTTGTATTATTTCTTCCTAGCAGCTCCCTGTTTCTAAGCCTCAGCTTCCTCATCTATAAAATGGGGGAAACAATAATTTCTCTTTCCCTGAGCCTTTAGGAAGACTAATGAACTGCAATAACCTACAGGAAAGCTCTTGTAAACTATAAAGACATCTACTGATAAAAAACAAGTGCCATCTCTATTTCTTCTAGTTACAGCCATAAAGGTCGATGGAGCAAAAAAGGAGCCAGCAGAGGAGGAAGAGGTGGCTTCAACACCTCTGCCAGGCTCTGTGGATCTGCTCAGACTAATGCAGAAACTCTGAGAGCAGAATTATGAAATTAAAAAGAAGGGTCTCCTTCCAAGAAAGGAATCAGCTTTAATAGAGTTCAGCTAGAAAGCAATGACTTCAAACTAAAAGCACCTGATCTGTTTTAGAAGCTGAGCTGGAAATGTCTGAAGCTCAACCAAGACAGAGCCCCCCGCTGGCTGCTGACCCCGGCAAGGGCTCAAGCAGGAGTCAGATGTGCTCTGTCAGTGGTGACAATCTAACAGTCGCTGTGGAAGGTAAGGATTCTCTTGCATCTCTTTGTTTCTTCTAACCTCAGAGCCTCTCTTTCACCATGTGAAATAAAACCTTTGCATTTGTGTGGATTCAAGGTTTGCGAAACATTTTTTCTGTATTTTCTCTGGGTCGTTAATCAATACATAAAAGCTTCAGACTAACTGATGGCACTTGAGACAACCGTCTGCTCTATTTCCTCCCCTCTAAAGTAGTTTAAAAATAAAAAAGTGCTTCTGTTAGTTTCTACATACAGAGTTCTGTTTATTCCTAACAGTGCAAATCCTTCAGTGACCTGGTATAGCTGTGTGACAAGTCACCTGAAACTCCTCACTGGAATTGAGAAGTAGCTGGAGAAGAACCACCGACACCTGGGGGCCGAGTAAGGGCTGCAGGACAAGCAAATACCAGGTGAAAACCACCATGGCAAGGATCCCATTCTGTTAAAAACTCATACAGGTATTTTTCAAACTCAATTTTGGCCATTCAAATAAATTTTTAAGGGACCACTCACCACCACTGCAATCAAAAAACTTAAAATATCTTTGAACAAACGTGGGGAGACATATGTAAAATCTCTATATGATCACTGAGAGATACAAAAAGATTAGACAAATAAAAGAAGACAAAGTTTTTAGAGGGGATGACTAAACACTGACATCCATTCTCATTCAAGTTAAGTTACAGATTCAATTTAAATCTAGTAAAAAAATCAAACAAAACTTTTGGCGTGGATAAAATAACTCCAAAACTCAATTCCAGAAAGAAGACAAGTGAAATGTCCAAAAGAATATTTCTTAAGAGCAACAGGAGAGAGGTTTCTGGCCTTTCCCATCAAGCAATGGAGAGCTTAACAGTTCTTACAGTAAAATTTCAAAAGCAATTCTCAATTCTTTAAAAAAAAATTTTTTTTTAATTTTAATTTTTATCTTTATTTATTTTTGCCACACCGCATGGCTTGCAAGATCTCAGTTCCCTGACCAGGGACTGAACCCGGGCCATGGCAGTGAAAGCACTGAATCCTAACCACTAGACCACCAGGGAACTGCCATCAATTCTCCATTCTTAATCAATTATTATTTGACACCTGTCATGAAAAAATGCCAGTCTCAAAGCTAGAACACTCAGAGGCAAAAACACTTGAAAGCACACCACTACTAGCACCAAACACACAGCTAACTGGAATTACAGGCATTCAGCCAGAAAGAGAGAAACTATAAAGAAATAATAACTCAAGTGGTGTGAGATCCTGCTTCTATTCCATGGCAAATGGCCTGGAGGGGAAAAGGGACTCTGCTGGGCTCTCCACCACCTGGAAGACTCCCTCCCCTCATTCATTTCCTAGTGTGAGCATCCTGCCGTGCTGGGTCTGACCTAAAAGTACCCTGGACTCTACCTGACATCTGTTTCTCGTGCTGACTTTACATGGCAGCCCTCACGCAAGCCACAACCAGGTGTATCTACTCTTCTTCAAGTGCTTTCTTCTAAGGTTTAAGTGCACACTGCCTAAACCCAAGGGGTCAGCCGGCCTCCTGGCTCACTAACCTTCTCGGCCATGGCATCCATGTAGTCCTGTCGCTGGTACTCCCTCCGGCGCAGATGCCTGTACACATGGAACTCTCCGCTGCCGGCCCCAGCGCTTGAACCTAAAGCCACGACAGTCCAGAGCTTTTGATGATATCCAGTTACCAACACAGGCTACTCCTAATCACAGGGGACCAAAGAAAGATACTAGAAGTGATGGAAGGGACCAAGCCTGCCCTATTCCCCATTGTACCCCAGAAGCTAGCACACTGGCTGGTATATTGTAGGTATCATTAAATATTTGTTGTGTGAATGTTGAATGTGAAGTCACCAAAAATTCCACTCTAGCGCAGTATTAAAGAGGACAAGCAGACTATCGTTCAGAGACCAGAAACCTAAAAGAGAGCCTGTGACCTTTCCCTCCCCCACCAGATGATTTCACATTTGACATGCTAGGTTTCTACTTAGTTGAAAAGATGTCCATGATATATGAAGTGAAAAAAAGTAGGTTATCAAATATCAAATAGTATGTGTGGAACAACCATATTTTTGTAAACATTTTTTCTTAAGCATGAGTGGTTTTGACTATAAAGAAGTTTGGAGGACTGTATCAAAAAGTTACAAATAGAACGATAGATTACAGGTGGTTCTAATTTTTTTACACCTGTTATTTATTCTCTTTATAGTTAGTTATGTTAACTTACAACCCAACAAAATAAAAACTATTTCCCTTTTGAAAAAGCAAGGTATTAAAAACAATGCAGAAGAAAGTTCTCTAATGCCAAACCACAAGCAACAATACCCCTTCATTGTAAGAGCAAAATACTGGATCAGTGAACTTTTTTTTTCCTATCAGGGATGTAATTAACAAATACTAACTGCAGAGTTTTTAATACCTACACTTTAAAAACTATTTAAACACACACCCACATCCAAAAGACATTACCCATTACATCTCGGACAAATTCTGGGGGAGGTCGAGGTGCCCATTCACTCATTTTTTCTGGAATTGGAACTGTTTTGTCCTGCAACATTTAAACACGAAAGCATTTGTATGTATAAACCGGCTGACAAAGTGACATCTTTTTCAACCAAAAAACTTTAACTTAAGTATTGAAGTAAGGCTGCTTTACTTCTTGGACCCAAAGCTGAGTTTGTTTTCTTCCCTCTGCCTTTACTTCATCCTGTATATTCTGGGTCCTATCAGAGCCCACAGCCTTGCCAGGGCTACACTCAACTTTTGAGGGCAGAACTCAGAAACGCGACTCATCGTTTATGGCTGGAAACCTCCAACCTCAGGTGTCTCGGCCAATGCCTCTCTAACAATTAGTGCTGTTCAGAAGAAAACAAACCCTTGTGCTAACCCACGGATTGTATCTTTCCAGTCTAAGGCTTCTGTTCACAAAGTTAAAGGGGCTTAGAGCACGAGAAGCCGCTTCGCAGCGCCCTCATCCAGGCTTGGCTCTAACATAAGAGCAGAAAATAGCTCACTATCTCCGGGGCCGCCTACTCCTTCCTAAGGTCTGACCCTGGGGTGCGGGTACTGAGTTCCAGAGTTCGGAAGCGGGGAAAGAGGGCCCGCTAGCGCCCAGAGACGCCGGAAGGGAAGGGGGTGGGACTCGGAAGGGCCGTCAGCCCGCGCCTCGTCTCACCGGGTTCTTCATTAGCCGTTCCAGCTTGAGCTTCTGCTCCTCCGCCGCATTCTTGGGGATGACGAGCGCCTGCGGCTCTTTCTTGGGCCTCGGCGGTCGCACGGAGGAGGCGGCCGAGCTCGCCATCACAGCTCTGTGTCTTTTCTGGCGAGCGGCTGCGCACGCGTATGACGACAGAGCCGCGCGCCAGCGACGCAAGCGCAGTCTCCTAGCTGGGCGGGGCTGCCAGCCGGAAGCAGGATGCTGAATATTCATGAGCTTGAAGCCCCGGTGCGTTATTTTGATTAAAGCTGCTTGATTTCTTTTCGTTTCTGAGCAAATCAGCGCAGCGAATGCCCACGTCCCTGGGGGAGACGTGGCCCTGCGTGCCCGAGGGTCCGGCCCCAGCCGACCTCTCCAGCCCCCGACCGCGACCTCTCAGCATCCCCCACCTCCGCCCCCGGGCCTCTGTCTTGGCGGTTCCTTGGATCTGGTCCACTCCCGTTGCCATTTCTAACAATGTGTTTAAGACGGCACAAACGTCACTGCGAGCTCCCTGAGGACTGGGGCTGTATCTCTTTTGTCCACCTCGAATTACTCTGCACCTGGCCCCCAGCAAATATACCTCGGTCGAGTGAATGGGCCTTTCTTATGAGAAAGAGAACAGTTGCCCCTCGCATCTGGGAACTAGCCTGGCACTCACAGCTAGGCCTTGGTATTCTCCTGTTGGACATAAACAATTTCCCAGAACACCACGGTAGTGCAAGGCCATTCTGAGACCATGATGGAGCAAGGCATAAACAAGACTGCTCTGTAATCATGTTTAAAGCCAGATGAAAACAAGAATATTGTTGGAACCAGGAAAAGACCAACCGTTTCCCCATTCTGACTAATATGAGTAACTGCTGCTTCTTTACAGCATTAGCCTTCCACTTTAAAGATTTATTAAGACTTCCCGTCGTAGAATTGTCCCCGCTTCCTGACATCTATTCCAGAGTAAAAGCCCACTTACTTGAACCCTCCCCCAAATCACCTAACCCAGGTCCAAATTCTATAATAAGCCTTTTCTTTTCCCCCAAATTTATTTATTTATTTATTTACTTATTTATTTTTGGCTGTGTTGGGTCTTCGTTGATGCACATGGGCTTTCTCTAGTTGTGGCGAGCGGGGACTACTCTTCGTTGCAGTGTGCAGGCTTCTCACTGCAGTGGCTTCTCTTGTTGCAGAGCACGGGCTCTAGGCACGTGGGCTTCAGTAGTTGTGGCATGCAGGCTCAGTAGTTGTGGCTCTCGGGCCCTAGAGCGTAGGCTCAGTAGTTGTGGCACACGGGCTTAGTTGCTCCGCAGCATGTGGGATCTTCCTGCACCAGGGCTCGAACCTGTGTCCTCTGCACTGGCAAGTCCCTATAATAAGCCTTTTAAACACTTTTTTTTTTTTTGGCCACGCAGTGGGGCTTGCAGGATCTTAGTTCCCTGACCAGGGATCGAACCTGGACCCTAGGCAGTGAAAGCTCCAAGACCCAACCACTGGGCTGCCAGGGAATCCCCTAAACACCCTCTTACTGAGGTAAATGCTGTCTTCCTTCTCAAAAGAGGCAATAAACCCAATTCGTTCAACTACAGGTGTGTTCCTGGTGGTCTTCACAATTGTTTTTCTTTTTTTTTTTTTAAATAATTATTTATTTATTTATTTATTTATTTTTGGCTGTGTTGGGTCTTCGTTTCTGTGCGAGGGCTTTGTCCAGTTGCGGCAAGCGGGGGCCACTCTTCATCGCGGTGCGCGGGCCTCTCACTATTGCGGCCTCTCGTTGCGGAGCACAGGCTCCAGACGCGCAGGCTCAGTAGCTGCGGCTCACGGGCCCAGCTGCTCTGCGGCATGTGGGATCTTCCCAGACCAGTGCTCGAACCCGTGTCCCCTGCATTGGCAGGCAGACTCTCAACCACTGCGCCACCAGGGAAGCCCCACAATTGTTTTTCTTGTTTATCGTTTGTCAGCCCCTAGAGAGTGGGAGTTCTGTCTTGTTCATTGCTGCATTTCCAGTGTCTGGGGCAAGGCCTGGCCCACAGCAAGACACTCATGTTGCTGGATGAACATGGGATCTTGGGAGCCAGGCACCTCAGATACTGCTGCTGCTGTTGCCTGCTCAGCCCGCACAGCCCAGGACAGGTCTCCCACTGAGTCCCCAGAGGATGGACAGGTGCACAGGTGGTAGTTGCTTGGAGGGTGCTCTGTTAATGCCCTAAGGCCATTCCTGGCCACTTGATAGTGGATGGTTTTCCAGGGGGCAAGGTTGCTGAATTAGCGGAAGTCCTTGAGTGACCCAGGTCTGTCACTGGAACCCAGGGAGGGCTTAGTCTGGGTTGGATCATGCACACATGACCCTACATCACAAACCCCAGGCACCTCACTTTTCCCGAAACACACCACAAAACAAAAACTAGGAGTGTCTTTTCCTCCCTGGAGAACTCCCATACACCCTCCTTTGCCTGGCTTAAATGCTACTTCCTCTATGAAGCCTTCTCTGATTGCCCCCACCCAGCCTCCTCCTCCAGGCAGTCAGTTGCTCCCTTCTTGGTGCTCCCCCTGCTCTGAGTCCCAGTGGCTGGCATGTGGTAGTTACAGGGTGTCTTCACCATCTGCCTTCCCACATGTCTGGGGAGAGGGTTGTGCCAGAATCCCAGCATCTAATTCTGGCTTAGAGTGGTGCTTCCAGAATGTTTGCAGAACAGAGGATTGAGGGAGGGAGGAAGGAAAAGAGTCTGAAAAAATAAAGAATGAGTGAATGTGCAAATGAGATAACCTAGTGATGGACGAATGAGTGAATGAGAAAGTCAGTGCGTACGAGAAAGAATGAATAAACACTCAATAAAGAAATGGATACTCCATGAATGAAAGAGCACACAAGACAGTGGATGAGCAGACAGTTACAGAGCTAGCAGGGCAACCATCTCCATGATACCCCCAGCTCAGGGTCTGGCCCAGAGCTGGTACTTGGCAGACAGCTGCTGGATGGAAGTTAAATGAATGAATGAAATGAATGCATGCACCAAGGTGGGGGAGAGTTAAGGCGTGTAGTTGTGAAGGAGCTGGTAATAGCAACCTCAATATCTAAGCCTAGTATAAGAACGTTGACATGTTTGTCATCCTGTTAAGGAACTGAGAGCCCCAGAGGGGTAAGTGACTGGCTCAGGGTCACCCAGATTCCCAACCCAGCAGGCTGGGGCTGTGAGGGCCTGAGTGATCCCATGACTCACGGATAGATGGACCAAGGCCCCCCAGCAGACCATGGTGGGGCCATCCAGGTGGCACCCTCCTAGGGCTGAAGCCAGATTTGAGGTCCTGCTCCCTGGGAGGAAAGGGTGCCTACCCACCCCCACTCCTCACCAACTGTCCCACAAGAGTGGACTCAGACTCTGAGTGACACCCTGTCTGCCACCAGAGGGCAGCAAAGCTCCACCCAGGCCCACGTGCCAGCAGCTGGTGCCCCTGAGGCACCAGAACTGGGCACTTAGGGAATGACGTCTACTGACCTGAAAGACACCAATGCTTTGGAGTCTGGCAGATCTGATGCCAAAGTCTGGCTCCACCTGCTCTGAAGCGTGGGCTGGGCAAGCAACCTAACCTCTCAAAGGCTGTTTCCTTATGTGCAAGATGGGGACAAGCAAACCTACCCTTGACACTGGCCAGTGGATAAGATGATGTGACAGATGTGCAGTGCCCAGCACAGCGCCTGACACTCAATAACAGGGTGATCACCTGTCCCAGTTTGGTTCCAAGACTGAGAGATTTCCCAGGATGCAGGACTTCCAGTGCTAAAATGGGGAGAGTCTCGGGCAAAGCAGCACAATTGGTCACCCAGGGGTGGGAATTCCCACCTCAGTCCTTTGAGTTGCGGTTGATACTTAAAGAAGTAAAATAGCAAAAATGTTCACAACTATTCCATAGTTTGAGTTTCTCACTGAATTAGTGAGTCAGTGGTCTTTCCACAATGGTCTCTGTCAGTGACTAGAGAACAGTTCCACCAATGGAGATAGAAACAAAGAATACACCCACTTCAGAAGAGTTTGTCAGTTTCCTATAAAGATAAATATACATGTATCACACAACCCAGCAATCTCATTCCTAGAGAAATGAAGATATATGTCCACCAAGACCTGTATGTGAATACATACAGCAGCTTGATTCATAACTGCCCCAAAACTGGAGACAACCCAAGTGTCCATCAAACTGTGATGTATCCATTCAGTGACACACACCTCAGCAATAAAAAGGAAGGAACCGTTGGTACTTGCAACAGCATGGATGGATTTCAAAAGCATTATGCTTAGGGACTTTCCTGGCAGTCCAGTGGTTAAAGACTTCGCCTTCCAATGCAGGGGGTGCGGGTTCGATCCCTGGTTGGGGAGCTAAGATCCCATATACCTTGTGGCCAAAAAAACCAAAACATAAAACAGAAGCAATATTGTAACAAATTCAATAAAGACTTTAAAAATGGTCCACTTTAAAAAAAAAATCTTAAAAAAAAAAAGTATTATGCTTAGTAAATGAAGCCTGATCCAAAAGGCTACAACCTGAATGATTCCATTACTTGACATTCTGGCAAGGCCAAAATGATAGAACACAGATCAGCAGTCACCACAGGCCAAGGATACGGGAAGGGGATAGACTGTAAAGGGCCCGAAGGAACTTTCTGGGGTGATGGACATGTTGTGTATCTGGATTGTGGTGGTAGGTACACAAACACACAATCTGTCAAACTCATTGAACTCTACACTTAAAAAGGGTGAATTTAATTGTATGAAAATGATACCTCAATAAACTAGATTTAGCTTATGTGCAATGATGACACTTGAAAGGCATGGGGGCAATGGAAAGTGTAAGTATTGTGCTGTTGGCTGCTTTCTGTTAACTGCTTTACAAGACTTGAAAGGAGAACATGCATGTTCAGGTTAACCAACCATCAACTCAAGGCATGAAGGTCAGAAGGCATCCAGACTGGCAATCTGCACAGAGGCAGCGTTCATCACTGGGTAGACGAGATGGCTTGTCTAGTGGAGGTCATCCAGCCCTGTCCTAAGCCACTCCAGTGATTGTGCAATTAGTCCATGAACAGAGTAGCCATATGAAGGGTATGCACGGGCACAACAGATGGGCTCCCTCTGACCACGGCTGATATATTACTGCTGCTGCTGAATGCCTGAGTTGAACGATCCTTCATGTAGAATTATCCTTTAAGGAACCCAGTCAACCTCTTGGTGGCAATTTTGTTACATTGACCACCTTTCACCCTAGAAGCATTTGTCTTACTGTAATTTATTCTGTGCCATGTAAGGGTTTGCCTCCGCTACCTGCAGTACCTCTGCCAGCACCATCGTTCAAGGGCTTGCAGAATGTATTGGATTTGCCAGCAAGGGATCCGGCACAATATCTCTTTAGACCAGGGGATCATTTTATGGTAAAGGAGATGCAACATGGTGACGGGATTGTACACACCACAATACCCGAAAGCAGCTGACCTAATAGAACATAGAGTGGACTGTTATATTCTTAGATGAGGTGCCCTCTCAACACTGTGAGAGGTTGGAGGGATATCCACCAGGACGTGGAGTGTGCGTGGAACCTACAGCTGATACATGGCCCTGCACGCCCTGTAGTTAGAATTCATGGATTAGGGAACCAAAAGGTGGAAGAAGTAAGTGGTTCCTTTCACTACCACCCCTGAAATCTGCTTGCGAACCTGTACTTCTCATTTTTTCAAACTTAGTCTCGGCTGGATGAGAAATTCCGATTCCTACTAAATTTTTGGTGGTGAGAACACTGTAGGGTACATAGAAGTAGAAATAGAATGTTGGGCTTCCCTGGTGGCACAGTGGTTAAGAATCCGCCTGCCAGTGCAGGGGACACGGGTTCGAGCCCTGGTCCAGGAAGATCCCACATGCCACGGAGCAACTAAGCCTGTGCGACACAGCTACTGAGCCTGTGCTCTACAGCCCACAAGCCACAACTACTGAGCCTGCGTGCCACAACTACTGAAGCCCGCATGCCTAGAGCCTGTGTTCCACAACAAAGAGAAGCCACCACAATGAGAAGCCTGTGCACTGCAATGAAGAGTAGCCCCTGCTCGCCGCAACTAGAGGAAGCCCGCGTGCAGAAACGAAAACCCAATGCAGCCAAAAATAAATAAATAAATAAACTAATTAAAAAAAAAGAAATAGAATGTTGTACACATGAAACTTACATAATGCTATAAACCAATGTTACCTCAATACAAAAGTAAATCTAAAAGAAAAAAGAAAAGAAATTCTGATTCCTGGGGGTCATGGAACACTGGGAGACACAGTAAGGGTTCCAGTGGATTTGGAGCTCTGATTACCACCTGTTCATTTGGGGCTTTTTGGGCCGGGGAAACAGCAGCAAAGGAAGGGGTGGGAATAAATGACCTCAATTATCACGAGGAGCTAGGCGGCTACTGCATGATGGGGCTGTGGAGGAGTATGTCTAGAACTTGAGGGATTATTAGGGACCATTTCTTTCTTTTTTTTGCACCCATGTTTCTTGAAGCTGCAGCAGAGTGGGAAGGGGCCACGACAGGGACCTGATAATTCTCCCTGCTGAATTTCCGTGTGGGGATACCTCTGTCTCACTGGTGGGCCCAGACCGTCTTGGAACCGGAATGTGACTCACTCCTCTTCAGCTCCTTGGCAGTCCCAGAATGATGAGTAGGGCCTGCACCCTTGTCCTTAAGTGCCTCCCACCCAGCTTCAAGGAGCAGAGGCCACCAGCCATCAGCCATAAGGCCGAATCTGCTGCTCCCTCTTTCCCCTCCAATGGTTGAAATGTCACCCCCCCACCTTTCAGCCTGTCTCACAGCTATAAAGACCAGAAGATTTGGAGTATAGAAACTTTGTTTTAAATCCTGGATCTACTATTTACTGATTATTTGACCCTGAGTGAGTCATCAATCTTTATAAGCCTTAATTCCTTATCTCTGAAATGGGAATAATTACACTCATTTCATGGAATAGTTGTAAGGGCCAATGAAGATGAAATTTGTGAACAGGACACAAGCTGGAATTCAGCTAATGGAGACTGGAATATAATGTTACCCTTGACAAGGAAAAGCCTGCCACCTGGGTCCAGCATCCTATTTCCAAGGACCTTCCAGAACTGGCTCCGTCAGTGATTTCATCTTTTTCCAGTGTTCTCACTCTCTCCTTCAGCATATAAACATGCTCCATCTCCCCAGACTCTACGTCCTTCTCCACATACTCTCCTTCCCTCTACCATCAAACCGCTTTTCAAAAATTTTAATTATGAAGATAAAAAATAGCCCTAACAAGAGCAAATACAAAGTAATTCCCATGTACCCATCACCTAACTTCAACAATTATTAACATTTTCCATTCTGCCCTTTCCCCCTTCCTGCTGGTAAAGCAAATTCCAGAGATCACATTATTTCATCTGTAAATGATTCTGGATGTATCCATAACAAATAAAAACCTTAAAAAATCCAGTATATTACTATCACACCTAAAAATATTAACAATAATTCCTTAGTATCAACTAATAGCCAATTTTTAAAATTTCCCAATTGTCTCAAAAGATTTTCTTTTACAGTTGGATTATCATCTTTAGTTCCCATGTCTTATCTTACCTATATCATTTCCCCTCCTTTTTTTTTCATGACAATTATTTGTTGAAGAAACAGAATATTTTTTCCTATAGAATTTCTCAGTTTGGGATTTGGACAAATGCTTTTTTTTGACATCCTTTCATATGTCCTTCTATCCCCTTATTATTATTATTATTTATTTTTTGGGTAAACTCATAATTAGATCTAGAGACTTGATTAAATTCAGGTTCAATTTTTGTTTGTCTGTGTGCTTCATAAAAGGTGCTGTGTTCTTTCCACCATCTGACCTCAGGATCCCCATTGTGACTGTTTGTCCTGCTTTTAGTCATGTTCAGATTGATTGGGGGTTAGAAGTTGGCAGTCTAATCTATCCATTATAAAGCTCCAAAAATCTTACCTAACGGTTTTTGCAGCCTGTAATGGTTGTTCCTGGATCCATTATTTCATTGAGTGCTACAAAATGTTCAACTTCTAATTTCAGCATTCCTTATGCATTTTTAAGCTGGTATTTTTCTCTAAAGAACTTTCCTCATTGCCCTTTATCCTGTATAGAAGATGCTATTTTTTTTTTTTTTGGCTGCATTGGGTCTTCGTTGTTGCATGCGGGCTTTCTCTAGTTGCTGCGAGTGGGGGCTACTCTTCGTCGCGGCGCATGGTCTTCTCATTGTGGTGGTTCCTCTTGTTGCGAAGCATGGGCTCTAGGTGTGCGGGCTTCAGTAGTTGTGGCACGCGGGCTCAGTAGTTGTGGCTCTAGGGCTCTAGAGCGCAGGCTCAGTAGTTGTGGCACATGGGCTTAGTTGCTCCGCAGCATGTAGCATCTTCCCGGACCAGGACTCAACCCGTGTCCCCGGCATTGGCAGGCGGATTCTTAACCACTGCGTCACCAGGGAAGTCCCTAGAAGATGATATTGATGCCACAACCCACGTCTCTTTGGCTTCCCTTTGAGTTTACTATATACACGGACAGCTGCCCACCTCAAGTACCCGTGTCTTTCTGCTTCTCTGGATATAGCATCACAGTTGCCAAGAATCTCACCTGAGGTGGATCACTTATGTTGTAGCCTTAGATCTTGAAGGGTATAAAGGAAATGGCAATTATATGAGTTGTGGAGTTGCCTGGTTTTTCTTTACTGCCCTAGAATATTTGAAAAAAGAGAATAACAGACCCAGGGCAGCCAGTGAAACCCAGCACCCAAAAGACTGCCTACATGGCAACACCTAGAGAGACTCTCATTTCCAGTATCTGGAGGAAAGTCTATGCTGAAAATCAGACCCTGCAGGAGAGGACAGAAAGAAGGCAACAAAGTAATATTTGAAGAGATAATGGGACTTCCCTGGTGGCGCAGTGGTTAAGAATCCACCTGCCAATGCAGGGGACATGGGTTTGAGCCCTGGTCCCGGAAGATCCCACATTGCAAGGAGCAGCTAAGCCCGTGCACCACAACTACTGAGCCTGTGCTCTAGAGCCCGTGAGCCACAACTACTGAGCCCACACGCTGCAACTACTGAAGGCTGCTCACCTAGAGCCCGTGCTCCACAACAAGAGAAGCCACTGCAATGAGAAGCCCGCGCACCGCAACGAAGAGTAGCCCCCACTGGCTGCAACTAGAGAAAGCCTGCGTGCAGCAACAAAGACCCAACACAGCCAAAAATAAAAATAAATAAATTTTAAAAAAAGAGATAATGGCTGAGAAATTTCTAAAATTAATGAAAGACATGAATCCACATACTCAAGAAGCTCAGTAAACCCTAAGCAGGATAAATACCAAAAAACCATACTCAGGCATGCCAGAGTCAAACTTCTGAAAGCCAAAGACATAAAGAGAGAATTCTAAAATAGCCAGAGGGACTTCCCTGGTGGTCCAGTGGCTAAGACTCTGTGCTCCCAATGCAGGGGGCCCAGATTCGATCCCTGGTCAGGGAACTAGATCCCGCATGCCGCAACTAAGACCCGGAGCAGCCAAATAAATAAATAAATAAATATTTAAAAATAAATAAATAAAATAAAATAGCCAGAGAAAAAAGACACATTAAATTCAGGGGAACAATAACAACAATAGCTTACTCCTTAAGAGTAATTATAGGAATCAGAAGAAATGGAATGACATCTTTAAAGTGCTGAAAGGAGAAAACCCTGCTAACCTAGCCATCTATGCCCAGTGAAAACATTCTTCGAAAACAAAGGCAAAATTTTTTAGACAAACAAAAGCTGAGAGTCTTTGTTTCTAGCAGACCCACACTATGAGACCCCCAGCTAGCTTGGATCTTCAGGAAGGAAAGAAGAAACCTGGAATTGGTAAGTAAATGGAAAAAATTTTCAAGATATGGAAAATAGCATGGCAGTTCCTCAAAAAATTAAACACAGAATTCCCACATGATCCAGCAATTCAACTTCTGGGTATATACTTAAAAGAATTGAAAGCAGGGACTTGGACAGATAACTTGAACCCCAATATTCATAGCAGGTATTATTCACAATAGCCAAAAGTTGGAAAGCATCTAAATGTCCAGTGACAGATGAATGGATAAACAAAGGTGGTATATACATACAGTGGAATATTATTCAGCCTTAAAAAGGAAGGAAAGTCTGACACATGCTACAACATGGATAAACCTTAAAGCCACTATGTAAGTGAAATAAGGCAGACACAGACGACAAATATTGCATGCTCCTCTTATCTGAGGTACTTAGAGTAGTCAAATTCCTAGAGACAGAAAGTAGAATGGTGGCTGCTAGGAGCTGGGGGAGTGGGGAATGGGGAGTTAGTGTTTAATGGGTACAGAGTTTTAGTTTGGGAAGATAGAAAATTTTGAAATTGATGGTCGTGTTGATTACACAACAATGTCAATGTACTTAATGCCACTAAACTGTACACTTAAAAATGGTTAGGGCTTCCCTGGTGGCGCAGTGGTTGAGAATCTGCCTGCTAATGCAGGGGACACGGGTTCGAGCCCTGGTCTGGGAAGATCCCACATGCCGCGGAGCAACTAGGCCCGTGAGCCACAACTACTGAGCCTGCGCGTCTGGAGCCTGTGCTCCGCAACAAGAGAGGCCGCGATAGTGAGAGGCCCGCGCACCGCGATGAAGAGTGGCCCCCGCTTGCCGCAACTAGAGAAAGCCCTAACACAGAAACGAAGACCCAACACAGCCAAAAATAAAAATAAATAAATAAAAATTAAAAAAAAAAAAAAAAAAAAAAATGGTTAAAATGGTATACCTTATGTTTTGTATATTTTTCCATAGTAAAAAAATTAAAAAGACTACCAACTGTTTAGGGCAACAATGATTACAGTGTATACTGAGGTTTCTAACACATGTAGAAGTAAACTATACGACAACACAGAAAGCTGGGGAAAGGAAGTGTAAATGGAATTGTACTATCAAGTTCTTACATCTTTCCTGAAGTTGCAAAATACGATTTTAAGGTAGACTGTAATAAGGTAAAAGGCATATTATAATCTCCAGATTAACCATTTGAAAAAAATATAAAAAGGTATAACTAAAATGCCATAGAGGAGATAAAATAGAAGAATAGGGGCTTCCCTGGTGGCACAGTGGTTGAGAATCTGCCTGCCAATGCAGGGGACACGGGTTCGAGCCCTGGTCTGGGAAGATCCCACATGCCTCAGAGCAACTGGGCCCGTGTGCCACAATTACTGAGCCTGCGCGTCTGGAGCCTGTGCTCTGCAACAAGAGAGGCCGCGATAGTGAGAGGCCCACGCACCGCGATGAAGAGTGGCCCCCGCTTGCCACAACTAGAGAAAGCCCTCACACAGAAACGAAGACCCAACACAGCCATAAATAAATAAAAATAAATAAATTTAAAAAAAAATAGAAGAATAAAAATAATGCTTGATTCATCCAAAAGATTAAATAAAGGAAAGGAAGAACAAAAAAACAGATGGAACAAATGGAAAACAAGTAGTAAGATGACAGACATTAAATTTAGTGTTCTAAATACTGCGGTCTCCAAAAGACAGACATTGCCCAACTGGATTAAAAAAAATCAACAACAAACCAGTTGTATGCTTTTTACAAGTGACATGCTTCAAGTATAAGGACATAGAGAGATTGAAAATATAAACATACAAAAAGATATACCTGGGCTTCCCTGGTGGCGCGGTGGTTGAGAATCTGCCTGCCAATGCAGGGGACACGGGTTCGAGCCCTGGTCTGGGAAGATCCCACATGCTGCGGAGCAACTAGGCCCGTGAGCCACAACTACTGAGCCTGCGCATCTGGAGCCTGTGCTCCGTAACAAGAGAGGCCGCGACAGTGAGAGGCCTGCGCACCGCGATGAAGAGTGGCCCCCACTCACTGCGACTAGAGAAAGCCCTCGCACAGAAACGAAGACCCAACACAGCCAAAAATAAATAAATTTAAAAAAAAAAAGATATACCCTACAAATAGCGACTATAAGAAAGCTGGGGTGATTCTATTAATAACAAAGTAGACTGTAAGACAGAGTACTATCAGAGATAAAGAGGGATATTTCTTAATGATAAAAGGGTGAATTCAACAGAATGACATAACAAACCTAAATGTGTATGGTCTAATAACAGAGCGTCAAAGTACAGGGAGAAAAAAAACTGGCAGAACTAAAAGGAGAAACAGGCAAATCCACAATCATATTTGGACATTTTAACGCTGCTCCCTTGGCAATTAGTTCGAAAAAATGTAGACAAAAACATCAATGAGTATACAGAAGATTTGAACAATACTCTCAATTAACTTGACCTAATTGACATTTATAGAACATTTCACCCAAGAACAGCAGAATGCACATTCTTTTCAAGTGTACATGGAACAGTCACCAAGATAGACCAGGTACTTCGGTCATAAAACAAGTCTCACTATATTTCAAAAGAGTGAAATTATACCAAGCATATTTTCTGACCACAATGGAATTAAAGTAGAAATCAATAACAGAAGGATAACTGGAAAAATCCCTAACTGTTTGGAAATTAAGTAAAGCAGCTCCTGGTAGGCTACTAAGTCTCTGGAAGAAATTGAGTCTGTCCGTGGGAATCATGGTCAATGCAACCGGAGTGGCTGTCATGAGCTGGATATTGTTAGATCCACTACGTCATAAGGTTAGGTGGGCACAGTACAATCATTGTATGATGGAAATGGTACCTTTGGGATCTGATTCAAGCAGGTCCGAAGGACACAAGTAAACAAGATGAATAGGCAGCCCACTTCTCTTCTGGTGCACTAAGCACCTCTTAGTGTTCACCTATGTAGGAAGGGGTGGGTAATACCAAGACCAGCTGATGGAGGACAAAAAGCCTGGGTCTGGTTCAAAGTAGGTTGTCTTGAAATGCTGGTGAGAGCCAAAAATGGCCTGCTGCTACACTACCTTCCCCACTCAGGGGTATCCCAAGTGGAGAATGGAATAGAAATTCTCCCAGTGGGCAGAACTTTGGGCACTACAGCTGCCATCAGCTCTGTGTTCAGGGAGAAGTGGTCAGAGGCCAGGCTGTACACAGACTCTTGGGTAGTGATGGATAGCTTGGCTGGGAAAAAGATATGTAGATGATGTATGGGAGTGGATACAAAAATGTATGGTTTCGCGCTTCCCTGGTGGTGCAGTGGTTAAGAATCCGCCTGCCAATGCAGGAGACATGGGTTCGAGCCCTGGTCTGGGAAGATCCCACATGCCGCAGAAAGCCCATGCGCCATAACTACTGAGCCTGTGCTCTAGAGTCCGTGAGCCACAACTACTGAGCCCGTGTGCCACAACTACTGAAGCCCATGCGCCCTAGAGCCCGTGCTCTGCAACAAGAGAAGCCACCGCAATGAGAAGCCTGCGCACTGCAACGAAGAGTAGCCCCACTCACTGCAACTAGAGAAGGCCTGCGTGCAGCAACGAAGACCCAATGCAGCCAAAAAAAAAAAAAGAAAAAAAGTATGGTTTCTTGGGACTTCCCTGGTAGTCCAGTGGCTAAGACTCCACGCTTCCAATGCAGGGGGCCCGGGTTTGATCCCCAGTCAGGGAACTAGATCCCACATGCTGCAACTAAGAGTTTGCATGCCGCAACTAAAAGATCTCGCAGGCCGCAACAAAGATCGAAGATCCCAAGTGCTGCAACTAAGACCCGGTGCAGCCAAATAAATAAATAAATATTTTTTAAAAGTATGGTTTCTTATGTCTCATGCCAATGCCCATCAGAATACATCACAGAGAGAGCACCAAACAAACAGGAGAATAGGATGACTTGTCTGGTAGATGTCAGCTAGCTTCTGTCCTTGGCCACCCCAGCACTTGCACAGCAGAATAGCCATGGTAGCAGAGATGTAGGCTACGCATGGACCCAATGGTGCAGGTTCCTTCTCACCAAGGCTGATCTAGATTCTGCAGCTACCGAGTGTTAAAACTATCAGTAGCAGAAACCAACATTGAGCCTTTGATTATGGTACCCTATCTTGAGGAGACCAGGCCACTATTTTTTTTTAAATTTATTAAATTTATTTTATTTTTGGCTGCGTTGGGTCTTCGTTGCTGCGCGCGGGCTTTCTCTAGTTGTGGCGAGCGGGGGCTACTCTTCGTTGCGGTGCGCGGGTTTCTCGTTGCGGTGGCTTCTCTTTGCTGTGGAGCACGGGCTCTAGGCCCGCGGGCTTCAGTAGTTGTGGCTCGCGGGCTCTAGAGTGCAGGCTCAGTAGTTGTGGTGCACGGGCTTAGTTGCTCTGCAGCATGTGGGATCGTCCCAGAGCAGGGCTCGAACCCATGTCCCCTGCATTGGCAGGCGGATTCTTAACCACTGCGCCACCAGGGAAGCCCCCAGGCCACTATTTGATGGCACTTGAGTTCGTCTACCTTAGAAGAGGTAGAAATTCATCTTTACTAGGACTGAAAATTATTCAGGGTATGGGCTTGCCTTCCCTACCTACAGTACCTCTCCCAGCTTACAGGGTACCTCATTCAGGGAATTCACATAATATTGCCTTGGAAAAGGGGGAACATTTTATTTTACTTTATCTTCTTTTTTGTCTTCTTTGTATTCACTGAATTTTTTTCAAGTTTTATGGAGATGTAATTGACATACATCACTGTTTAAGGTGTACAGCATAATGGTTTGAACTTACATATATTGTGAAATAATTACAGCAAAATTTAATTAGCATCCATCACCCCTTATGGATACAATAAAAAAAGTCCTCTTGTCCCTCTAAGTCACAGGACACAGCCCAATTCAGTGTGAGTTATGACTCAACCTCAAACTCACTAAGGGGTATCGAGCAAGGCTGGCAGATTTGGCTGGTAAAGAAACAAACCTTTTTAGATTCAGACAGTTTATCATTTACATCAGGAGCAAAAGCAACATCAGCCAAGGTGGCAGCTCCCTGGGACCCTTCTTCAACAGGATGACCAAATTTTACCAAAACAAGAGAGGACAATGCAACATGAGGGGTGGGGCACCTTGATACTGAGGAATCAGTTCTGTGTAGTTTGATAGCCGGCAGCTGTACCCTAAGACGGGAAACCTCATACCTCACCAGAACCCAGGAGGTAATGAGAAAATGCCTTCCTGGAAGATGGGGAGGCAGCTTCCTAAGTTCTCATGTTCTGGGAGGGCCACAGGGCGTCCTGCCAACGTTCAGGTCAGCTGTGGTTAAGTCTTGCCTACATGGCCCATGTAGAGGCGCGCATGGTCGCCAGGGCAACAGGGAGGAACCCTTTCCTTTACAGAGTTAAGACTTCTTTTCCTTCCCCAGCTAAGGCTGGTGGCAGGAGAAAGCCTTCAGTCCAGGAAGGTGATTGTGGGTGGATTCTGCCCCCTCTCCCTGCTTACATCCTCACTTCCTAGTTATGTTTTCATCCTGGTAGGGGCAAAAAGAGAGGAGGTGAGGCAATGAGATGGTTCCTCCCTGGCTGGATGCCTCGGCGTTTTCTTAGCCTGGCCAAAGTCTACAGCGGAATCCTCTTGCGGGCACTTTCTTGTTTCCTTCAGAGGACCAAATATTGGGTCTTTCTGAGGCACTTCCTGTGATGTGATCTAAATACTTTCCCGGAGAAACTCCAGACATGCAGACTCCTATATCCCGAAGCCGCAGGCTCCTTTAGCTTTTTCAGACATGAGATGGAGAACAGGTCACGCTTTCTCAGCCGCAAGGGAGCAAGTGGAAAGCACCTCTCTCCTTGGGAGGAACTCAGCGCAGCTGTAGCTCCCATCCTCCTTTTTCCTTCTCTCAACTCTTCCATGTGCTTGAAATAGGGGAGTGGATTCGGAAGACCCAGAGTCAGCCCATGACCATTTCCTTTGTAAATTCTGCATTTGATGATCTGCCTCTGGAATTTCACATCTATTGAAATGTTGAGCCTCAGTGGAAATTTTTAACATCACATTACTGACCTCCAAAAATATTTGTCTCTTTTGAGTATCACGGACTCATGGTCTGTCACAAACTCAACTTACTCCCATTGACCATAATTTTATTTTTGCTTTTTGCTTTTGGCCAGTGGATAGCCCTTGAAGCTGGCTCTTTGTTCTTTGTAGTGATGGATTCCCAGTTAGCCTTGAAAGCATTCTTGCTTTCTGACAGCAAGACGTTTTAGGCCCAGTTCGAGGTTTTCTGCCTCAAACATGGAATCAGCTACTCTTTCCAAGGAGCCTTGGTCTTGTATATTCAAACATGGTATTAGAGACCAAAAGTTGGGCCTTAGGAATGCAGACTTTTATGGTGTCACAGGAGTACTGGGGGCAATGCAGGATGACAGAACAGAAAAATTATCTTTTATTTAAAAACAAAAAAGATCATCAATTTATGTAAATACTTTAAACTTAATTACAATTTTACTTAGCCCTTTCTTATACTGATATCAAAGTCTTTTAGTTTATTTTCTCCTCTTTTCTGAGATAGAATCTTTTCTCCTCTCTGTGACATATAACATATTTTTACCAAATTTTATGTACTTTGCTTTAATATATTATACCAAATCATGTGTTTAAATAATAATGTTATTTAAAGCTTCAGAAGGTTTCACTTTTCTAAAACAAAATTGGATCTTATCCAAGAGTATTATAAAAGAATACCCGTGATCTCTTAGCTGTTTTGCTATTTCATTTTTTAACAGCTTTATTGAGGTAAAATTTATACACAATAAACTGCATGTTTATAGTGTATAATTTGATAAGTTTTGACATGTGTATACACTGTGAAACCATTAGCACATTCCAGATAATGAACATGGGCATTACCCGCAATAGTTTGTTTATACCCTTTTGTAATCTCTCCTTTTTGTTCCCCTCCCTGCCCACCCCCCATCTCCAGGCGACCACTGATCTGCTTTCTGTCATTATAGATGGCATTTTCTAGAATTTTATAGAAATGAAGCCATACAGTATGTACTCTCTTTTTGTCTGGCTACTTTCTTTTTTTAAAAAATTTATTTATTTTATTTTTGGCTGCGTTGGGGTCTTCGTTGCTGCACACGGGCTTTCTTTAGTTGCGGAGAGTGGGGGTTACACTTCCTTTCGGTGTGTGGGCTTCTCATTGTGGTGGCTTCTCTTTGTTGCGGAGCACGGGCTCTAGGTACGCGGGCTTCAGTAGTTGTGGCACGTGGGCTCTAGAGTGAAGGCTCAGTAGTTGTGGCGCACGGGTTAGTTGCTCCGCGGCATGTGGGATCTTCCCAGACCAGGGCTTGAACCCGTGTCTCCTGCATGGGCAGGTGGATTCTTAACCACTGCGCCACCAGGGAAGTCCCTAGCTACTTCCATTTGGAATAATTATTATGAGATTCATCCAAGTTGTCATGTATATTAATTGTTCATTCCCTTTTATTGATGAATAGTATTCCATTGTATAGTTATAGCATAATTTACTCATCTACTCAACTATTGATATACCTTTGAGTTGTTTCCAGTTTTTGGTCACTAAATAAAGCTGCTATGAACATTCATGTGCAAGTCTTTCTATGGACACACGCTTTCATTTATTTTGGGTGACTACTTTGGAGTGGAATGGCTGGGTCATATGGCACTTATATTTTTAACTTTTTAAGAAGCTACTGAACTGTTTTCCAAAGCATTTTAAACATTTTACACACCCACCAGCTGATGATGAGAATTCCAGGTGTTCCAGTCCTCACCAACACTTAGTATGTCAGTCTTTTTAATTTTAGACATTACAATGGGTGGTTCAATTTCCATTTCCCTAACGACTAATGATGTTGAGCATCCTTTCATGTGCTTATTTGCCATCCATACATCTTGGATGAAGTGTCATTAAATGTTTGGTAGAATTCAGGAGTGAAACCATCTGGGTCTGGAGTCTTCTTTGTGGGGAGGGTTTAAACTACATTTTCAAACTCTTTAATAGATAGAGGACTACTGGTGTTATCCATTTTTTCTCGAATGAGCTTTGGTAGTTTGCATCTTTCAAGGAATTTGTCCATTTCATTTAAGCTGTCGAATTTACTGGCATAAAGTTGTTCATAATATTCCTTTATTATCCTTTAATTATCTGTAGAGTCTATAGTAATGTCACCTCTCTCATTCCTGATGATGTTAATCTACTGTCTTTTTGCTTGCATTATTTCCAGTGAGAAAACTATTGTCATCCTAATACGTAATGTGTCTTTTTTCTCTGACTGCTTTTAAGATTTTTCTCTTTATCACTGACTTTTAGCAATTTGAGTATGATATGTCTTGATATAATTTTCTTCATGTTTCTCGCACTTAGGATTTGTTGAGTTTCTTGGATCTGTAGGTTTCCAGTTTGCATCAGTTTTTGAAAAATTTTAGCCATTATTTCTTCAATTTTGGGGGTCCTCTTCTCTCTTTCCTCTTCCCTCCCTTGGGGACTCCAATTACATGTATCAATATATTTAGCTGCTTGAAGTTGTCCCACATTTCACTGATGCTCTGGTCATTTTAAAACAGCTTATCTTACTTAATTTTATTTATTTTTATTGTGAATACATATATATATTTCTCATAAACGTTGCCATTTTAAAAAATTGTATATGACACCATTCTTTATAGATTGGAAAAAGTAACCCTTTTTGTGAGTACATGATGAAAATTAATAAATTGTTCTCCTTATTAGGGCAAAATGAAAGCAATACATTGTTGCTATTGTGAGGTTAAAACATTTCAGCTTTTTAAACAGTGGAGCAGCATCCCCTCCTAGATATAAGATCAATGTCTCGGGCTTCCCTGGTGGCGCAGTGGTTGAGAGTCTGCCTGCCAATGCAGGGGACATGGGTTCGAGCCCTGGTCTGGGAAGATCCCACATGCCGCGGAGCAATTGGGCCCCTGAGCCACAACTACTGAGCCTGCGCATCTGGAGCCTGTGCTCCGCAACAATAGAGGCCGCAATAGTGAGAGGCCCGCGCACCGTGATTGAGTGGCCCCCACTTGCCGCAACTAGAGAAAGCCCTCGCACAGAAACGAAGACCCAACACAGCCATAAAAAAAAAAAAAAAAAAAAAAAGATCAATGTTTGATTATTACTTTCTTTTTTTTTGATGTTAGCAGTTGTTGAAGCTTAATGCCTAGGTTCATTTATTTATTGGGAGTTGCAAAATAATATTCAAGTTATATCCTTTTTTCTTATTTATTAGCTGGAATAGATTTATAAAGAGATGCTTCCTCTCACCTACTAAAAAATATGGAACGCTTCACAAATTTGCATGTCATCCTTGCGCAGGGGCCATGATAATCTTCTCTGCATCGTTATAATTTTAGTATATGTGCTGCCGAAGCGAGCACCATTTTAGCCATTTTTAAGCATACGATTCAGTGGCATTAATTACATTCACAATGTTGTGTAACCATCACCATAGCTATTTCCAAAACTTTTTCAACACCCCACACAGAAATTCTGTACTCATTAAGCAATAACTCTCTGCTCCCCTTTCCCCCAGACCCTGGTAACCTCTAATCTACTTTCTGTCTCTATGAATTAGATGGTGTTCCTTAAAGCTCCTAAGCACCAAATTTTAATCTCAATTAGTTTCCAAAACATTTGTCCAACTTAAAAAGCTCCAAGTTGAAAATTATAATACATAAACTACATGGGCATAAAACCTTTAATTTTGGGATTTCCCTGGTGGTTCAGTGGGTAAGACTCCGCGCTCCCAAGGCAGGGGGCCTGGGGTTCGATCCCCGGTCGGAGAACTAGATCCCACATCCATGACACAACTAAGAAGGCCACATGCCACAACTAAGAAGTCTGCAGGTCGCAACTAAAAGATCCCGCATGCCACAACTAAAGGAAAAAAAAAAAGATCCCACATGCCATAACAAAGATCCTGCGTGCCACAACTAAGACCCGGCAGAGCCAAAATAAATAAATAAATAAATAAATAAATTTAAAAATAAAACCTTTAATTTTTTCCCCTTTAATTAGCTTTCTCCATCCAGTCCCAGACAGGGAGAATAAGGTCAGTGAGAGATCACACACAAGCCTCCTCTCCCCTCTAAGACCGGCTCCTTGTCCAATTTGTTTTGTAAGATCAGGATTCTCGATCATGTTAAAGTAGGAACCAGGAGGTTAATTTACGCTACAAGCCAACTGTTAGCTCAGGGACCAGCTGAGGGCTTTTTTGATTCCTCATCACACCGGTTTTTTCTCTGCTATTTCTGAACATTCTATTTCAAATACAGGCAATTTATCTTCATTCTTTAGAGCAGAGTTGTTAACCTGAGGTCCTGGGATGGTTTGTGGATAAACCATTCAGTAAGTCCATTTACTTCAAGGGGAATAAAATGACATCTTTATTTTAATTAACCTCTAACTAAAAACTACATTTCCTTCATTTAAGGAGAGACCACAGCAGTAGTAGCAGCACCTGTCACTTTAGAAGCACTCATAGAAATCAGTGATATTTTCATAGTACATCTTGGTTGTTGCAGAAACTTTGAAGTATCATTTACACTAATCCTACTGTGAAATTACCTTAGTCCATAGAGGTGCTACTAGAACTTGCTATTTAAAGTGTTAATAAACACATATATTATCACATCACAAGTTAAAAAAATGTATTTTGATTACTTTTTAATTATGTTTAGTATTTCGACTGAATTTCAGTATAATTGGTTTTCTTTGCAAGCCTACTTCATGAGTTTTAAAAAATGCTTTAAAACTGTGCGGGGGTCTCTATGCTTCACCAGGCTACCAAGGGGTCTGAGGCACAAAAGTGATTAAGAACCCCTGGCCTTTTGAGGGGGTCACTGTAGAAAACTTCCTACTTGCAGGATGGCAGTTTGGGTCAGATGCATCTTTTTAAAGGATTTTGGGAGAATGATTGAGATTCACTACTCAACATTTACATTAGTGTACTACTTTGCTGTCTCTTAACACTAGGCATATAAGAACACTTCTTGGTGCCAGGAATTTTACTTCTTCTACCCCAAAAGGGCTCACACTTGGCTGAGTTAGAAGCGCCCGCCAGAAAAAACGATTTGAATCATCACTGGTACACCAGTTCCATTTCTGAAGGAAACTGACACCTTCAAGGCCATAAAATACCCAGCTTTCCATTTTGATGGGGCAGGCACAAGTGTGGACCCTCGTCCTCCCCCAGCATACATACCTCAATTCTATGGCAGTGACCTCCTTGGAGCAAGTTCAGCCTTATGTCTGGAGGCAGGACACAGCATGTCCCACTTCTTGGTCTGGCTGGTGGGTGGCTGCAGAAGGGAAAACCCACCCCATGTGGTCAGGCCTGGGCGCCCTCCCAGGGAGACCCTGCACCCTTGGTTTACCCTGGAACCCTGTTTCCAGGTCACCCTTGGTCAAGTGCAAGGGCCCAGATCTAGCCTCAGCGTGGATCTGCCTCTGGGTCGAGGGCCCCCTCCTAGAAGAGTGTATTAATGGCAGTGGCTTGCCTTTCCACGGCTCTGAGTGCTTTATCTTGGAGATTTTGGGGTAGCCGAAAGCACCCTTCTGTGGCTTATGTAGGGGGACATCTAACCCCACCTCTTACCTGAAGGAGAGCTGGGAGATGGACAGAAAAGGTTTGGATGGTGTAGTCCCGGGCTGGAGAGAGACCGACAGTCCTTCGGAGCCTCTTGGTGAAGACAGCAGACGTCTCTTCCTTCTCTTTAGGCATGGGGTTGGAGCTCGTGTTCTCCACAGCCCCCTTCAGGTGGAGCAATCCAAGCGGGTCCAGTAAGGGCTGTACCGTCCTCCAAAGCCTCAAGCCAGAGATTCCCTTGCACCTCCCCCATCCTCCCCCCTCCCCGCTTCCATCAGTCTATGGATGATCTTTCCTCCATCACTGGTCTCCTCCTCACCCTCTTCTATCCTGGTCCAGCTCATCACCCCTCACCCATCACCGCAGACTCCCTGGCCTCATTTTTGCCCCTTCCAATCCATCCTCCACTCATCCTTAGGTCCCAGGGTGATCTGTCTGAAATAGAAAACTGACCATCTCAGCCCCCATTTCAAACTGGCTCTGGTCCCCAAAAACCCTCCATTTCTGGCCTGGCTCTCAGGCCCTCTCAGCCCAGCTGGTCTCATCTCCCACTCCCTGCCCCGGCCTCTGCAGGGTGCCATGCCCTCCCAGTCACCAGGGCACGTCCTCTGTGTGGTCCCAGCGCACGGCTCATCTCTCTGGCCGTCCACCCACCTACCCCACGGGCCTGGCCATGCACCAAGCAGGCATCTGAAATGCTCGCTGAGGAGCAAAATCTTGAGAATGTCACCACCATCCGTGCAATTGCTATGGCTTCCCCAGAGTCCCACCAAGTCCGGGCTTTCTGGAAGCTCCACTTTGAGTGACAGGCCTGAGGGTCTCACCCTGGGGGCCACACTGTGGAGACAGCGCCTCTTTTCATTTGACCTCTTGTTGCTGGGCCTCCGTGCCACAGCCCTTGGAGAGCCCTCGGAGATGGCCATCATCTTTTCCACCATTCTCCCATGAATCCACTTTAACCTGGGAACACCTTAGGAACAGTGTCTGACTGCCATCCTCAGAGTGGGCACAGACCTTCTCCCACTTTCTCATGCTCTGGGTACCTGGTTCAGCCTTCAGTGCCTCTTGCTTACTCCTGGGCCCACATTCCTGCCTTGAGCTCTCAGCAGGTAAAGTGGCCTCCAAGGTGGCCGACTGTGTCAGGAGGGAGAGGCAGGAGGGCTGAAGAATGGCAGACCCCGTGTTCAAGTCTCAACTCCACCCCTGAGGCCACTGAACCCTTCCACTGAGGGAGCAAGGATGAAGCCTCAGGCTTGGGGGTGATGTCTGGGGCTCAGCCGTCTTGCCACTGGGGAGACTCCCGCTGCCGGAGAGGCAGAAGGCAGCCAAACAGAGCTCTCACCAGCCCCCTGTCCTCTGCCCAGCCTGAGCCTCACCCCCACACCCCCCGAGGGGGATGGGGGCTTGCACTTGGCCTGGCATAGACCCCAAACCACCAGGGGGCACGGGCAAGAGCACGGAGCAGCTCCAGCCGCAAGGATGGAGATGCCAGAAGCTGAGGTACAGGGTGTTCTGAGCACCAGCCTTGTACTCCCTCACCGTGGTGGCAGCAGGAGTGCTGCTCGGTCACTTCCTGGTCATTTGGTGAGTCGGGACTGGGTAACTCAAGCAGAAAAGCTCTGGGAGCCCCCCAGGGGCGCTGGTGCCCCTCATACGGGGAAGGGCTTGCAGGTGCTGCAGTAGCAGTCCCAGGAGGATTAACTGTCTGGGGCTCTGAAATGCACATCATGGATGCAAGCCCTGCAAGGGCGCTCCTGAGCAGAGGGACCATGGGTCCATGGCCCCAGGCGGGGAGGCAGAGTTTGGACTTGGGGAGGGGGAGGGCGCTTTGGTGCAGCAGGAACAAGATCCTTCTCAGACGGACCACTGCCTGAGGGCTGGGGTGCTGGGACCTCGAGCAGGCTGTGTCTCCAGGTGGGAGCCACAGCTGGACCTCCACCTGCAAGGAGGCAAGGGGTTGGGGTGGGGGGTGGGAGGACCCTCTAGGCCACTTGCAAGTTTGAATCTAGGTCAAAGGCGAGAAGCCTAGCCTCTTCCACTGCCCAATCCCCCAGTGGGCTCATGTGGAAAAATCCTGTCCACACTGCCAGGACCTCAATGACGAACCCAAGGACACAGTTACTCTCTCCTCGCCAGGGTCCAGCTCCTCACGCTGGCATTCAAGGCCCCCATACCTGGCCTCGCTCCCATCCTTCACTGTGTCCCAGGCTGAGCCCTCCTTTCTCATCTTTCCTCTACCCTCCCCCACCCCTCATTCTTGCCCCCGAAGCCTCTGCTCAGTTATCCCTCCCCCCCTACCTCTCTCACAGCTCCGCCAAAGCCCCCTCCCCAATCCCTGTGGGCCTCTTGGGTCCAGCGCTTTATCTCTGCACCTCATTCAGGGACTGCCGGTTGTCTCCTGGTTTCACTCGCCCAGCGGGGAGCCGGGTCCCCTAAGACCTGGGTGGGGGCCGGGCAGGTGCCAGGCCATGGTGGGCTCAACAGGGGGCTCGTGTGTGGCTCTCCCTCCTCCCCGGCAGGCCCAGGAGGAGCCGTGCCTGAGGCCAAGGCAGGAGAAAGGACGACAGGAGAGCCAGGTGCAGTCCCTAAAACAGGCTCTTTAATAACATTTTGTCTTCACTGAAGAGCTTCGCTTTTCCCACCCAGCGCCGGGCGGGGGCCGGCAGGGTCCGCGGGACGGACGGCCACGTGGGCCATCGCCCCGCGGCCGGGCGGGTCCGGGTGGCCCCAGGGCCTTGGCGCCGCCCGCGGCCGCCTAGTAGAAGGAGTATTGGTTCTCTACGGCGCGCGTGCGGCCCCGGGCGCCCTCTCCCGGCCCGGCCTCTGGGGGCTCGTCGGCGCCCCCGCCCGCCGCCTCCAGCAGGCGCTCGGCGCTGTTGCTGCGGCTGCGCGCGCTCAGCGGGCCCTCGGCGGGGCGCGAGGCGCCGGGCACAGACGCCGCCGAGGACGACGAGGCGGATGAGGACGAGGCGCCGCCGGCCTCCGAGGGCGAGGCGGGCGGGCAGGCGGCCGCGGCGAGGCTGGAGAAGTAGTGCTGGCCGGCCGGCTCGCTCCAGCAGGCGTGGGGCGCGGGCGCGGCGCTGGGCGAGGGCCCCGGGTCTGCAACGGGAGACCGCGGGCCGTCAGCTCCAAGCCTGGGCCGTGGCCCGCCCTCCCGCCCCCAGTCCCGGCGTGCAGACAGGGGCCAGAGCCCCGGAGGAACGCGGTGGCCTGGCATCACACAGTCTCCAACCCGGGGAGCACCCGAATTCAGCGCGCCGGGTTCCAGCCCACCTCCCCG
This sequence comes from Balaenoptera borealis, assembly GCF_965194805.1. Lineage (NCBI taxonomy): Eukaryota > Metazoa > Chordata > Mammalia > Artiodactyla > Balaenopteridae > Balaenoptera > Balaenoptera borealis. Next base: position 80,537,693 of record NC_138872.1, read on the forward strand.
ATAACTAAAGTCATGGGTACAGGCGGCAGCGCGCACACACAAACGGCGCTCCACCCGCGTGTGCCGGGCACCCTCTCTCACCCCTCCAAGGCTTCCTTCCTTCAACAGCTCAGCGCTGGGCCCCACCTGTGCAGGGATCTAAGGGACTCCACCCCCTTCCGCCCGCCAGGAATTCCTCAGGACACGGATCCCTCGGGGCTGCGGCTCTCCCGCCAATCCTGATGGCCGGGTTGCTTACAACTTGCCTGAGACCGGGTGCTCATCCCACCGGGTCTAGCAGGGTGGCAGCCTGAGGGTGACGCCCTCCCCCACTGCCCACCTGTCTGTTTGCACGGGCCAGGTAGGGGCGTCTTACCAGGTGGGGGGCCCTGGGCCCGCACATAGCTGCGAAGGGTGATGTCTGCAGAGCCCCCGGACTCCAGCGGGATGGGGTGGGTGTGGAAGTGGCGGAGCATGTCGAGCACAGACTGGAACCACAGGTGCTGCACATGGCACTGCCCGTGGCCGTTCAAGGACAGGCGCAGGTGCTGTGGGCACAGATGGGTGTGGTCAGTGTGGGGTTGGGGGGTCCTGGACTGGCCCCATGCTTGGCAGGTGCCTTGGAAGGTCACGGGGAGGACCAGGTCTCGTAGAGGCCACAGGGGTGGTATCAGAGTGGGGGCCCCTCACACATGAGCCCATCTTAGGGGGGGGGTCATGCCTGTGGCGGGGATGGGGAATGAGGGCCACAGAGCCAGGCTGGGACTGGAGGCAGCATGCATCTGTCCGTATGCTGGGAGCACCCACATCAGGCCCTTCACACACCCCCTCCATCCCTAGTCTCCAAAAGCCCTAGAAGGTAGAGATTACAGCCTCCATATTAGAGATGGGGAAACCCAGGCACAGGGAGGGAGAGACTCGCCCACAGCCGCAGAGCACAGAGCTAGGAAGAGAACTCGTGTTTGGGTGACCCTCCCACCCCAGCAGCTAGGGGTCTGCCCACTGTCCCCGTACAGGCAAAGCCCAGCAGGCTGGAAACAACCCCCAGGGTGGCTGGGGAGGAATGGCTGCAGATGCTACTCAACTGTGCTGCAGCGGTGGGGGGGGCGCGGAGCACGGAGGAGCAGTGCCCACCTGGGCCAGGCGCCTCGGGGAGAGGAGGGGCCACAGGCCTGTGGTCTCTATTGGTGAGCCACAGGTCTCTGGCTTCAGCCCTTTTTTGCTCCATGTGTATCTCACAAGGGGAAGAGTGGCCGTCTCTGGGGTGTGTGTGGCAAGAGGGGTGATGACAGGAGGGTGCATGGGACGGGGGAGCTGGCCTCCTAGTACAGGAGAGAGAAGCCCTGGGGAGGAGGGGAGCGTTCCCATGAGTGAGTGCTGCCGCTCGGCAGGGCCAGAAGTTGCCAGAAGAGTGTGGGCCAACCCGGGGAGCACTCATGGCAGCCCAGGGCAGGGGCTCAGCCCAAGAGGAACAGCATAGTGGGGTCACACCACAGCCTCAAGTTGGGGTGGGGCCTCTGGGGACAGAGACCCAGGGCAGAGCTGGGCCCCAGGGAGCGTGTGCCTCTCAGTCTTTGGAAAAACATTCCGGACATTTATTATCTGAAGGTGAAAAGTGAGGCCTCGGAAGGCAGAGGTCTTCCTTCCCGGGAGGTGTATGAGTAGGAAGCTGCTCTATCCCGCCACTAACTTCTCCAGCTCTGCACAGGACTCTGGACAGACACGGTGCTCTGAGAGGCACCAGCTGTGGTGAGTACAAAGTTCAGGGCTGGGTTTTGCCCTGGAAAGAGCGGAGCCTCCCGCTCTGTCTCCCTTACCAAACATCCTGACACCAGCCCCCGACCCCACCCGCCTGCCCCATGCCCCACGGTGGGCTGGGCACCGTCCGAGCCTCTGGCTTGGGCATGCATCAGATCCGGGCCCTCCCAGGAGGCTGCCTCGGGGCCGTGCTGGCTAAGAAGTAAACTCCGGGTCAGGCTGCCAGGCACGGTGTTAAGCGCCTGGTTGTCAGAGGAACTGGTGAGGGAAGCTGCTTTCCAAGGAGGCGTCCCCAGGGAAGCGCTGCCCATGGGGCCAGGGGAGGGCCTGAGCCGGGCCAGCCGGGGGCTGGGACACTGGCTACCCGTGCAGGCCTGGAGCAGGAGTCCTAGGGTGCCCCCTCCTCCAGCAAGGACTGACGGGAACTGTGTCCTGGGAGGAGCCAGGGCTGGGTCTGTTTCCTTAGCGGAAACTCGGGATGGGGGGGGGAGGGGAGTTTGAGGTTCCTGCCCACTCTGTCACACTGAAACCCCCCACGGTCACTGGACTTTCTGTCATGTTTTCCTTTGTGCCTTAGGTCTTTATTAGCACGCAGTGCCCTTCCTTGAGAGCCCGCCTTCCGGGTTCACAGTCATGCCTTTGCCCTGCCCTGTCTGGACCACCCTTCCACTTGTCTTCACCTCAAGGATTCTCTGTCCATTGCACGTCTCAGGTCAAGGTCCTCTCCTACTCTGGCTGGTGGGGTCAGGAGCCTCCTCTGGCCCCCCCTTCTCTGCAGCCCTTCTGCCCGGCCCAGCTCCTCCTCTTCTGCCTGGCTCTCGAGGGCCCACTGTGTGTGGTTCCCTTCCACAGCCCCTGGCCTGGCATGAGCACAGGCCTGTCCCGGAGCTGGGGACCAGGAGGGGCTGGTGAAATGTGCTGGGCAGGGGAGAAGAGGGGCTGTTGGGTGGGTGGAGCATTGGTTGACCCCAGCCCTGTACTGAGGTGGCTCTCGGTGGAGACCCTCAGAAGCCCTAGTGCTACGCGATCCCCCATGCACAGGGTCAAAGTGAAACCCTCAGAAGGGCCCAGCCTCCTGGGGGCTCAGCCACCAGCAGGTGATTTCCCCATCGGATAATGGCGAAGCCATGTCTGAGGCAGACTGTAGCCCCACAGAGAGGTGCAGGAGGGATGCGAGTGATTCGGAGCGTGGCCAGGGGTGGGCCTGGCCTGTGGGAAGCCACGCCACCCCTACACCCACGGAGCCTGTTCCTGGGCGCCGGTGCAGCCTCAGGACCAGGGCCACCTCAGCTCCCCTCCCCCTGGGCTGGACACTTCCCCCCTGTGCCCCCCGCCTTCCCTGACTTACCTTGGCCTTGCCCTGGAAGTTGAAGGTCAGCACGTACTCCCCAGGCCGAGTCTCACTCTGGCGGATCACGAAGAGGCCGTGGCTCCGGGGCCCGCCTGCCAGAACCAGCTGAGCTGCCTTGACCCGTGACAGTGTCCCGTGGAACCAGGGGTAGTCAGAGAGCTCCAGCTCGGGCTCAGCCTCGGGCTCCGGCTCTGCTCCGTCCTCCACTGCAGAGGGATGACAGTGTGAGAGGCGTGGGGGAGAGAGCGGGCACGTAAACGAGAAAAGGGATGCATCATCTTGTTGGGTTTTTGCATGTAAGATGCTGCTGAATAATTTAGAACGAAGCAGGGAGCTGACCCACCCACGAAACATATGAGGTAAACTGAGGCACAGAGAGGAGAAAATGATAGAATAAGAGAATGTAGATTTAAACTACAGACTGGTTTAGCAAATAGCTTAATGATAAGAATGTATCAAATGATGGAATGGGTGCCATTTGTCTCAAGGATAGACCATTAATAGCAATTGGCGGGACTTCCCTGGTGGCACAGTGGTTAAGAATCCGCCTGCCAATGCAGGAGACACAGGTTCGAGCCCTGGTCCGGGAAGATCCCACATGCCGCAGAGCAACTAAGCCCGTGCGCCACAACTACTGAGCCTGCGCTCTAGAGCCCGTGAGCCACAACTACTGAGCCCACGTGCCACAACTACTGAAGCCTACGCGCCTAGAGCCTGTGCTCTGCAACAAGAGAAGCCACCGCAATGAAGAGTAGCCCCCGCTTGCTGCAACTAAAGAAAGCCCGCACGCAGCAACAAAGACCCAACACAGCCAAAAATAAATAAATTAATTAATTAAAAAAAATAGCAATTGGCAAATGGTTTCTGTTCTCACATAACATACATTAAATGTTCTTGCACCTCCTGAACCAGTAACAAAACTCCTCAATACCCCAGCTGTATCTGCTTGTATGTATAACATCAGAATATGCTTATTTCACAATCATCGTGCAGTTTTCTCTGGTTTGGTGGGATCACTCAGTTTCCTGGGGTCACTCTCTAAGTCGGCAACAAACCTGGGAACAAATCAAGTGTCTTTGTCCCCAAGCCCTCGTTACAACCCTTTGCACCCCTTTCTGTGAGCGTTTTCTACTGAAACCAGGGCCCGTGGGAGGGGTCACATTCCCGGACTAGCCTGCAAAAGCCAGAACAACCGAGTAGCTGTGCAAAGGACCCGGTGGGATGAAATGTCACAGCTTCTGAGGCTCAGGAAGGGCTTGGGAGAGGCCTGGGGGTGCCTGTGGCCTGGGGCGGGGGCGCAGGGAGGGGCAGCAGGAAGAGTGCAGCCCCACTGCACCTGTGTTATTGCTGTCACTGCCGCTGCCACCTGGGGACTCCAGGGTCTCCAGGAAGGTCTCCAGCGGGACATGGACCAGGGACTCCCCGACGGCATCTCGAGCTCGGCTGTGTGGGGCCGTCACCACGGCTGCCGTTGTCTCTAGGGGCCGGGGCAGGTCCGCTGCTGGAGAAATGGCAGGTGAGAAGCACGTCTGTCTGTCACCATCTCTGAGCGACCGCCCCCTCCGACCCTGCCCTCCACTACTCCAGCCAGCTCTGTCCCCACCTACCATCCGTTAGGAGCTCACAGCTGCAAGAGGCCACACGGCTAGCCAGACAGCTTCCCCGGGCACAGGGGAGATCGGCATCTTCCTCGCTGTCCCTGCGAAGGCAAGAAAGCGCAACCACGTCCTGCCATGGGGCTCGGACCACGGGCTGCTCGTGGAGCCAGGCAGTGGCAGACAGTCCCACGGCCAGCATCAGCCCTGTCCCTCTGCCTTCATGTCCCTCTGTCACACCCTCAGCTTGCTCTGTGGCCACCATGTGAGTGACCGCGCCATATGGAGACGTCTCCTGGTGGGTGCAGCTCTCCTGGAGGTCACATGACCCCTGCCCCCTAACCCATGACAGGCTGCCCTCCTCCTAGGATCCCATGGAGGCCCTGTTTGCAGAGCACAGGCTCTAGGCGCTCAGGCTTCAGTAGTTGTGGCACGTGGGCTCAGTAGCTGTAGCTTGTGGGCTCTAGAGCGCAGGCTCAGTAGTTGTGGTGCACAGGCTTAGTTGCTCTGCGGCATGTGGGATTTTCCCGGACCAGGGATCGAACCCGTGTCCCCCTGCACTGGCAGGTGGATTCTTAACCACTGCGCCACCAGGGAAGCAGGGCGTGGTGGTGGGCGGGGCCGGGGCCAGCTCCCTTCCCTGCCCTGGGCCTTTGTCTCCCCATCTGTGCCAGCTCTAAAGTACCGCGAAGTGAGGTTCACCTTCACGGGGGCTGGGGAAAGAGTCTGCGGAGCCGCTGGCTGGGAGGGTGGCAGGGGAGGGATTACAGCCACTTTGGGATGGGGGTGGCAGGGTGGGGGGAGCCTGGGAGGCGCTCAGGACTTTTAATTGTGCTTCCTTAAACGAAGCTGTTAATTAGAAGGCAGCAGCCCCTCCCCCGGGGCTTGGCTCACCCCAGTAGCCAGAGCTGCTGCCAAATGCTCAGCCGGCTGGCCTGCCTGCCCCTCCTCCTGGCCTCGGGATCTCTCCCGCATGGCGCAGCCAGCCTCCCTGCTGTTCTTCCTGCACACAGCTGACCGTAGCTGCCCTCTGCTTATTACCAGCCATGGCTCCCCACTGCCCCGACCTACCAGCTTCCGGGGCTCTCATAGAAGTCTCCTCCTCATCGGCTCTAATTCCAGTCACCCTAGGGCCCCGACATTCCCTGCGAGTCCCAGGTCCTCACACACCTCCACAGCCTTTGCTGGGCTGTTCTCTCTGCCCTCCTCCCTGCCGCCCCCAGCCCCCTCTGCCAGGCTCAGGCCCGCCCTTTCTTTAAGCCGCAGAGAAGGGGGGCACCTCTACCAGTACAGCTTCTCGGAGCCCCAGGACTGGACTAGGGACCTCCCGGTTGGTCCCCCACCCCTGGCACTTTGGGCTCAGCCCATCACTACCCCTCTCCTAGTGGTTTCAGCCTCCCCTGGAGTGAGAACAAGACTTGATTCAACTTCCCTCCAGGTCCCCAGACCCTGAACCTACAGAGCCTGCTGGGAATGGGGGTGTGGGTGATCTGGCCAGCACCCACCTGGATTGGACTGCAATGAGAAAATCCCATGTGTCAAGCTCAGCTCCTGCCCTCACCAGGAAGCTGCTCCCTGTGAAGGCTGGACCAAGGGCACAGCCGAGCTCGGCCCCCCCACCCCGTCTTCCCATCCTAGGAGCACTTGGGCACTCACCCAGGGTCCACACAGCCCTGGATGTCAGCTACCCACGAGTGCTTCTGCAGGGAGTCGATGGTCTCCAGGATGTACTCTGCTCCGTTCTCCACCTGGGGAGGGGGTGGCGAGAGTCCAGATCACAGCACCCTCAGCAGGAGGCTCCAGAGCCCAGGACAAATGGCTCATCCCACCCCTCCCCCTTGGGGGCTCACTGGTGAGGGCAGCAGGGAAGACAACAGGGTCCCGGGGTGGAGCCCACACTCTCAGCAGCCCCTTCCTCCTGGGCCCACCCCTGGGGATCATGGAGATGATGTCCAGCCCTGCTGAGCTCAGGTCCTCAGGCCCTGGTGATGCAGCCCTGCAGGAGGCCATGCTGGCTGGGTAAGGGATGGGGAGGTGGCGTGGAAGGGCATCACAACCCTCAAGTCTGTGAGGGGCCGGCTGGCCCAGCACTGAGTTGAGGGCCCACACGCCTTTGCACCTGGAACTCCACCTCTGTGGCCACACCCCTGGGATAAGAAGCCTCCAGAAGGGAAACAAGGAGGAGAAAGCCGGGCCCAGAGTGTGACCCTGCACACACATTGTCTGATGAACCCTGCCCAACAGCCCCGTGAGGGAGGTGATGCTTTCCCCATTGTACAGATGGGAAGACTGAGGTTCAGAGAGGTCAGGTAACTCGCTCAAAGTCACACTAGCGCTCGGTGGAGGTGTTGGGACCCGAACCCAGGTCTCTAAGGCCAAGGCCTGGGCTCTGAGCTTCTTGTCGCGTGTCTCAGTAAAGAGCAGTTGGACTCCCAGCATCTCAGAGCTGAGACGGTCCTTGGAACTGCCTTCATCCCCTCTCTGAATGGATGGGGAAACTGAGGCCCAGAGTGGGCCGGCAGGTGAGCCCCTTGGCCTCAGGGCTCCTGAGCGTAATCAGAGACACAGAGGCCACCCAGCTGTCAGGGGCGAGGCTCTGACCTGTCTCATCCAGCAGAGTGCCAGGCAGGGAGGGGCCGTGTCCTCAGTCCCTCGCCTGGGGTGACTCAGGGTACGGGGTTGGCAAATGTTTGCTAAATGAATAAGAGAGTTCATGACTAAACAAACAGGGACAGTAAAAACATAAACCCAACCGGGAGCCTGGAGAGGAGGTGGGGGGGCCTCCATGCAGCTTCGGGTGGGTGGAACCAGGCTTCCTTGGGGACTTGGCTTCACAAACATCCTCTAATCCTCCAAGGAGGCACGGGGCCACAGCCCTGGCAGCCTGGAGCCATGTCCTCAGCAACCCAAGCAGGCCACCCCAGTGATGTGGAGCCTGGGAAAAAGAGGAGCCGCCCCCAGACTCACTGGGATGCCTCCCTGCCCACCCTCAGGGCCTTTGTGCCCTCTGTGGGACCAGGCAGGTTCCCACACTCCAGTGCTGGTGACAGGAGCATTTGCATAACTGCTGCAGGCTGGCTACCAGTTCCTGCCTGTGGGGTGGGTGCGTGCTGACTCCAGTGGGGGAAGGGAAGGGAGGAAGTGAAACTCAGGACCTTCACCCAGGCGCAGGAGGAAATGGGAACGGGGCCGCACACGGTGGACTTGGACGACACCTGGGGCATTTGGCTTTGGAGCCCAGGCCAGGATTCACATCCTAGCTCTGTGCTTGACATCTGCGTAGGATCCTGGGACCCCCCCAACCAGGGCTCCCTCCCCCTGCCCTGCTGCTGGTCCTTTACCCTCACCTCCCCCGACACTGCCCTCGAGCTCTGCCACCCATGAGGGATCTGTGGGGCCCAAGGTGGGGCTCACCTTGAGCACGAACGTGTTGTCCTTCTCCGGCATCTCCAGGGGCATGGTGGTGCGGACCTCAATGATGGCCGACAGAGGGATGCTGACTTTGGGCCTGGAGGCCTGGGAGGCCAGAGGAAAGGGCAGTGAGACAGTGCCCCCAGGGCCTCCTGAAGCCCTCTTCCCCCTCCCCCCTCCCAGAGGTCAGAGCAGCCCTCAGCTTAGGATGTCAGGCAGCCCTGGCACAGAGGTGTCCCAATCCCCATTTCACAGATGGGTAAGTTGAGGGAGTTCCTTGGAAACAGAGGGACCTCCCCGTATAGTCATACAGCAAGTCAGGGACAGAGCTGGGACTGACATGAGTCTCCCACGTCTGAGCCCTGAGGGGGTGAACTCTGCCCCAGCTGCCCTTCCACCCAGCGCACCTACCGGATCTGTGGTTTTCACATTTTTCACCTTGACCCATAGTAAGAAATACATTTGACATTGTGACCCAGTACACACACACAGGTAAAAATATCTCTGAAACACATGTTTCAGCAGACAATATTTACCCTGACTGTGTGATGGAGTGTGATATTTTCTATTCTATTCTAGTTCATTTAAAAAAAATGCTCATCTCCCCTTTCAGACTAGATTTTCCACAGCACAGGTCTGGAGCCTCAACTCAGAACAGGACTCCTGGAGCCAGGCAGGCCGTGTCTTTAGGTGGAGGAAAAGGGACCAGTGTGGGATTTAACCAAGGCGAGCTGGCAGGACTCCTGGGGACAGCCACTCTGTGCCTGGACCCCCCACTCTGCCCCCAAAGCTCCTGGCCCTGGCCTGAAGGCCCCCCGAGGCTGCCTTGAGACTGAGATTCCTGGCAGGGCTTGGGCTTTGGGACAGGGGCTTTCTTAGGAGGAAAGGGAAGGGCCACACGTTGGGTGGGCAGGAGGATGGGAATTCCTGGCAGCACTGGCTGCCATCCAGCAGAGCAGGGCTGTGCTTGGGGCGGTGACCGCGAGGCTTGGCTGACCATGGCAGGCCATCAAGCCAGCCAGCGGGGCAGGGGCCGCGGTCCTGGAGTGGGTGGAGCTGACAGGTCTGCAGTGAAGGCTGGTCTGGGAACTATCGCTGGGCTCCCGCTGGCCAGAGGCGGTGATTCCTCTGCCTGGCACTTGAGGCCCGTCTGTCCTGGCCTAGCTGCCTTTCACCCGGCTCCAGCTCACTGTTACCACTTCCCTGGACGGAGCCATCAGGCTGTTTCACGACCCCAGACCTTGGCTCACTCAGCTTGAGTCTCCAGAAATGCCTGTCCCAGGGCCCTGCCACCTGGTGAACACTTATGAAGCTTCTCCTCCTTGTGGCCCCCAGAGCATCCTGTGCTCACCCCACTGAGGTTTATTTTACCATCCAGTCTAGCAAATATCACTTGCCTGGTGGTTCCCTAATGGCAGGGGGCCAGCATCATTGCTCCCTGGGTCCCAGGGCTGGCTGGCCTAGGGCTATAAGGGGACCTGGGGTCCAGGAGACTTTTCCTGCAGGGTGAGGGAGGGGGCAGGATGCTGGAAGCCTGACACACGGGGCTGTATGAAAGAGCAGTCTGAGGGTCCCAGAAACAGCCCCTAAGCCTGAAGACCCCAAGCCCCGGTCTGCTCCAACGGTGCAGCTAGGCCTCCAGGGGCAAGAGGAGGAAGAAATCTGGACTGTGGGTGGGTGAACAGGACTCAAAGGCAGGGGGAGTGTCAGCAGGGGCTCCCCGTGGGGCTCATACACCCTGGAGCCAAACATATTTGGGAAACCGGATCTGAGCCCTCACCAGGCATGCTTCACACCTGGCTCACTCCTGAATTCACAAACATTTGTATGAAGAAAGGAGGGTCTGAGGCCAGATCTGGGATAGGAACCCACCTGCCTTTCTCAGAGGTTGGGAAAGTGACCCCTCAGGAAGCCTGCCCTCTGCCAGCGGCGAATGGTGGGCTGCAGGGGGTGGACTAAGGCAGAGGGCACCGGCTGCTGTGTCCCCTCCCTCGAGGGCAGCAGACATGCTATTTACAGCCGGGCAGCTGTGGTTGCCACTCAGGGCCCAGAGGCGTTGAAGCCCTGCCCTGTGGGTGACCCTGGGCAAGCCCCACCCCACTTCCTACCCTTCACTGGGCCTCGGTCTCCCTGTCTGACAAACGGTGGAGTTGGGCTTAGTGGTCTATGATTCTCTCAGGGACCTAAAGGTGGGGGCCTGGGCAGGTAAAAAGTCCTTGGTGAGTCTGGGCGTCCTGGGACTTGGGGAGAAAGCTCTTCAGAGAGTCAGTGTGTCCCTGGGAAATCACCTCTCATGCGGCTCATGGGCACCCAGCCTTGGGGAGCCCACACCCTGCACCTCCAGGGGAGAAAGGCAAGGAGGAGCATCCAGAGTCCCGACAGACGGGGAGATGGAGAAAGAGGCGAGACGCAGGGTGGCTAAAGACAGCGGGCATAGAATGGGCCCGGAGGTGGGTGAGGGCCCTGGGTCGTTCTTGGGGCTGCCGCACCAGCACAACCTCCCACCTTTCCAAGCCTCCCAGTGCACAAAGAGCTCCCACCTCCACGCTCCTTTCATTTCCGGGACCACCAGGGTGATGGGTATAATTAGCTCAGCTCTGCCTCCCGAGAGCTGTGTGACTGGGCAGGCCACACACCCCCCCCTTTGTTCGTCTTCTCTTCTGTGACCTGGGGACCACGCTGCCCACCTTGCCGGGGCAACTGGGAGGATGAGGGTTCTCAGAAAGCGGACACTATTGTTGGAGTTATTCCCTCTTTCCAAACAAGGCAGATTTGCTCCCCTGGAGGAGACCCAAAGCTGCCCTCAGGGCTCTGATGTTGAGCCCCCAAGAGAGGGGAGGGCACAGTGCACTCAGGTGAGCGGCCATGCTGGTGACAGCTAGGAGAAGCTTAGCTTTTGAAATCTGGGCCGGGAAGCGGCCACCTGGGCAGGGGCTGGGCTGGAGCGTGGCAGCCAAGCTAGGGACAAGCAGATTTCCCCTGAGCCAGATGCAGACCTCCGGCAGGCCCTCTGTGAGTGTGCCAATGTCATTGCCTGCTTTCCTCTCTGGGGAGGCTCCAGCCACCCAGGGGTCCCAGGTGAGGAAGAGGAGTTCACGCAGCCAGGCTCTCCAATACCTCCAGGAACAGTACCCAGAACCCCTTCTGTAGCCAGAGGGCCCTTCTGACAACCTCACAGGCAGAAAAAGAGGGCCTGAGGGGTGACCTGTCCCAGAGGCAGAGGGGGGGCCCCTGGCACCCCAGGTTCCTGACCCCGAATACTCCACCCCGCTGATCAGATCAGGCAGTGCGGTCCCCAAAGCCAGCCCCTCCACGGCCCCCCCAGGTGTTGGTGGGCACTCACCTTGGGCGGCACGAAGAACTCTAGGCGGAAGCGCTCGCCTGCCACGGCCCTGCGCAGGAGCAGGCGACACTTCTGCCACTGGGCGGCGCCCCCGGGGCCCGCGGCCGCGTCGTCGGCCACCATGAAGCGCAGCGCGCCCTCTCGCTGGATGTCCACCAGCTCCACCTTGGCCGCCAGCGTCCGCGACAGCCGCAGGCGCCGCGTCCACTTGTCGCGCGGCTCGGCTGGGGGCTCGGCGGCCCGCGGGGCGGCGTCGGGCTCGGGCGAGGAGCGCCGGTGCCACATGTCTCGCACGCCGTCCACCACGCACAGGCTCATATTGCGCAGCGAGAAGCCCTTGCGGACGCGGGCCTTGGCCGCCGCGTGCGCCGACACGTCCTCGGAGCTCCGCGAGTGGCCGTAGGGCGCGGCTTTGAGCGCCGGGGGCCCCGAGGGCTCGGGCTCCATGGCGTCTGGGGGCTCGGCCGCTCCCCGGGGCGCCGGCCCGGCCACCAGCACGCGGCGCACCTCCTCGCTGAACACGTCCAGGAAGTTGGCGGCGAAGTGGCGGGAGAAGGAGGCCCCGGCGTCGGGCGTGTCGTAGGCCGGGTTGTCCCGCAGGAAACGGCAGAACTTGTGGGCGAAATCCACGGCGGCCGCCTGCGCGTGCAGTTCGCAGAACTGCCGCCAGTCCGGGACCGGAACCGGAACCGGGACCGGGGCGGCGGCGGCACCATTCATGGCTCCCGTCCCATGGCAGCCCCCGGAGGCTGCAGGCGAGAGGAGCGAGTGAGTGAATTCCTGACCCATGTCCAGAGCGCCCACCTGCCCCACTCCCCCAGGGCTGTGTGCAGCATTTCAGAGCAGCTTCAATGTGTGAGGCGGACAACCAGGCAGGGGGGACACGTGTCTGCAAGAGGGGCACTCTCCTTCAAACAGCAGTCTCAGGGAACCCCAAGGTCATTCCTGGGCTTGGCGAGGGAGGCTGGGATGACAGACGCCTTCAAGTGGGGTCCCCAATGAGCCTCCCAAGTGACCTCGCTTCCCTGAGTACCCTCTTCTGAGGGTCCCCAAAGTTTGGTGGACAGAAAGAAGTCATGCTTGGCTCTACCTTTGAAGTATACCAAGAACCCCACCCCTCCGCTGCTCCCCGCCATCCGTATTGCTGTCCTGGCACCCACGCAACCCTTTCTCCTGCCTGCAGTATTTTAGCAGCCTCTTCATTGGTCCCCCGGAACCTGACCTCACCGCCTACAGCCTGTTCTCCACCCAGGAACCCAGTCATTTCTAAAACATAAGACAGATCAGGCCCTCCGCTGCTCAGAATCCTGCAATGGTTTCCCACCCCACTCAGTGTAGAAGCCAAAGTCCTACCCATGGCCCCTGAGGCCTCACGTGATCTGCCTCCATTTGACGCTCTGAGCTTATCTCCCGCCACTCTTCTTGCCCACTCTGCTCTGGTCACACCTGAGTCCCACCCCAGGGCCTTTGCACTTGCGATTTTCTCTTGTACTTGCCTGGAATGTCCTTTCCCCCCCACCCCCTCACGTTTTTCAGGTTTCTGTTCAAATACCATCTTGTCCGATAGCTCTCCTTGCCCACTGCTCTATTTAGAGTAAGAAATTCTCCACCCAGCACTGGTGTCTCCGTGCCCTTTGCCTGCTTACTTTTCTCCACAGTGCTTATCCCCATCTAACATTCTGTTTATGCACTCGCTTGGTCTTGTTTCACCCCTCCTGGACCGCCCCCCGCCCAGCACCACACCCTCCCCGGAGAATGCCAGCTCCACAAGGCAGCGGTTTTGACAGTCTCATATGTGGCTGTGTCCCCACTGCTGGGCACATGGCAGGCACTCAGTAAACACTGAATGAATGAATGAACAAATGAATGTGTTCAGCACACCAGGCATGTCACAGCTGTCACTGCCCAAACCGTCACATGGGGCCTGAGAACACACAGCTTGTTAGTGACAGACCAGGGATTCTCACGCTGACTCTGAGACTTTGGAGGTCACCTCCCAGTGTGGATCTAGTATGACCAGTTTTTCATACTGGCATTGAAGGCGCTGCCTCTTCAGACTTCTTTCCCTCACCGTGGACTGACTGCCTGCTCTACTTGTGTTCCCACCTCCTGGAATCCTGTTCCCTCCAGAGCTCCCATCCAAATCGGACCCTCCTGAAGAGGCCCTGATCGGGGAATCCCACCTTCCTCCTCCTATCCCTAGGTCCCTCCAGGCTTCCTCACTCCGGATCGCCAAAATGCATGGTGTGTGTCTAGTCATCTGGGGGCCTTGCCTCCTCATCCCCCATCACTTCTGGGGGCACAGGCCCAGCCATTCTGTTTATGCATCTCCTCCCCAACAGGCCAGGGTGAAAATTACTGGTGGAGAAGAAGTGGGGTGATGTGGTCCTGCCCTGCCTTAGGGAGCCCCTGTCTGAGGGGGCCGGCCAGTGTTAGGGGAACTGAGACAGGGGGTCATGCCCTCGCCTGCCTTTCCAGGATCCCCACAATTCCCAGCGTGGCCCTTCCCTCACAGCTCCTGGGAGCACCATCTCCTCTCTCCTCTGGGATCCAAACTCTGTAATTAATCGCCGGGTAAAAATAGCTGCCCCACTTCTGTGAGATCATCTGCGGGGCCTCTGGGTCATAGGGCACCGTGGGAATTCCCTCTCACCTTGGGGCAACCTCGGCCATCGATCTGCAGTCAATAACCACAGGACAGCCCCAGGGAGGAAACAGGCCACTTGATGAGGCCACTTAGCACGGAGGACAGTTTTCCTTCCAAACCAGCAGGTCTCCTCAGAGACTCTCACCCCAGCACTGGGGAGAGGGGGAGAGAGTAGCAGGGAGTTCTGAGGGCTTCCTGGAGGAGGTGGGGCTTGCATTGGGCTTCATGCTGGCAGAGAGGATGAAGAGTGACTTCACTGCAGTCATGAGCAGTAACTTGGAGGCAGACTTTTCAGGACATGCGGGAGGGGCTGGGGGAGGACAGGGGCTGAGGCACCCATGAATATGGCTCATGCTGGGCCTTTCTCCTGCTCTGCACTTCCTTCTCATCTGGCTAACTCCTCCTTATCCTTCAAGAATGAATCCAGGGGCCACATCCTCCAGGAAGCCTTCCCTGACTCCCCTGCCTCCCCAGCCCAGGCGACAGGTGTTTCCTCTGAGCTCCCACAGTCCCTGCCTGTGCATCCCTCTAGCGAGGCGCCCACTGCAGGGTGCCCCAGGTATCTGTTTCCATGTCTGTCTCCCACCTGGCACAGGCACTCCTTGGGGGCAGAAGGCAGGCCTGAGTCATATGCCCGGAATGGGGGTGGAGGCAGGAATGCACCTGCCACCATCACCAAGGCCTTGGCCTGACCTGTGGAGAGTGGGCGTTTCTGAGGGTGGGGCGGGGACAAGGCCCTGCAGCTGAGCTTGTGAAGCCCCGTACCTGGGCTCCAAGCCCATCCATTTACCCAGCAGGGCAGTGCTCCCCATAGGGGCCATCTCTCTCCCTCCTGAGACAGACCACCAGGAGGGTCAGACTAGGTGACAGGGCAGCCTGGGAAGGGCTAGCACTGGAGCCAGCAGCAAAGTGTGGATGCCCCACTTGCCATAATTTTGCCCTCCATGGGGCAGGTGGGGGCAGGGAGGAAGTCGGTCCCAGTGCCACATCCTCAAGCATCAATCCCCGTCCCTCCCACCCTTCCTGCTGGCTGAGAATATTCTTGGCAAGGAGAATGGGCAGAGTGGAGGGACAGGACCCAGGGGAGAGGCTTTCACGGGGTGAGGGGGCGGGGGGAGGGTCCCATCTAGGCCTCACTGGAGGCAGGGGTGGAACTCAGAGAGGAATCTGCCAAGGGTAGGGGGCACATGTCCTAGGCAGGCACTGGCCTGGGAAGCACTGAGGTTGGGCCTGCCTTGACCTCCCCCCTCCCCTGTCCTGACCGCTTGCTGACTGGCCAGGAGCCTATGGGCCTGATGCCCAGCACATCAGCCCTCACTGTCCCCTGGGTCCAGCTGGGGCTACACAGAAGTGGCAGGGGTTGTACAGCCAGGGGTAGAAGTCACAAGCAGCCGGGCCAGCCCAGGAGCCCCAGCCCTAGTTACAGACTGAGGCCCAGGCATGGCTCTCTGTGAAGGGGAGGCCGCAAGCCAAGAGGAAGACGGCTCAGCCCCAGCAGGGCACGGGTGTGCTGTCCCCAACTGCCCGTGGGCCAGAACTGGGGAGGAGACCGAGTGCAGGGACTCTGCTGACCTGGGCTCCAGGCCTGACCCCACTGCTTTCTGGGTGAAGGACGTTGACCTCAACTCCAGCCTCTGGGCCTCAGTTTCCTCACTTTAAAAATGAGGATGAGGGAATTCCCTGGCGGTCCAGTGGTTAGGAGTCCGCGCTTCCACTGAAGGGAGCACAGGTTCGATCCCTGGTCAGGGAACTAAGATCCCGCAAGCTGCGTGGCATGGTGAAGAAAAAAAAAAAATGAGGATGAGGGGCCGCCCCTCCCTGGAAGGACAGCACAGGAAGTGGTCTCTGCTGTGTTATAATCCATGTGTACCTGTGGGCAGGACTAGGGCTCTCCAGACCTTTGGGTGGAGCCAGAAGGTATCTCCAGGGACCAGTCAGTGTGACACCCAATCAATCATTCTGCAGGTGACCACAGACCCAGATGCGGGAAAAGCAGAGCCTCAAGGGGAGGGGAACCCAGAGGTACCAGAAGCAGGGTGGACGAACTCACCGGGCTCCTACTGTCTGGCCTGTCCGGGAAGGTTTATGGACTGACTCCAGCAGGCCCTGGGCTCTCCCTCCTCCAGGGGCTCCTTGGGAAGCCCCACCTGAGTCTCTGCCTGTGTCACTCCCCAGCCGGCTGGAACTTTCTCCCTCACTCCGCTGACGAGTCACATTCTGCCCCACCTTTAGGCTATGTACAACACTCTCCACTTCCAGGAAGCCTTCCCCCTACACTGGCCCTTCCATCCTGAGCTCCCATGGCCCCGTGGTCCTTGGCCCTCCTGCTTCCATGGGCCGGGTCCCAGCTCCCCCTCCTCTGGTCCCAGGGAGCCAGAAGAAACCTGTCGAGTCAGTGCGGGACAGCAATGGACTGGCCGGTGGGAGATGGGGGCTCTGTCTCGGGCCAGGCCCTATGTCTCCCGAGGCCTCGGCTCCCCATCCATAACATGGGGGGCTGGGGCAGTGGCCTCCAGGGGCCCCTGTCATGGCCCTTGGACACTGAAGACTGGGGCCCTACAGTCCCTCCAGGGGTGGGACCAGAGGCAGGCAGGAGGTTGCCTCTCACATTCACGGGCTTCTTCTATGAGGGACTCCGGTGGAGACAAAGGGAGCCCCACCCCCATTCCGCCTGGCCTGGGGATCAGGTGGTTGGCCCCCCAGCGGCCCTGGGTGGGCAAACCACCCTCCCCGATCCATCACCCTGGGGTTCTTCCAGGCTCAGCTGGGCTGTCTGGCTTCTCCTCCTGGAGCTATGTTTTTTGTTCCCATCTTGCCAGGGCCAGAGGGCGATGGGATGGGGCTTCAGGGAGGCAGGGCAGGGGGTGGGATGGGGAGGGGAAGCATAGTCCAGTCCCTGCCTGTTGCCTTTCCAAGCCACGGACTCTCCTAAC
This sequence comes from Balaenoptera borealis, assembly GCF_965194805.1. Classification (NCBI taxonomy): domain Eukaryota; kingdom Metazoa; phylum Chordata; class Mammalia; order Artiodactyla; family Balaenopteridae; genus Balaenoptera; species Balaenoptera borealis. Next base: position 80,554,710 of record NC_138872.1, read on the forward strand.
CCCTCCGCCAAGAACCAGACGGGAGAATCCCCCAACCCCCACCCGGTTAGACGCCTGGGAGAGGGGGCGGCTGGCCTTCCGGTGGTAAAAATAGCACTGACAATTGGAAAAGAGGAAAAAAAGCCAGCCATCAGCCCCCAGTGGCACGCAGTTCCGGACCCCATGGCCAGGTCATTCCTTAAAATATTAATGAGGCGGCCTAGCCACCCCGCTAATGGGCCGGTGACCAATCGATCCAGCGCACAGTGGGCAGCGGCCTGGAGGGGTGGGGGGGCACCGGCGCGGTCCAGGCCCACACCTGCGGGGGAGGGGGGAGTCTTCCGGGAGCCCCAGCTGGAGCTGGCCTCCCTACCGCAGGAGACAGCCAGCCCCAGGGGAGGGAAGGAGGCCCTGCAGAGCACACCAGCCGCCCAGCAACCTGAAAGGCTGCCCTCTGGGTGGGGGGCAAGGCCTGGGCGGCATCGTCCTCTGTGCTGTGCTCCGGGCTGGGCCAGACAGTGCTCCCCGCCCTCTCCCCTGCCCTACCGCGGACCACTCACCATGGGGAAACCGAGGCCTCTTCTTGGGGTCTCCCCAACACAAGGAGAGGAGACAAGGCCTCCCTTGGCTCTGCCCTGCCCTCCAGGAAGCTGGCCCCTACCACGCTCACCGATGTCCTGTCCTCCAGGCTTCTCAGGACCACCGGCCCGGCCCAGCCCAGCCGACCGCGCACTTTACCACCAAGCCTCCTCCCAGCTGCCCTCCTGGCCTCTGTGGGACCGTATCCCCCGATCGCCCCTCTGCACCCCGCCCCCTGCAGCACACAGACAACCTTCGGGCCCGCGACGGAGGCAGAGTACCCAGGGCTCAGTCTGTTTCGCTGTTGGTACTTGGGCGTTGGTTCTTAAGTCTACTCCCTACCCCACCCCCCCCTCAGAAAGTGTCCCCACAGGACAGGCTCTGAACCAAGGCCTCCTGCAAGAAGGACGTGCGGCTGGAATTCCCCGACCTTCTCCACCCAGAATATCTGTGCTCGACCCATGACCCCGGCAGGAGGCAGGAGTGGGCATGATTTCTGGTCTTACTACTCTCGAACTGGCTGGGTCTTTGCTGCAGAGTGGGGAGGGTGCTCTGATTAGCGACAGGGACAGGTGTGGATTAAGAACCCTTGGGACTCTGCCCCTGTTTGTGGGGGTCGGGGTGGGGGGAGGGAGGGGCGGCGCGGGACTCAGCTGGCCCTGGCTTTTCTGAGTATCAGTTTCCATAGCTGTAAAGTGGGACCATCCTGCTCGCCCACGCAGACCTGCCTGCTTCGTGGTCCAAGGCCTGCGCTGAGGAGTATCGCTGGGAGGTGGCTGCTGAAAGCTGGCGGGGCAGCCCTGTGCCCTCACGCCTTCCACGCAACTGCCAGCCTTTGCCACCATGGGAGTGGGGAAGCCCTTCTGCTGAGCCCCCCGAGCTTTCACTGATGCCCCCGAGCTTGACAAGCCCCTCTGGCTCTGGGACCTGCAGACCCCTGGTCCAAGGGGGCCCCACAGCTGCATCCGACAGCTGCTTCCGTCACCGGGGCCCCGTGGCCGGGGCGTCTCCCCTCCTCCACATCTGACATCTGACACATGGGACAGTGGAGTGGTTAAAAGCCTGAGATCTGGAGCCAGACCGGCTGGCTTTGAATCCCAGCTCCTCTGCTTCCTAGCCGTGTGACTCAGCCTCCTGGGGCCTCAGTTTCCTCATCTGTTAAAACAGAGGGTAAAAGGGCACTGACCTCAAAGGGCTGTCATGAGGATTAAATAAGTAATTTGTTTAAAAATCAAAGATCCTCTGCTTCTACTTCCTAAATGTCTTGTATTCATTCCCTCTTTTCCTCCCACTCCTCTGGGCAGAGGACTCCTCCCAAACCTCCTTGTTTCTCACGATCCCCCCCCAACCCCTGACAAATCCAGGCTCCACAGTGTGGCCAAGGTCATCTTTCTAGGACTCACATCCAATTGGGCTATGCCCCTGTTTAAAACCCTTCTCCCCTCACATCTTCCCTGCCAGGAAGTGAGGATTCTCCCGTCATACAGTTGAGGAAATGAGGTTCTGCCGAGGGAGGTGACCGGCCCATCATTCACTGGATTTGTACTGAACTCCCACCATGTGTCAGGAGCCATGCTGGTGGGTCCAGGGCCACAGATTGGTGAGGGGGGAGTGTGAAGCCAAGTTCAGGTCTGTCCCTTTCTGTAGCACACGCTACTCCCAGCAGGGCTTTGTCCCTGGGGAGCCCTCACTCTGAGGGCACAGTAGGGGGACCCAGGCCCTGCCTGGGGAAAGGAGATGGCCATCCTCAGAGGAGAGGGCACTCTGACAGGCTGGAGGGCAGGGGAATCCAGGGCTGGGCCCTGCAGGAAGTCGACATCAGATGAGCAGGGAGCGGGCCCCAGGACAATAAGCTATGCCGGGGCCTGGGGGCTCAGGAGGGAAGCCTATCCTCCTTCAGGAGCACCTGGTGCTGGACAGCTCCTGGACGGGCTCTGTAGGTGGAGAGCAGGCTGGGCTGGCTCTAGCTGCACTGGCCCTGCCATCCTGGCATTGCAGAGCAGACACACCAACCCCTCTCCATCCTTGGCCTGAGCCTCGCAGTCTCTCCCTCTCTCCCAGTGTCATGGATCTCACCTAGGCCCCGATTCATAACCCTCCCAGACCTCCCTGGGCCATGGCCCAGCCCCCCAAATCTGCCAGACATCCCCTTCAACCACTTAGCCCACCAGTCTGCCTTCTGGCTTTTTCCACGATACACATACCAGCGACTCCTAACTGAGACCTCCAGTGCCTCCCCTCGGTTCTGAGTATCCCAGAACTCTGGGTACTGCGGATGCTTATAAAGCTTCCCCAGGCCTTTTCCCAAACAACTGAACTCCCAGCCTGGCTGATCTCCAGGCACCTCAAACTCACCACATCCAAGTTTTAATACATCCTCTTCCTCCAACCCCTGCTTGTCCACTGCTCGGAGTCTCAACATGTAGCCCGGCATTGCCCCACCTGCTCCTCTGCCCCAGTAGCTGGCAGGCCCCTGAGCCCAAGGGGGCCCCGGGAACGCCCCCCTTTGTCCTGTCCCGGCCTCCACTCTGTCCCCCCTGCCCCTCGTCCCTCTACAACACCACATGGCTTGTGGCCTGTCTTCTTTACCAAACCGTGAGCCCCCAGCTGGGTGTTATACCCGCCCCCAGGTGGGCCCTAGACACAGAGGGTCGGAAGTATCTGGAGAATGGAGCCCAAACCCTGCTTCACCCAGAGGAGCCAAAAGATGCTGTACTCCCACACACTGCTCTGCCCAAACAGGTGTGGGCCGTGACCTCCTCTAGATGTTGAAGAGTCACCCCTGCTCTCCCCTGGGACAGAGCACGCCATAAAAACAGACCCACCCAGGTGAGTGGGGAAGAGAAACCTCCCCAGTTTCCAAAGCTGCCGCCGCCCCTCCAGCCCCACGTGGACAGTGAGAGAGCAGGAAGCGAGGCAGGCTCTAAGACTGGACCCGAATGGCATGGGGACAGCTGCCAGGAGGCCCAATATACCTAAACTCCCAACTTCCTACGACCCAGAATAGACGGGCAGTGCAGGAGGTAGAAACCAGATTCTTGTCAGAGAGAAGTGGTTTAGAAGCCTGGCTTGTTGGTTGAGTGACTTTGGGCAAGTCATTTCACTTCCCTGAATCTGTTTCCTTCTCTGCAAAATGGGGATAATAATAGAACCAAACCCCCAGGGTTGTTGTGAAGATTACATGAGAAACGCCACAGAGGCCCTTAGCCTGGCACGAGTCAGCTTGAAACCAAATGCTCAGCCCTGGGGGTCCAGGCTCCACCTGAGTGGGGGTCCCACCTCCCAGGGAAGCTCACCCTTGGGTGTGTGCAGGGGTTCTCCCTGGGAGACCCACAAAGTAGGGAGGAGGGGTCTAGAAATTTTAGACAGAGTTTTCACAGTAAGGGTAAGAAGAAAAGCATATGCATTAACACTTGACTCCTCAGAACCATTCAATTATCCCGCATCAGGATCTCCTGCCCATCATCATTCACGCCCTCTAGAGGGGGAGAGGAGGCAGTCTGTGGGAAACTGTCTCTGAGAACCCCATAAACGCCCTGCACCTTGCCACTGCCCCCACGGCCAGACCTCCTCCAAAGTTCTTAGAGCTGAAGGGTTCTAGGTCACTCCCAGCCGATGGCCTCCTGGATGGAGCAGGGAGGCCAGGATGGAAGAGATTTGTTCAAAGTGGGGGGCAGGGTTGGGGGGTGGTTCAGATCACACCCCCCAACAGAGGCAGCCAAAGTCTCTTAGGGTAACCATCCCCTGGTTCCTCCGTTCTCTTAGGGGTGCCCATTCACCCCATGGTCAGCGACCTGTGTTGGAGGGGGCAACTCTTGCTGGTCACCCAGCTAGGAGGTAGGCAGCACCATCCCCATTTTACAGGGTAGATAATGGAGGCTCAAAGGGCAGACGTAGGGTTCAATCCAGGTTTGACTCCCAGCCCTGAGGCTCTCCCCTGCACCAACTGGCCTATCCTTGTCCACGGTCACTCCTGGGGCTGTCCAGTCAGCCCTGCGCGGCTCCTGAGGAGTCCCAGTCATTGCAGACTTCTCCCCCTTTAGACCTCACTTCGTGGGCTGCTGGGGTCCCTGCCTCTGCCCGGTCTTGGCCCGCTGGTTTGGCGCGGTGCCTGGCCCCGCGCTGCCCGCAGGTTCATCAATGGCTGAGGCCGAAGGGACTGAATGGAGGGCATGAACCCGCCCCTTCTTAAAGGCGCCGGCCTCTCCGGCACCCTCAGCGATCCTCCCCCCTATCGAGGGCTGCAGGAGAGTTCCCGGGGTGGGCGGGTCGAGAATGGAGACCGTGAGAAAGAAGGCCTGGGCCAAATGGAGGGCGTGCCGGCCCAGCGACTGTGGTCTGGATAGGGTCCCTCCCGTGGCCGGCACCCTCCTTCCAGCTTGGCCCTCCCCCCGCCCCCGCACCCTAGGGAAGAGACCCCAGCGCTCCACCCCCCCCCAGCCCCCAGCCAGAGACCCCTCCTCCAGGGGGGCCCGCTGCGCTCGCCCCACCAAGGGGTCTGGGGTCTGGGCCCTGGGAAGGGGCCTGGGCGCAGCTGCTCCGGAGGCGGCTCGGCCCCTCCCGCCACTCCCGCCCGGCCCGGGATGGGGGTCGGAGAGCCGATCCCCGCCGGGGGCGCGTCTCCTCCGTCGCGCTCCCTCCCACCCGCGCACACAAAGACAACACGCGCGGACCGGGGCGCGTGCGGCCGCGCTCCCCGGAGCAGCAGTGCGCACACACACGCGCGCCCTCAGGGACGGAGGGAGTCCGGGGTGATGGACGGGGGGACGAGGGAACTGAGGACAAGCAGGCCATACCTACAGGCGCGCAGCTGTGGCCGGGAGGGCCGGGGCACCGGAGGAGCGCTGCCCGGACCGCGGCCGGCCTCCCGGGGCCCGGCGGCTCATGGCCAGCGGCGGGTTCGGGGTCCCTCCGGGAGGGAGCTGGCGTTGGCGGCGGCTCCTCCCTCCGTCGTCCACAACCTCGAAGGCTCGTGCGCTCCTCAGTGGCCCAGCGCGGCCCCGGCTCTGCTCTCTCGGCGGCCGAGCCCCGCGCGCTCCGAGCCCAGCCCCGCGCAGCGCGCGCCCCGCCCGCTCCCCCTCCTACCCTCTGCCCGTGCGGCGCGCGCCTTCCCGGCCCCGCCCCCGCCTCGGGCTCGGCCCCCTCGCCCCTCGCAGGTTCCGCCCCCGCCGCGCCCCCCGCCCTCCGCACGAGCCTGTTCGGCGCCCGCCGCTGCTGCTCGCTGCCTCCGGGTGGCGGCGGTGGCGGCGGCTGGGCTGCCGAGCCTTGGGGCCCAGAGGGGTTAGGAGCTGGCTTGCAGCCGCTGCATTTGGGGCGAGAGTCCGCGGCTGCTGGGTCTCGCGGAGCAGGCTCCAAGCCAGGCTCCGGAATCCCCGCCGTGCAGAGGCGTCCCCCGGAGCCGGGGGTGGTGGCCCCGGGAGCGTGGCGGGTGGAGGCCGGGCGGGTGGCCTGAGTAGTAGGGTAGTGGGGTGTGTGGGGCGTGGGCGCCCGACGGGGGCCCCGGACCCTCCGGCGTGGGGACAGTGGGCGTCTCGAGAAAGCCCAGATGTCGCAACGGGAGAAATCAACGTCTGGTTCCCATAAATCCCAAGGGCGAGCGCCACGCCCCCTCCCCCCAGCGCTCCGGTGCAGGAAATAGCCCCGGGGCTACAGGGCAGGGAAGACCCGAGAACGGGTCCCACCTCCCCACCTTCACAGTGATGGGGACACTGACGCCACCCGGGGAGGTCTTCAGAAGTCACACAGGGCTGATGTGGGGGAGGGGAACACAGCCCTGTCTTCCTCACCCCTGCTTGGTTCTGCAGCCCCAAAACCCGGGGCATAGGTTAGGGCAGATCCCAGCCTGGCTGGAAGAACAAAGACTGCTGCTGGCCTTTGCGAAAGCTTGTGGACTAACCCCTGGGGAGCTGGGGGCCTCCGGGAGGCTTCCCAGAAGAGATGGAGGGGCTCCAGCAGGCCTGGAAGGCGCCCAAGAGGAGCAGAAGGGCATCAGTGTGAGCAGAAGTGTGGAAGGGCTGCTCAGAGATGAGACCTATTGCTCGCTCCTTGGGGGGTGCCGGGCTCCTCCCCTCCTCTCCATTCTTGCCCCTGCCCCAGGCCCTCAGCTCCCACAGGCAGTTAGATCTGCGTCTCCCTGCCTTTGCTAAGCTCTCTGCAACCCCACCTCTGGCTGTTCTGTGATCTACCATGGTCTCCCTGCTAGCTGAGAGTGCCTCCATATGTTGCCCTCCCCCACCCATAATGACCCCTGACCTTTGTGACCTCTGACCTTTGTAGAGAGCTCTTTAACCTTTCCCAAAGCCATGTCGCATCTCTGATTTCCCAGGAAGCAGGACAGGCAAAGAAGGTTTTTTTTTCCCAGTCTTGTGGATGGAAAGGGTGGGGCCTAGAGAGGAGCGGTGGGTTGGTGAAGGTGGAGTCTGCCCCGGAGTCCTCACCTCCTGCCCGCCAGCCCTGGGCTGCCCTCCATGGGGCCTCTAAAGCAAGGCAGGCCTGGTCTGAGGCCCCGGTACCCGGCCCCCTACCCTTCCACACACAGACCGGCTGCTCTCTCGCCAGGACCTGGCCAGCAAACCCTTAATGAAAGCTTAGGCGCGGACCAAACACCGTTTGGAGCTGCACAGAGGCCTGGACATCTGGCTGGGAACCTGACCTATGAAGGGGGCTGGGAGGCGTGTGGGAGTGTAGGGGTGGGTGCGTGACCGCCTGCAGGGTGGGAGAGAGGGAGGGAGGCTCCACGCTGCACGGCCTGGCTGTGGACCCCACCCTCATGGGAGATGGGAGAGCCTGGCCCCCCGGTGGACTAACCTGGTTCCGAGTAGTGGGCTGAGCTCCAGTGGTGGGCTGTCATTGGCCAGGGAGGGTCGTGGGATGTGGAGCCCTGGGCAGGACAAGAGCGCTGATCACCAGGGAGGAGGAAGTGAGGGGGACTCTGACCTACAAGGAGGAACTGGTGGGAGAAGTGGAAGTGGCTGCGGTGGGGAAAGGGGGGGGAAGTGATTAGCCAAGAGTAGCTCTGTCATGGGGACAGGAGTGAGGGTCAGGGAGGAGAGGTCTTTCTGGGGTCCCCGAGGGCAGGAGGCTCTGTGGCCTTAGAGGACGTTCTGATGGGACAGATGACGAGGGATGCTGGGGTGGGACCCCAAAGGGGGCCCCTGGAGGCACAAACTCTAGAGCATTCAGGGCTAAAACTCAGACAGGGATAGCATGGGGGACTCTGGCCTGGTGGACTGCACGGAGGGAGCTGGGTGTGGAGCCAGTCTCATGGGCCACCTGGCCAGTGGGATAACGCCAAACACCACAGACCAAGAGGAAGCCCTCTGTCTGGGTGGGAGGGGACCCACACCAGTGGGGCTGGGCTGGAGGCCAGGTGGCCTAGAACCTGTGACTCAGGGGTGTCCCCATGCAAGCCTGGCACAGGGGGCTTGGTGGGCGTGGGCTCTGCAGTGCGTGGCAGGCAGGGCCCAAGGGAAAGGGACAGAGTACACGGCTCCAGGGTACACAGAAAGGGAAGCACGTGTTCCCCAGGAGTTGATGTCACACATCCAACCACACCCTGATGGGCAGTTCTTAAAAAAGGAATGGATTTCTCTTTTTGATTGGGTTGTCTGCTCAAGAGAACTCAGACAAGGAATTCCCTGGCGGTCCAGTGGTTGCAGCTCCGCGCTTCCACTGCAGGGGGCACGGGTTTGATCCCTGGTTGGGGAACTAAGATCCCACATGCCGCGCAGTGTGGCCAAAAGAAAAAAAAAGAGAACTCAGACACTGTGGGTTTGGGTTTCCGCAAAGCTCTGGACTCAGGGAATTCTTGGGGATGAGAAAAGGGAGAGAGGCCTCCCACGTGTGGGGGACCGTGCCCCATGCCAGCAGAGCAGCTGTGAGGTCTAGCCATAGCTCCCGGGGGTGTCGCTGCGGGAACCCGCCCACCAGCCTCCTGTACCCTCAGAGTCACAGAGGGCAGGACACCGGTGTGGCTGCAACAATGTGTTTATTCAAAATGTGCAAAGCTGAACATGCAAGTGCAAATCTAAGTTAGGAAGATCTGCCAGTGGCCCCAGGGTGGCCATGCTAGGATGGCCCACAGCCAGTTCTCCTTGGCCAAGAAGCACTTGGGCCCCTCAGCCCAGTCCTTGGGTCTGAAGAGCCTGGGGCGTGGGTGCTCTTCCTCACCTAAAAGCCAGAATATCTTGCTAAAGAAGAAAGCAAAAATCATAGTGGGTCTAAGGGGCTGGGAGGGGGTAAGAGAAACTATCCTGCCCTCAGGGGCTCCCTCTCTTCTTGGGGTGGGGTGGGGCCATGATAAAGGAAGGTGGCGGGGCTGGACTCAAAGCCTCCTGGCCTGCAAGGAAGGGCTTCCATGCCTTGGTGGGATGGTGATGGATCGTAGGGGAGCCCAAGGGGATCCCAGGGCCTGGCACAGAGAGGCCCGGGGGATCCCAACTGGATTAACCACAGCCAGAATCAGTGGGAACGCAGTATCGTGGCTGGGAGGTCTCTGCCACCAGGGCTGGTGGTCAGGCTGCGGGTGAGACCCAGGCTGGGTCACCAGCCTGAGATGGGCCTGAAGGGGTCCCTTTGGCTCAGTCTGGCTTGGCCTTGGGAGCTTTCTGGATTTAGGGAGCCGGATGTGGCTGAGACCATCTTTTAAGGGAGTCCAAGGAGACCTGGCGGCCTCTGGCACTGTTGGCTGGAGGGCAAGGGCAGTCTACGTTGGGGATTCTCCAGGGAAGCCTAAGTCATTAGAAGCAGCTGAACAAGCAGGGGTGGGGAGTGCAGCCATCACTGTCGTGTCGGGGAAGCCCCGGGACATCACTGCCACAGGTCACCGGCTGCCGCCCCGTTGTCATTCTCGTGGAACTTGTGCAGGTGATCGGCGAACCTGTGGGTCACAGAAACCTTTGCTGAGGCCGAGTGTGAAAAAGAGAGAAATGTAGGGGGTGGCTGGGGCCATGGAGATCTCCGAGGGGCGTGCACCTTGTGCTGGCGTGGGGGCCGGGGACAGTGGGCTTGGCAGGGGCCGTGGGGTGGACCAGATGGGGGCAGTGATGGGGGAAGGCAGGGAACGTAAGAACGCGGTGGTGCTGGGGGCCGAGGGTGGGTCCTCACTTCTTGGCACAGAAGGTGGCACAGTCCCGCTCCACGCTCTCGCTCCATGCCAGCTTGTAGAGCACCTGCCCAGGGAGAGACACGGTGAGCTGCCTGGGCTGCTCACGGCCGCTCCTGCAGTCCACCTACGGCCCCTGGGCTTGGCTTCCTGACACGTGAAGTTTCTCGTGGCCCAGGCTCCAGGATGGGTGGGCCTTAGAGATGCTCTCGGGCCCGCTGGTTTCACAGATGGTCAGACAGGCCTGGGGATGCAGCTGCCATCCCTAACGTTGCTGGGTGTACCACTGGCAGGGCCCGGACCTCCTGGGCCCTGGGGTCAGAGTTGAAGCCCAGGCTAGCCATGTAGGGGCCATCTTGACTGCCCTCGCTGGGGGTGGGGATCCCTGAGGCTGGAGCCTTCCATAGGCACGCCCTACCCCCACCTCTCCCCACACGTGGTGGACACGCAGGCATCACTAGGCCCCTGCATGTGCTGTGTTCACTAACTGGAATGCCCCTCTGTGCCCGAGGAGATTCAGCTCAAGATGTCCCTTCTCTGTGCAGCCCACCTGGCTGTCCCTCAATAGAGTCAATTAGACCTGTTTTCCCACCTGTCAGCCTCCCACAGCGGCCCTTCCCTCTACCAAGCCCCTCCGGGACTGGGCCCTGGGTGGAGTCAGCCGGGCTGCCGCCTCAGCCAAACAGCCTGATGGGTGGGCTTGTGGTCCCCAGGGTGGGATGAGGCCCCTGATGGGGAGAGAAGTAGCCAAGAGCAGACGCTGTGCCTGGGGGTAGACGGGGGGAGCGTGGTGAACGCATCCCTGGCCGCGCCTGGACACTCACCAGGAAGACCAAGCAGTGCAGGAATAGTGTGTAGAAGAAGCCGATGGTGCGGGCCATCTTGTTGGAGAGAACCAGCCGCCCCTGGGGAACACGTGAGGCGTGAGTAGGGACAGGGCAGGCCTCACCCACCCCTGCAGGGCTCACCCATCCCAGGCCAGCAAGGGGAGGGAAGGGCAGGCAGCTGGCCTTTCACGCCAATGTTTAGGCTGGGAACTTGGGCCACAGGAATTCTAGGGAATGGCGCCCTCTGCGGCACAGTTCCAGAACCTACCATGAATTATGCTGCTGCCCCGGAGTGGGAGGGACCCTGTTTCGGGTCGCATGGCTACTCTTGATGGAGCCTGTGAGGGGCAGCGGGGTCCCTGGGGCTTTCCAGACTGGGCTGGAGGGCAGGTGACAAGGTGCCCAGAGCCAGAGGTCCAGGCCTGACACGGCGGGGGCACGGGGGGAGGCGGGGCGTACTCACCATGCTGAGCGTGGCCTTGTCCCAGGGGCTTAGGCTCAGGTATTTCCGCTGCCGCTCCTGAAGGAGGAGGAGGGATGAGGAGAGGACCCCAAAGGGTCCCCAGTGCTCCAGCTCACTGCAGAGAGGGACCCTGCCCTGCTGTCCCCGCAGAATCCCGGGGGCGTGCCAGCGGCTCCCTGGCGCCCAGCCCCACTCAGGGTGACATCCTAGGCTCCCCCAACCTCTGTGTGAGCAGGGCCAGTGATGGGAGCTGCTGCCCCCCCTGCGGTGGCCGATTCTGCCTACAGCAGGAAGGTCTTCAGGGCAGGGGGAGGGGGAGTTACAAGCTCCCCGCCCCCCCAGCGTTAAGTCACCTGACACTGGGAGCTCTTTGCTTGTCTGCCTGCCCCCCAGAGTGTGCACCCAGGGCTAAGCCGGTCGCTGTCACACACCCTCCCATAGCCCTCCGCATCAGCAGGTGTTCCTGGCACTCTGGGCCCACGCTGGGTGGACCCCGGGCCTTCACGGTACCCTAGCGAGCCTGGGGGCTGCCCTGATGGTCTGGTGTGTCAGGGTGCAGTGTGGGGGGCTGCAGGGTGAGACCAGGGCTGGCGGGGGGGGGGGGTGGGTCTGGAGGGAGGGTGAGGCCAGGTGAGCTGGTGATGGCCGTGTCCACGCACCCGCTTGCTGAAGGAGGAGAAGGGGTCCAGGCGCTCCTCGTACTGGGTCGAGTACCGCAGCTCTGTGTCGTCGCTGCCGCCTCCCTGTGAACAAAGGAGGAGAGACCCCTGTCACAGTCAAGGGACCCAACAGGAAGGCCAGGGCCGAGGACTGCAGACCGACAGCATCATAGGGAACCCCAGTTTCCTCCTTAGCACGGTGGAGGCGGGGAGAAGGCCTCGGGTGACAGTGTGACATGCATGGTGCCACGTGTCCAGGGGCACTGCCCGGGGTCAGAGGTCTCCGCCTGGGGTCAGGGCCATGGTGCCTCAGGGCAGGTAGGGGAATTAAGGCCCAGAGGGGGGCTGGAATGTATAAGATGGACAGGGCAGGGCGCCGTGCAGGGAGGTGGGTTTGGAGGGGCTTCGCTGGGAGTGTGCAGGGTGGCTGTGGAGCACAGGCCAGCACCTGGGAGACGAGGGACCCCCAGCCCCACAGCGGGCCACCCACGGTGTAGTTTGCACGGAGTCTGGGCGCCCTCTGGTGGCCTGAGAACAGCTCCAACCGGTGGTTTGGGGGCCGGTGGCTGAGAGTCTTGTCCCAGGGAGGCCCCCAACCAGCGTGTCACCGCTCCCCATCCTTCTACAGCCCATTCTGTCTCCCCACAGTCTCAGAAAGGTTTTCTTGCACAAGGTGGTCCCCTGTGAGGCCCGAGGGCTGAGAGAAGCCAGGGAGGGCCCTCCCGGCTCAGAACAGAGTGGGTAGCTTTCTGTTGCATTCTCTTGATAGGTTTTTGGAATGTTGGACCAAATTCTGTTTTTTTGTTTTTTTTGTTTTTTAATATAAGTTTAAAACATAAGAATTCCCCCGGCCCAGGGACTTCCCTGGTGGCACAGTGGTTAAGAACCTGCCTGCCAATGCAGGGGACACGGGTTCGAGCCCTGGTCCGGGAAGATCCCACATGCCGCGAAGCAACAAAGCCCATGCGCCACAACTACTGAGCCTGAGCTCTAGAGCCCGTGAGCCACAACTACTGAAGCCCGCACACCTACAGCCCATGCTCTGCAACAAGAGAAGCCACCGCAATGAATGAGAAGCCCGCGCACCGCAACGAAGAGTAGCCCCCGCTCGCCACAACTAGAGAAAGCCCGTGCGCAGCAACGAAGACCCAATGCAGCCAAAAATAAATAAATAAATTTATTAAAAAAAAAAAATTCCCCAGGCCTGTCCTGTATGTTCAACATCCCTGGGGTTAAATTCCCACATCCTGGGGTCAACCAGTGGGTCACCCCCATTTCACAGAGGAGTCACTGTGACTCCTGTGGGCCTGAGTCCTGTGGACCCCTGTGGGCCTGAGTCCTGTGGACCCCTGCCTCTTGCTGGACCTCACCACCTCCTGGCTGGTTCTGATGAACGAACGTCCATAAGGGCTCCACTGCGGGAGGCTCTCCCCAGCCTAGGGAGGACAGCTGGCAGGCACAGGGGGTGGGGGGGTCGGATGCCCTCTGAGGGCCCCCAGGCCCAGTGCTGCCTAGCAGGTCACTGCCCCCAAACCTCCCGCCCGGATATGCCCGGACCACCTCTCTCCCTTGCCTGGTACACCTGGGGCTGAACTTGTGGAGGGCACTTACCCGGCCAGGGTAGCTCTGCAGGAACTTGATCTTCTCGAAGAGCTTGATGTTGTCCGCGCGCAGGCTGTCCAACTCGCTCTGCAGGGCTTGGATGGTGTGCTGCGCCAGGCGGTTCTCCTGGGGGCAGGTAGGTGGGAGGGTGGGCAGGTGGGCAGGGCCAGCAGTGGAAGGCGTGTGGCGAGAGGCCTCTGTGCTGGCACAGGTCCTGCTCTGTCTACCTGGAGCCCCTGCTTGGCCTGGGGCCGTGTCCTTGACCTGCCAGCCTCTGCTCAAAGCTGCCTGCTCTGGGAAGACCCCGCACCAGGCAGAAGTCACAGCTCTTGGATCACTTTCTTCATGTTGTTTGTTTATGGTATTATCAGCTTAAAAATTATTATCGAGGTATAATTCATATAACATAAACATCACCATTTTAATGTGTACAATTCAGTTTTTTTTTTTTTTGGTATATTCACAGTGTTATGTAACCATCCCCACTATTTAATTCCAGAATATCTCTATCACCCCAATAAGAAACCCCACACCTGTCATCAATCACTCCCCATCCCCCGGCAACCACTAATCTACTTCCTGTCCCTATGGATTTGCCTATTCTGGACATTTTGTGTAAACGGAACCATACAATACGTGATTTTAATGTTTGCCAATCTAGGGGCAAAGTGAAATGTGAACTCATTTTCCAACTTATTAAAATGCTTAAATAGGTGTTTTCTTCACACTGCGAAAAATTCAAAAGGACAAGAAAAGCCCATGGTAGTGTGGCAGTTCCTCAAAAAATCAAAAATAAAATTACCATATGATCCAGCAATTCCACTCTGGGCATATACCCCAAAGAACTGAAAGCAGGGACTTTTAGATAATTTGCCTGCCCATGTTCATAGCAGCATTATTCACAATAGCTAAAAAGGTGGGAGCAATCCAAGTGTCCATGGAAAGATGAAAGTATAAACAAAATGTGGTCCATCAATACAATGGAATATTATTCAGCCTGAAAGAGGAAGGAAGTTCTGACACTTGCTATGACATGGATGACCCTGGAGGACACTATGCTGAGTGAAATAAGCCAGTCACAAAAAGACAAATGTTCTATGATTCCACCTATATGAGATGCCTAAAATAGTCAAATTCATAGAGTCAGGGTAGAATGGTGGTTACAGGAGGACAGGGGGATGGAAATGGGGAGTGAGTGTTTAATGGGTACAGAGTTTCAGTTTCGGATGATGAAGAAGTTCTGGGAATGGATGGTGGTGGTGGTTGCCTAACAATGTGAATGTACTTAATGCCACTGAGCTGTACACTTAAAAATGGTTAAGATGGTAAATTTTAAGTCATGTGTCCTTTACCATGACTTAATACAAGTACATGGTAAAAAGTCTAGATTTTTAAAGCAAAAGGTAGACTATTATAAATACTCTTTCCTCCCTATTTGATCTAATTTGAAGACCTTCTTTTAAGGGCTGTCTAGCCTTCCACAGTGACCGTCCCCTGTCCCCCAGGGGCGTGTGGGTATTCCCTGTCCACTGTCCGTGCAGGCAGCTGTGAGGGGAGCAGTCCTGACGGTCCTTCATTTGAAGCCTCTTGCTCCAGAGCCCACATCACAGAGGGTCCCACTGGATCTGGTCCACCCTTGTCACTGGACCAGCACTGGGCCTGGCCCGCAGTGGGCGTTCAGCGAATGTCTCCCTCCCCAGGATCTCAGCCTGGAAACCCCATGGGGGAAGCTGTGGGTGTGGAGAGCAACGGTCTAGACATTCCACCATCCACTCAAGCCGTGACTCTTTGAGAAGACGGAAATCTTCTTGGCTCCTCTTTCTACTGGGAGAGTGATCGGGGGACCTGGGCTGGCTCTGTGGGATGCAGGGGCTGGGGGTGGTGGTGGCGGTGGTGGTCTGCAGAGTCCCTAAGGAGGCACTGCGTGTGAAAGACCCACGTGCAGTCAGACGGTCACCTTTGCAGACTAGACTGCCCCTTTCCCTATGGGGCTCCTCCAGGAGGGCCACCAGCTGGGTGCTTAGCAGCCAGCAAGCTCTCTCAGACCCCACAGAGCTCCTGGCCATCTGTACGCTGTTCCTCTTCATAGGGTTAAAAGACTCTCTTCCCTGGGACCTGCCCCTGCTAACTCCCACCTGATTGAGATGTTTCTTCCTGGACGATGGTGACCACCCCCAAATCGTCTTCCCGGGCCAGGCTTCTGTCCTGAACTGGCTGCCTGAGTGACCTTCTTACCATCCATCCTGGCAGTGTTGGTCCCCTGCTTAAACCCTTCGGTAGCGCCCCAGCCTGGCACTAGGGACCTTGCCTGGCGACTCTCTGTTTTGTCCCTGCACTCCCTTCCGGCTCCTTGGCCCCATGTTTCCACTCACTCCTTTACCTTGAGTGTCTGAATCTTCTTTCAAAGCCCAGTGTGGCATCACCTCCTCTAGGAAGCCCTCCCTGATTGCACAGAACAAATCTAATCCCACTGAGGTTTATGGTCTGTGACACATCTTTCTCCCCCAAGCCTGTGTGTCCTCTACGGTGTCCTCAGGTCCAAGGAGTGTAGGGGAGAGAAGGATGTGACTCACAGCCTCCAGCTCCTGGTTCCGGGCCCGGAAGCGCTCCCTCTGGCTGGAGATGATGGAGAGCAGCGAGTCCACCTGGCCCTCAGGGAGGGTGCTGCTGGCTGGTGCTGAGGGTCCTAGGAGGGAGGGGACAGTGGCTTGGAGTAGCGGGAGGCACAGCCCAGCAGTGGGCCCTCAGGTCACCAGCCCCGAGGGAGCTCTGGCCAAGTGCCATGGGGTGGAAGCCACAAGGTGCTGAGAGGTCGGGGAAGGGGGAGAGGGGCCAGGGGAGCAGCAAGGGGTGGGGCATGAGAATAGGGGGCCTCGGGAGGGGAGGGTCCCTGAGGTGGGCCCCTCCTGCCTGCACTGTCCGAGGGCCAGGCCCCAGAGACCCTCCCCTTGTTCTATACTTGGATCTGAGACCCTTACATCTGTCAGACTGGGCCCCCACTTCCTGGGGAAAGCAAAGGGACACTGAGGGGACTGGGTATCCCCTACCACCGCCACCGTGTCCTGGCCCAGCAGCCCCAGGTTCTGGCCTCGACACCCAAGGAGGCACCTCCCCTCCAGCCCTCTGGCTGCATCTCAGGGCTGAGGCCTCCACAGGGAGCCAACGCCCACCAGCCTTCGACGGCCTCTGGTGGGGCCGAGGGGGTCAGGGTCCCATGGTGGGGGGGTGAGGCCTAGAAGGGCAAGTGGGGGGCTCACCCCCTCTTTTGGGTTTCTGCTGCATTGCTGGAGTCGAGGCCTGACCTTCTTTGAGGGTGGAGAGCGCTCTTTAGGGCCCAGGGCCCAGGCCGTACCACCTCTTTTCCCTTCCCGCCCTGCCCATCACTGCCTAGGCCCCTCCTCACCATAGAACAGGGCGGTGGCCTCCTTGATGGGCTCGGGGATCTTCTCCAGGCTGAGCTCGGCTGCGCCCTGCAGGTGAGAAGAAGAGGTCAGGGAGGCGCCTCCACACTGGGCATCGAGCACAGCCTTCCAGGGGGCCAAGCAAATAGGGGGCAAGGAGCAGGTGGGGCGGTCTGGTGGCAGGGGTTGGGCACAGCGGTGGCAGGACCTAAGAGGATGCCTCGTGTGGGCCACCGAAGATAAAGCTGGGCCCCAGTTTCACCCCAAGGCCAGAGCTCAGCGGTGGGGTTCACACCGGGCCTTTTGGCCCTGACGGGCATCAGAGGCCGGGCGAACCGGGCCCTGCCAGCCAGCCTGCTGTGTGGCCCTGGGCCAGCCCAGCTTCTCTCCCTGAGCCCCATTTCTTCATCTGTAAAATGAGGTGAGTGATGTGATGACCTCTAAGGGTCCTTAGGGCTCCAGCCTTCCCTGATCTCGGGGCCTCAGGTCCTCTAGCTGTGAGATGGGTGGATATCCCGGCCTTGCTTCTGCCCAGAGCTCCCAGGGCAGAGGTCCAAGCCAGTGCCCGGACGCAGGGGGCTTTGTGCCCTTTGCCCTGTGGCTGGGCATCCCGAATGGGGCCTTTGTGGTGAAGTGAGCAGACAAAACCCAGAGGCTGTAGGTGACAGCCCCTGTGGGGCTTGGGGCGGGGCAGGTGGACACCAGCTGCCTGAGGAACGGGCTGGCTTACTTGGAAAGCCAGTATTTAGTGAGGCTGAGAGAGCCCTGGGCAGGTGGTGCGGGGGCAGGGTCGGGGTGGGGGGGGCTCACCTCGGCGTCCGGCCGCTGGATGGGCTGGATGGTGCTGAGGTCCTGCTCCAAGCGGGCGATCAGGTCCCTCTGCTCGGCTGCTGTGGCCGTGACCTCAGTGATGTGGACCTGCAGCTCTGCACAGCGCCCTGTGCCAAAGGAAGACATGGCCGTCAGAGGCAGCCTGGTGGGACCCGCGGTGCTCTCCCCGCTCTGTGCCTCCCAACCCACGGCCTGTGCCCCTGCCCGAGGGACCAGCATTAGCCCAGCCGGCAGGGGTGGGGTACTCCTGGCATGAGCTGCTCATGGAATTCGCTGAGTAGGGGAAGGGGCCCATGTCAAAGATTTAGGAGCAATGGGCAGCCCCCTCCGCGGCTCCGCTGTGACCAGCCCCTCTCCCTCCCCAGGCCTCACTGCTTCCGTCAAGCAGGGCAAGGAAGCTGAACCCAATGAGCCCCAAGTTTCTTCCAGGGCTGATGCCCTGGGATAATGACCAGAGAGGGCCGCGGGGGGTAGGAGGGGGGAGAAAGGTAAGGGAGGCGCAGTGCGAGGTGCAGAGGGGGGCAGGCCGGCCTCCCTCAGACCGAGCAGGGGCTGGGGGAGTGAGGGGTCCCACTGACACCAGACTTGCTCGGCCCCTCCGCCGACAGGCTTCAGCGCAGCGTTAGGGATGAGGGAGCTCCCCCAGGACTCCCCTGGCCCAGAGCCCCGTCCCTCTCTCCCAGCCCGGTGCCAGGTGTTGTCTTTACAACAAAGCAAATCCAAAGTAATTCTGTGTGGGGACTTTCCTGCCTTTGTGGAGGGGGGAGAGGTTGCTGAGTCTCCCAGCACAGTCCCCGTGGGTGCCTTCAGCTGCCGTCGGCAGGGAGGACAGCAGTGGCCTGGCAGCTGGGCAGACCCGAGTTTGAGGTCTGGCCCTACTTCTGGTTGGCTGTGTGACTCTGGGCAGCGATTTGCCCTGTCTGGGCCTCATTTATAAAATGGCGACAGTAAACCCTGCTCAGAGCCGCAGAGAGGGTAGCCGAGGCCTGAGGCCTGAGGCCTGGAGTGCTGTGCTTTCGGGTAGACTGTGTGGCCACCAGGGGGCACTGTTGCCTCAGAAATGCCCCAAGGCCTCAGGCTGTGGGCAGTGCCAGGAGAATGGCCCCCGGCCCTCCTGGGCAGACTCACCCCTCACCGCGCGGCCTGCTCACCAGCCAGCCTCACCCCCACCTGCTCCATCTCCTGGGTGCCTGCCGCACACCCAGCTCTTTACACACCTCACGATAGTCCCATCAGTCAGCTAAGGTGATTTCCATTTTACAGATGGAGGAACCGAGGCCTCCCGGCCTGGGACCATCCAGACCCCAGGGTGGGCACCGCCGACTATGTCTAAGCCCTCCCCACATCTGGGTCTCCACTGCTTCAGGCTCTGAGTGGATTTCCTTCGGCTCCTTCTGTACCTGGCGGGTAGGTGGTGTTGGCCGAAGTGAGGGGTCCACGGTGGGGCTGGGGAAAGAGGCTGGACCGGAGGGCAGGGCTGGGGTATGGAGGGAGGACGTGGGTGGCAGGGTTGGGGTCTGGCCTTCAGCCTGCAGGCCCTGGGTGGCCTACAGGAGCTCTAAGCAGACCCCAGAGGAGAGAGGCCCAGAGAGGCCCCCCAAGTGTCATCACCCGCCGGCCTGGGCGATGGGGCCTTGGTGAGCATCACACACGCATAGGAGGAAGGTGGACGGGAGTCATGGTGAGGTGTATGTAGGGAGAGGGCATCATTATTAATTTTAAAAAATTAAAAAAAAATTTTTTTTTTTTCCACCATGCCACGCAGCATGTGGGATCTTAGTTCCCTGACCAGGGATCGAACCCACGCCCCCTGCAGTGGAAGCACGGAGTCCTAACCACTGGACCGCCAGGGAAGTCCTGAGGGCATCACTGTTAGAGGTGAAGGGCCTGGACTGTGGGAGGCGACAGGTTCAGTTCTGGGCGCTGGGCGTCCATAGGGACAGCCACACACAGGAGCGCGTCCAAAAATGGCTCTGGGTGGACAGACCCCCCGGGGATGAGCGGAGGGTGTGGAGCCCAGAGAGGGCTCAGGTGGGCAGCCTCCCACCTTGAGGGGTGAGGGCCCCGGGGACAGAAGACACAGGGTGCAGGTCGGGGAGCCCGTGGAGAGGGGGCCTGCTGCTCAGTCCCGGGAGCTGTGTACGCAGCGTGGTTCCGAGGGGGCCCAAGCACGGCACAAAAGTTAGACAAAATGTCAGTGAGATGATTCCTCGGCAGGCCCCTGCGTAAGGAGCGGCCTGCAGCTCCAAGAGCCGTCCATGGGCGTCGGGGGGGACGAGGGGACATCCAGGCCCGGTTCCCTGCGCGTCTGTGCCTGTGTCTGGTGCTGGGGGGGTGGGTACCCAGGTCCCTGCCCGTGCACACGTGACACTCGGTGCGCGTGTGAGGGCCCTGCCAGCAAGCCCTCTGCGCTAGGTTGCCCCAGCCAGTGGGTGCCAGGCCACTCGGTTAAGCTGCTCTGGAGGGCCTGCCTCAGCCGCTGCTGTAGATGCTCCCAGGCACCGGGTGAGCCGCTGAGGGGACCTCCGGGGGTGCACGGCTGAGTGCTGGCTGCTCCCCAAGAGGTGGCTCTGGGTGAAGCTGAGGGCTGGCTGGCGTGCCCTCGTGGCGGGCGTGGACCTGCCCGTGGGGCACCGGGCAAAGGCGGGGCAGCGGAGGTGATGGGGCAAGGCTGCGGGAAGGCCCTGGGTGGGACCCGCCACCCCTCACTTCCTTCCGTCTCCTCTGCTGGGGGCGGGAACACGCAGACCGAGATTTGGGATCACATCTCTGGGTGGCCACTTGGTGTCAGGGGAGGGTCCTGAGCTGGAGTCTGGCCGACCTGGGCTTGAATTCTGGCCCTGGGGCAAGGCAGTAGAAGGCCCTGGAAAGAGTCGTGATTGTTGCGGAGAACCCAGGAGGGTGGGCCCGTGCTTGGAAGTGGCCCCCCAGATGGGGAAGGGGCGAGCCGCTGGGTGGTTGGGCTATGGCAAGTCTGAAGCGCTAGTGGAACGGCTAAGGGGACGTGTATGGTGGAGAGCGGGACCCACAGGCTGCAGATGCAGGCTGCGGAGACCTCCGGGTCCTGGGGTGACTGAGCGCCCAGCAGCGGACATGGATACCCAGAGCGTGCTGGGTGAGAATGGCCAGAACTTCTGGGGAAGCTGACCTTTTCAGGCGTGTCCCGGAAGACACCCGGAGAAGAGGTAGCAGGAAGCAGGGGGGAGATCAGGAGGAAGCGTGTTAAGACACCAAGTTGAATAGGGACCGTCAGTGAGTAAGGAGGGGTCACCGGGGTCTCAAGAAAGGCTGGAGCGTTCGGGCAAGGTAGTGGCGGAGGGGGGGGCAGCAGGGGTGCAGAGGTGGGGACAAGCCCGCTCTGGACGGACGCCAGATGGGGGCGGCATGCTCAAGAGAGGGGTTTTTCAGGAGGATGCTGCAGGAGGGAGTATCTGCAACCCGGGGCAAAGCCTGTGCAGAGGGAGAGGCTGCGTCTTGGAGGGGGAGGGGCGACAGAGGGATGAGCGTGGGGCTTGGGGCTGGGGTGGGGTGGTGGAGAGAGACCCCTCGCCTCTGAAAGGTGGCCCATGTCAGGTGGGTCCGAGACAGCCCCCCTCCCCTTATGAAGGTTTATGGGACCTCGTCCTTCTGGGAGAAGCCGGGAAGGGCTTTCTAGGGGGTGCATTTCAATTTCACAGAGGGGAGAAAGAAAGCAAAGCGACGTCAAGGTCAAGACTTAAGGAGACAAGACTATGACTGCGGGTCAAGGCCTGATTTCTGACTGCAGGTCCATCAAATGCGGAAACGCATCCCAATCGCGATCGGGTGGTGTCACACCCAGGGCTTTCCCGAACGCGGGGCACCCCTTTATTAAATCAGCCACCTGCGAGCCAGGCGAGAGCCCTGGAGGGGCCCAACGTGCACTGTCTCTCTGCCTGGAGGGATCTGAGGGGAGGTGAGCCGCCAGCACACCTACCCCCTCCCCACGCCTGTGCCCGGGTGTCCCCACAGGTGGCCGGAGATGCCTCCCTGTGCCTGCAGATGCCAGCGCCTCGCTCTGTGCGTCCTCAGCAAGTCTCCTCAGCGTCCTGCGGCCCTTGCTTCTTCCCACAAGCGTGCACGCACATTATCCTCCCATCTGAAACGCACGCCCTCCCATTCTCTTGACCCCACTGGCCCCCCCCAGCAAAACGCCCTGAAGAAGGTGCCTAGTCTGAGTGTCCACTTCCGTAAACCCTCCCCGTCAGACTTGGACGCCCACGCCACCAACTGTCCTCGCCAAGGTCACTGGTGACCTCACACCTCGCTCCGTCCTCATTTCTCAGCCCTCAGCTTACTGACCCATCAGCACCTGTTTCCAGGGTACTGTCCCGGGCCTCCTGCCCCGCTGGCTGCTCCTTCTCGGGTTCCTTTGCTGGTCCTTCTCCCCTCTAAGCTCTGAACGCTGCTGCACCCAGGCCGCCGCCCCTGCACGCCTTTCTCTCTCTTCTCATTCACTCTGGCCACCTCGGGTGCCATTTATAAGCCGATGACTCTCCAATGCATGTACATCTCCAGTCCACTCCTTCCCCTGGGCTCCTCCTCCACTTGGCTGTCTAAGTGACACCTCAAACTTAACGGGTCCGAACTGAAGCCTGATCCCCCAAGTCTGCTTCGCCCAGCAGGAGCCCCGGTCCCATGGCCCCAAGAGGTGGCACCCTCTGGGCTGAGAGGAGCAGAAGCAAGGCCATTTTCAGTGGCTCAGACCAAACCCCTGGGGCCATCCTTGCCCTTCTCCAACACTCCTTACATCTCATCTGTCACATGTCCTGCTTTTGGCTTTCTCTTCCAGATAGATCCAGAATCCAATCAGTTTCACCACTGCCACCACCCGGTCCGGGTCGCAACCTCCCATCTGGATTGTGGCAACAGCCCCCGCACTGGTCTCCCTTCCTCCACCCTCACCCCTACAATCTAGTCACGAAGCAACAGCCAGAGAGCCTTTTAAACAGTAAGATCAGACCACCCTCTGTTCAAATCCTATAGGCCCCCGCATCCCTCAGAGTAACAACAGCCAGAGCCCTACCAGGCCCCACCTGCCGCGCCTCCCCCTTGCCTCTCCGACCTCGTCGCCTCCCGCCCCTCCCCTTGGTCACTGTGCTCCAGCTGTACTGGTTTCCAGGCACGTTTGTACCACAGGACCTTTGCACTTGCTGTTCCCTCTGCCTGAAATGTTCTTCCCTTGGGCGTCTGTGTGGTTCATTCCCTCACCTCTGTCAAGACTCTGTCCACATGTTGCCTTCTTAGTGAGGCCCACCTTGACAACCTATTGAAAACTTTACCCCCCCCACTTGCTCTTCCTCTCCCCTTGCCTTGTTTTTCTCCCATAACACTTAGCACCGCCTAAGTGGCCATGTGATTCACTTACTCATTTATTATGTCTATCATCTTTCACCCCCCACTAGAAGGTCAGCTCCTTGTTTGTCCCCTGCTATAACCCCGGCGCCCAGAGCAGTGGTCCACAGTGAACCCTCAGTGTGTGATTCGCTGGCGGATTCCGCCCAGCAGGGAAGCACCATTTCTTCTAGGTGGGAGGTTGCACAGGGATCCCCAGGGCTGCAGGGTTTCCCAGGTTGGGGCAGAAGTGGCTGGGCACAGGCAGCAGGAGCCTGGCAGGGCCAGCTGGCCTCTGCTGGACCCACCACCTGATAGCTGCTCAGGCCTCACCCAGATCCCTCCAGGCTGTGCCCTGGCATTGGGCCTGCAGATCTGCCAGCGCAGAGCCCCAGGGCGACCCTGCACCCCAATCAGTGAGTGCACACTTGCTGGGGAGCTACAGGGAGTAGGGGGGCACTTCCTCCCTGGCTGGGGCCCCGTCACTCCAAGTATGGTTGGCGACTCTCTCGGCTGCACCTGAATCCTTCTTGACATCAGAGAACAAGCATCACCTAGTGAAGCATCCCTCCAGACCTGGCTTTGTTCTTACGAACAGTATGGTCAACCCCTTCCCACCTCGCATGCCCTACCCCAGCACCGTGGCTTCCTGCTCCACTGACCCGCCAGGTTGTCGCCCTTCTTCTGTGCACGTGCTGCCCCTCGATTTGGGTGTCCTCCCTGCCTGTCTGTCACAAATGCCACCTCCCACGTCAAGGCCACTCTGGTGAAATCTGCTAGCCTTTTCCCAAGTGCCCACCAACGTCACAACAGTTCTGCCCAGCCCTCTGGGTTCTCACCCTGGCTCCCCACACGTGGGCCTGCAAATTGCATGCCCCCCAAATCCAGCATCTAGGGCTATGGAGGAGATAGCAACACACCCCAAGGCAGCCACTTGAAAGCCCTTTGAAACACAAGCAGACCGGATTGCTGTGGACGACTCACGCACTTTAATAATTACATCATCGTGTCGCCTTACCCTGTATAAACCTGCAATTCCCCAGTGCATCAAATAAGGCACGTAATTTTGCTCAGATCCACTTAACCAGAGAGAAAGGAGAAAGGCCGTGCACAGGGAGGCTGAACGTTCTGCCTGCGTGGGGACAGCACCCGACTGCAGTCAGAGCGTGAAATCTTGCTCGTTTTTCTGCCTCTGGAGCTGGCCGTTTACAAAAACAAGAGTCAGCCCTGCAAAACCATGTGCAACTGCAGTTCTGCTTAATTAAATCTCACAGCAAAAGCCCTTGGGGAGATCTTCTGGGTAAAAAGAGTTTGTGCTAAGTGCTTTTATTTTTTTACATTATATATTTTAATTTCGTTAAAGGATCTTTAAAAAGTGGGGGTGTGCCTAAACTAGAAACAAAAAAGGTTCCCAGTAAGGTTTAAGTTTCTCAGCGTCGAACTGGGAGAGCCTTACTGGTTTTATGCCAACTTCTCCCATGGAGGGTGGGTGGGCAGACATTCGCGGACAGCGCTACACTTCCACACCCGAGTGACGGGTTGAGACGGGGGCTGCTGGGAGCCCCTAGCACTGATGGGAGGCTCTCCCTGCTCTGGGGTCTCCTATGGAGGGGAAATGGAGTCTCGTTTAGCTCACGCTTCTGTATCATGTGTGGGAGCTTCACATGCTGAAACCTACACATCAAGGCGCAAGGAACTAATATACCCCCTCCCCCACCCTCCACCACCAGTCATACGTTGGTGAGGATGGCAATTCTTTTCCAATCCTGTAAATCTCGAGACGAGAAGCCTCCTCGGTCACAAGCACGTGGACCACATAGCAGCCAACTCTGCAGGGCTCTCCCACCTCCAGCCCCGAGCGCTGGCTGGAGAGGCCCTTTCTCAGGAGCCCGATCATTCTGGAAGCCCACAAGACACGGTTCCCGCCTTCCTCTTCCCAGCCATTCGCCTGCATTCACAGGTGCCCTGAGCTTGTCCTTCTTCACATCACAGGAGTCAGGGACAAAGCAAGAGACCCCAAGGAGCAGGCTGAGGCCAGGCCGCCGGCGCCACACCCTACACGGTCGCCCGCCATTCCTGGTCCTCACAGGCCTGTGAGACTCGCGATGGTGCCCCCATTTCACAGACAAGGAGGCGGATGCCAGGAGGGCCAGCCCTTCAAAGGTACCCGAACGGTAAGGGCGACATAACAGCAAGCAGGGATGCAGGCCCTTACGGAGCACGTACCGTGTGCCCAGACGGAGACCTGAGGACAGCAGGGCCTGCTGGTCCCCAGATCTCCACGCATCCATCCTACCCCCGGCCCAGGTTCCTGCCGACACCTGCCCCGACGCCACACGCCCCAGGAAGCACGGGAAGGCAATTCTCGAGGTGCCCTTTGGACCCAAAATGAAAGTGTTTGCTGCTCCTCCTCAGGCCAGAGCCCTTTAAATAAAAACGACCCACACGTTCTTGTGTTTGTATAAAAGATATTTACTTCAATGATCACACCTAGGGTGCTAGTGAATAATAATAATACATGGTGTGAGTTTCATACAGTGATATTGCTTCTCCATATCATATAGGGACCGTTGTACAGTGCTGAGAACAAACAGCGTATGGCTAACCGAAGACAGAAGGGACAACGCCCAGGGGCCGACGGGTGCCTCCCCCCACCCCCACGCCAGGCGGATCAACTTTTGACTTACCGTGTCGAAAACAAATAGCAGAAATAAAATGTTACTAGAGATGGCTCACAGCAACACAACAAAGACTTTTCTCAAAGCTATTTGTACAAAAATGATGGTGTTTTGTGTTTTTTTTTGTTTGTTTTTTGGTCAATTGGGTCATTGTGAGGATTTAAAAAATAAAAGTCTGTGATTGTGAGTATGAACAGATGAGCTCTAAAAACATCTAAGACTTAGTGCGTTACAGAAAATATAAAATACTGCTAAAATGTAAGACACCACAAGACACGGGGTGCAGGGGGGAAGCTGAGCTTATTAGGAGTCATCTGGAAGAGGCCCGCCGTGCGGCCGGCCGTCCTGTGCTGTGTTAGTTAGTAGTCTGGGCAGGAGCGTGGCCACCCGCTCTCATGGCAAGTAGTTTATTGCACAATCGCAAAGAGCTAGGTCTTACTCAGTGGAAAGGGACATGGGGGACACCGCCTTTTCTTTTGCTTTTTCCCACTTTTATAACAAGCTATCCGCAAATGCTTTCGGAATTTTGAACGAATCCTCATGCCTCCAAAATGCACAGCATTTTCTGAGGGGGTCTCAGAGAGTGGGACATGAGATGCCCGTTTTCCCAAGGAGGCAGAAAACGGTTTGAAAGTGAGAGAGAGAGAGAGAGAGAGAGAGAGAGAGAGAGAGAGAAATGCATAGACTACTTGGAGGGAAATGAAAACCCTTTGGCAGGGGAGGGATGGGGGCCGTTATTTCATCAGAGGGCTTTCTTTCAGAGACAAGGACAGAATCAGGACCCCAAATGATGTCAGAGGAGGGAAAAGTCGTGGCACGGAGAGTGAGTCGGCGGTCGGTGGGCCCTTTGGGAGCCCCACCTTGGCCTCCACCACCAGTCCCACTGCACCCCAACACCCGATGAGCAAGTAACTGGGTGTCTTGTTGGCTGTGCCTCTAGCCACAGAAAGCTGTGCCCCTGGTCCAAACTTCCTCCACACTTGACCACGTGAAGGGGGATAAGGGACTCCACCCCACCCCCCTGGGGCGGGTCCTTAAGCCGCAGCCGGACTAAGAAACACAGTTGCTCCTCAAGAAGGTTCTGACCAACTTTGCAGGCAAGGAAAACAACAACAACAGAAACGAGAGCCAACCGAAACCTGTCAGCCCACGTGAGCCTTGCCCGGAAACCTCTGTCACCGGAAGTCAGGCTCGACCAGGCCGCCGCACCCGCTCTGCCCGGGGCTCCTGAAACGCCATGAAACCAGAAGTCTGACCAGAGGCTCTAGGAGGCTTTGGGGAACTGAGCTTTGCTTTTTCTAAGTCTCCTCTATAGCTCCTCACGCGAGTGTCCTTTCCTTACATTGGTACATTTTTTTTTTGTTCAGCAACTCTCTCATTTTGAAAAGTTAGACGTGTAGAGACCACCAGTGTTTGGGTGGCAGCCCTGGAGACAGACGTCTGATTCTGCTGGAGAAGCCCCCGCTGGCCCCCCTCCCCCTCCCACCTCCCACCCCCCCTCCGCATCTCCAGACCCTTGGGTTCTTTGGGGCGGGGGAGGGCAGGAGGCAGAAGACGGTCACCACTGGAGTGATAGCAAAAAGCATTTATGACAACAACAACGACACAAAATAACAATATACTCCTGATAAGTACTTAAAGGATTAACCTAATAATAAATAGAAGAGGCTAGAAATAATTTTTTTTTTCTCAAGGAAACATCCTTTTATAATTATCCTCACGCACGCTGGCGGGTCAGTAGCAGTCAATCCATCTCAACAAGAAAAGGTTAAGTGCTGGAAGGCAGAGCTGTGGTCTCACACTGGAGAAGGTTCTCAGCTGCTGAGTCACAGACCCCCTCCACCCGCCCTGCCACCCAGCCAGAAGTTCTGGTGGGTACCCGTGGGCCCTACACGCCTAGCTTGGCGGTCAGCAAGAGGCAAGCTGAGATGGGGGTGGGGGGGTGCTGGGGAGGCCTGTTTTCCCTTCAGTTCATGAACACACGGAACTACAGTGAACAAACTCGTCCTACTCCTCCACAACCTGAATCGTCCTGGTCTAAAGCTTACTTTGAGTTCATTTGGTGTGCAATACGTTACATCTTAAAAATGAAGAAAAATGATTTCTATTGCACAGAGCTTTTACACATAGTCATCTATTTAAGTGCTTTCTGTTTAAAGCAAACTAGGCAAAAAAAAAAAAAAAAAAAAAAAAGAGAAAAGAAAAAAAAAAGGAAAATGAAAAAAGGAGAAAAAAGGGAACCAGAAAACAAAAGCAGCCCCGTGCCACTTCAATGCATCTTGCTGACTGGTGTCTGGTTTCACCAACGGAAGTCCCAATGCTTCCGTACACACTGTGCTTCTGATTATTTTCCATAGGGATGTAGCCATGACATTGGGATATAAGGCACCTTTCCTTTCTGATCACAGAAAGCTTGATACATAGCATATAGCATATTTTGTGGTAGAAATGAAAGCCTAAACGCTACAGAAATTACAGTAACACAGACTCTACACTATTGGATAAGCTAAAATGATCCATGAAAAGCAACTCAAAGCTATTTTAAATGTTGAATAGCGGGGATGGGGAAGTGTACATTTATGCCTAGCCTAATGTCTTTCTCTCACTCGCCTTTTTTTTTTTTAAGGTCCTTCACCTACAATGCCCAACTTTTAAAATTAGCATTTTGGAGGAGACTAGGCGCTTTGGAAATGTCTTGTTAAAGCTAAATGTCACTTCATCCAAAAATGAAAATGGGGAGGATGCCACGGACAGCGTGGACACAGTCTCTTTGGAGGGAAGGTGGTGACGGAAGGGGTGGTAGCAGGGCCTGGGCTGGTGGGGGCAGTTCCTGCGATGGGACAGACGGTGGTGGTGGGGGGAGGAATTGCATGTCCTTCTTTTTCCCTGACCAGGGATGAGGCTCCCAGGCTGCTAGGGCAGGGCAGACTCCAGGGCAGGGCTCATTTTATGCTCAGCTCGGCACTGCCCATGCCCCTTCCTCTGCCCCCTCTATCAGCCCCGAGTGCTCTGGCCTCAGTTTTCTGCACATCTCTAAGGGTCTCAAAGCCTTGATCTTTTTGGAACTTTAATTGGCAACTTGCTTTCCCTTCTTTTCCCGGTAGCTTTCATCTACCAAAAGGCAGCGACGGATGGGAATGGGAATTAACATTGCCAAACTGGACCATCCTCTAAGCAAGCAGGTGTGCTGGCCGGACCGACATTCAGTGCACTGGGGAAACAGACGGACATCATGCTGGAGGCCCAGGCCACCACCTTGACACTTAGGGCAGGAGCTCTGCCTCGGGGGTCACGAAGGCTCCCCTAACGCCATCAAGGCCCAAACGAGACCGCAGCAGCCCTCCCGGTAAGCGCTTCCAAATTCTTTCCATCAGAACACTCTGGCCACCTCACCTAACCAGCAGCCGTGGGAGCTGGTTTTCTTCAGCACGGGGCGGAAACTGGCCTATTCTTTGGGGAAGAAAGGGTCACGTGACTGAAGACTGGGCATGAGGGCTGGAGAAGGCCGTATTCTCTCCTGTCCTTCAGAAGATTCCCACGGAGGTCTCACAGAGGGGCTGAAACGATAACCTCCCAGTGCCAGAGACAACAGAGCTCCCCGAGGCCAAGTGGGAATCCTGGGGAAGTGACCTCACGTGGCCATGGAGGGGCAGCCCAGGGCAAGGGAAATGGCTGTGACGGATCTTAACAGCTGAGTAGGAATGGACAGAGTGCAGAGGCGGGCCAAAGGCAAGGCCCTCTGAGGCCCGAGACGGCCCCTGCCTGCAAAGGAAACAGCTGTGAGAGCTTCAGGAACAGGTGGAAGTCAAGAGGAGAGTCCCCGTGGCTCACAGAGAACAGCTGTCTGTCCGTGTTGTGCTCACAAGAGGGAAGCCGCCTGCCCACCAGGCCAAGATACACTCATGGACGCCACACTTCTAGGTTTTCTCTTCCCGGATCCCACTTGCCTCACGTTTCTGAGGGGTGGGGGGTGAGGTCGAGTGGGAGCATGGTTAGTGAGGTAGAAGGGGACAAATGAGTGTGACAACAAAGGACATCCAAGGAGGGAGCCAAACCTCCAGGCTGAAGGGGCACAGCTACCAGCCCACCACGCTCGCCAGGACCTCTCCCTGCTCCATCTCCCCCACGCAGCTGGCTTACTGGCCTCAGAGAGGAGCAGCCTGGGACGGCTAAGGACAGACTCTTGTTCTCACAGGCCCGTCGAGAGGTGCCTGCCATAGTGCATTTAAGGCAAAGGCTACTGTCCCCAAGTTCAAGACCTAGTAAATCACCACCGCTGTTTCACTCTGTGCCCATCCCTGAAGGACGGGCGTTATGCTCCCCCTGGCTCCTCTGCTATTTTCAGGGAGGTTTGTTTTCCTACAATCAGAGGAATGAAAAACATTGCATAGAAAGTCAATAGAGTTCATTGATCACCCCTGCATGTAAGGACATGAATTCAGGGAGAACAAAGAAATCCAGGCCAACTTTAGCCAGAAAGGCACCTGCCTGCGGACAGAGCTGTCCCGTGACTCGTCCCAACCTCTTAGGGCACGACTTCCAGGTGATCTGAGGATAGTTATCTGACGCCAGAGCTTGCGTACAACCTGCCCTCTGCTTGGTCTGCTCAGGGCTGTGGGCTGATGTGGCCCCAGGCACGGAGGCATTCGGGTGTTTCCTTCCTCCTGGAGCTGGCGGCTGGGCCTGGGGCTGGCTGGGGAGGGTCTCTCACAGCCAGAGGGAGCACAGACGCACACTTAACCCAAAGCTCTGTTGTACTCTGGGTCTGGACCACCAACCAGCATATGTGGCTTGTAAATGGGGGGGAAAACAAAGATGCCCACAGGAGGGAGATGAGCAGGGAGGCATTTGTGCTTTGGAAGTTCAGGGAAACTGTCCCAGGGAGGCCATGAACTCTCATCTTTTTGCCTCGGTCACTTTCCCAGACGTAGTGGCCATGGCTTGAGAGTAGTCATACAAGTCAAGATCCTGGCATTTCCTGGAGACTTCTCTCCAGTCTGCTGACCGTAAGCCACCTCGTGTCGTGATGTTCTTTGGGAAGGTAGGCTCTGAGGAAAACCGAGTTAGAGCTAGATGGCTGTGGTAATCCTTTCTAAAGAAGGGCGGCCTGGTAGACAGAAATCACAGACAACCCTGCCTGATCCAGAAGTTCAAGGGAAGAGGTCATCTGGGAGCCAGGTGGCGGGAGCGAGCGGGCACAGGGCTGGGACAGAACCCACACCCCTTCCACCTCAGACAGCACAGGAGAATGTGGGCAGGAACCAAGGGTCAAGAGGCTGAACATGAACACTGATTGTATGCGGAGCCTCCACTTAGCCAGCTAAGTAACGGCAAAAACCTTAACTTATGAACACTGCCTTCAATTAACAAAAAGAAGCCATTTAAAATGGTATAATGGAGCTTGTAATTAAGTGTTAGTGTTTTATACGAAACCGTTTTCCCCAGGGGAGAGGTACAAATCAGCTTTTTAAACTGATGGAGCGGAAAGAGGAAGAGGTCGGCTGCCTGTGGGAGCTACTGCTTGGAACGCCAGCCAGCTGAAGGTAAAGCCCACGGAGAGGATGCTGTTCAAGGCACTTGAATATTGCTTCTCAAGATGAAAGATCAACCCTTGGACTCAAAATGAGGGGCGCAAAGAGGAGGGGGACACCCCCTCCCCCCCCCCAGGTTTCTGTTATTTAGTGGCAGCTCTTAAAAGTATTATAGTGACAGCTTAACACAAGAGATCATAGGGTTGGGATCGCAATCAAAAAAAAATAAAATAAAATAAATAGAGGAAAAAATACAAACATGGAACTGCAAGCAAAATTTAACCAACTGATTGTATCGAGCACCCAGATGTAAGTCTGGCAAAAAAGATAGAATGGAAATCAACAATAACCTAGTTTAAAAAAAAAAAACAACCACCAACAACAAAAATGACTAAATTGCCTGGAAGAGCCAAAGCGGCTGTTTTCGACGTTACTATTTGGCCACTAGGATGGACAGATTTATACTTTTTCAATTTCCTCAGATTTCACACCTTAGTAAATAACAGTCATGCCTTTAAAACGAAAATACTACCCTAGTATTCCCTGTTAACGCCCTGCTTTTCGTTCTAATGAAAATCAGGTATTTGGAGATTCAGCACACGTGACGACAAAATTCCTCCTTGAGGTTTTCGTGGAGAGGACACCACAGTACTGTCAGGGGCTCTGCTGCTGTTGTGAGGGTCACGAATGCAAACTCGCTCTTCTCACCGCACCTGGATTCAGCCAGATGTGAATCCGTTTTCCCCTTAAGCTCCTCCATGTTGAATTCTCTGCTCACTGAACCAGATTTCAAGTTCAGAGATGATATGCAACCATCGAAAGACAAACGGCCTGCCTCCCAGCCTCCTAGAGCCTTCTGCAAACTTCTTATTCATGAAAAGGCATTGTCTTTAGTGTAGTGACTCTTAAACTTGTGAAAACTTGAACTAAGTGCTGCAGTTGCAGGTTAAAAGACTGTAAATGAAAATACATAATTTCTAAAACATCATGCAAGAAATGTGGTTTCACATCTTACAGTCAAAGTCCTACAAGTTAATTAATACAAGCACACTGAGGTGTAATAGCGGGAGCATACCTTTAAAATTAGAACTCCCTCCCACCCCCCCCAAATCAAAAAAAGGTAATATTAATTAAACTTAGAAATAATGAATGCACCATTAAAATGTCATCCAAAGATGTTGACCTAAGACAAAGGTTTCAATGATACACAATACGGTCAAAAAGGTTTCAATCAGTAATATACAGTATGACAACTACATCTTGTAAATTATACCCAATACTGCCGGCAGTCTATCCCTCTAAAGAATATTTGCCCCTCTCATCCCTTCCTAACAATCAGATAATAAAATACAGCACCTATAAATAAGCAAAAAAAAATATATATATATACCGAAATCATCTATTGTTAGTTTAAAGATATGGCAATAAAGGAGTCTAAATTAGCAAACTTGTAGAAGCCATAACTGATAAAACAGCTTATTGAAAAAAGGTGGCAGTAATGCACTCTATGTGTGCACAGGTACTTAAGAAAATACACAGACGTATAAAATTGCACACACGCACACACGCACACTCTCATCCACCTCTGTTCTCACGCATATACACATAGACGACAGGAGGAATCAGAGACAAGTTAGACTTTTGATTTGTACTTAGACTGCCCTAAACTGTGCATAAAAGAACGTTCCAAGAGGCAAAATGAATGGAGGGCCAATGGTCTGGTCTGGATGTGAAGAGCATCAGCGTTTTGGTGTGAGTTTGGGCCATCTCTACGGGGGTGGGAGCCGAGCCCAGACTGCCACGTTCTCTCTTCTGCAGGGAAGGAAGGAGGCTTCCCACGACGTCAACAGTCATCAGTGCTTGTGGTGGGAAGAAAAGGAGGGAGAGAGAGAGAGAGAGAGAGAGAGAGAGAGAAAGAGAGAGGGAGAGAGAGCGAGCGAGAGAGAGAGCGCGTGCGCGCGCGAGCCCTGCCCAGGCCCAGGGAGCGGCGTCCCCTGGTGGGGCTCAGTCCATCAGGTGCCCGGGAGAGTGGTGTGAGGTGCGGTGCCTTCTGTGTCGTGGAAAGACTGCTGCCTACGAGGGGCCCTGTGTGGCCCCAGATCTGCCTGCGGCGACCTTCGCGGCCTACTCTTTCCTCCTTTCTTTCAACGCTCGTATGTGTGCAAGACGCACTAACACAGACGTAAGACACCATAAATTAAACAAAATGAACGGGTACATGCTACAGTTCTAACTTGTCTCCTACACCTCCGACATATGAGGTCTGATCAGCGTGCTCTGCGGTTAGAGGTTAAAAAGCAGATTATAAAATACCTAGATTCGGATCTTTTCTTTTTGTCCTGATTTGGCCTAGAATGGAGTGTATTAAACGAACCCTGGTCAGCAAAAGCCCAGAGTCAGTTAAAGCTATGGATCAATGTGCACTACATGTCAGGATTCTATTCACGTACAAGAAGACACTACGTCAGCTACCACAAAATCAGATAGTTTCCTGATGTGACTTTTCTTTTTGTTAAAAAATATGTGAAGTAAATGTGTTTTACTTTAATTCAAAGTTTCAAAGGAGAAGATTCTTTGCTTGAAAATATTTAGGAATCCAAACTAGTGTGTTTAGAGTCGGTTTGACTGTGCAATCTCTTAGTGGCAACTGAACAGCTACAAAAACTTTCTTTTTAAATTTTTCTGAAAAATCCCCCCCCCCTTTTTTTCCTGGTTTAAGAAGATAATAGTGTATTATCGCTCTGAAGCCATTAGATGGCAGATAAAAAGCCCCCTTTTAATATGTGGGTTTGATTTTTTTTTTTTTTTTTTTTTAAAGCCCACACGAAAGAGGAGGGCGCAAGGCAAAGCTGTAAGAGTTATTCCAGAACCTGTGGAAATCACTTAGGGCAATTAAAAAAACACTTCAGGGTACAAAAAAGCTCGACTACACATTTCCGTTTTCTTCCTTGAAAACACGACATAGATTGGGCTTAATGCTCCTTTGTTTTCTATATGCACCTTGGCCTATGGCGATTTTGCCCTGTGGCCCGCAGGGCGGTTAAGTGCGCAACACGGTCCAGGCCGCGGAGTCGGCGCCCCCCCTCCTGCCCGGCCCGGCTCGGCCAAACTCGGCCAGACTCGGCCCAGCTCGGCTCGACTAGGCCCAGCTCGGCCCGACTCGGCCCTGCCCGGTCAGGCGTGGCCCGGCTCGGCCAGACTCGGCCCGGCTCGGCGGGACGGGCGGGCGGCGCCCTCTCAGAACTCCCATTCGATGGGCTCCTCCCGGCTGGCGGCCTTCTCCAGGCGGTGGATTATGCTGTTCAAGTTCGCGGCCTTCTTCTTCCTCAAGGGGTTGTCTCGCGAGTCCCTGGCGCCCGCCGCCTCCGGGAGGCCGAAGAGGCTCTGCAGCGAGCTGGGCCTGCGGGCGGCCGCGGGCGCGCTGGTGCTTGGCAAAGCGGAACTCCTGTCGGCGCCGTCCCGGGCCCTGCACGGGCCCTCCCCCGGCGGGGCGGCTGAGGTAGCGGCGTCCTCCCCGGCCGCGGGCGCGGCGGCGGCGGGGTTTGGCACGGGCCCCGGGCCGTCCGCGGGGCCCTCGGGCGGCGGCGGCGGCGGCGGTGGCGGCGCCCGGGGCCGGCTCTCGTCGGTGGCGGCGTCCGGGGCCGGGGCCCCCGAGGGCGGCGGCTCCGCCTTCTCCGCCGGCCGCGGCGCCTCCTCCCGCTCCTCCGGGGCCGCGGCCGCCTCGGCCGGCCCTCCCTGAGACTTGGCGGCGGCCGCGGGGCCGCCCGACTCTTCGGCGTCCGCGGTGCCCGGGCCCTCGGCGGCCTCCACGCCGTCGCAGCTGTCGCCCTCCGAGCTGGGCGCTGCCCGGCCGCTCCGGGCCGACGGCGAGTCGCTGGCCCCGGCCTGGCCCTGGCTCCCGGCCTGAATCTCCTCAATAAACAGTTCTCTGCGGATCCGAGACCTACGAGACACAAGCAGGGGGGCGCCATGAGGGGGCCGCCGCGCATGGGCGCTCTGCGCCCCTTCCCTTGCGGCCTGAGCCTCCTGCCATCTCCGCCCCGACGCCCTCTCTCCGTCCACCGCACCGCATCTCACACTGCCACCCGCCGGACAGCCGTTGAGGCCGCTACGGGCCCCAGAGCGGAGCAGGGCCCGCTCCCCGGCGGCCCTTCTATAAAGCCGCCCCACCCTTCCCAGCCAGGAGCCAGCAGAGACCCCGCGGTTTCCTAAACCCGGTGCCTCTGTGTAACCTGTCCCTTGGCTGGCATGCCAGTCCCCTCTTCACAAGGATGGAGCGCCAGCGTTACTTATTTAATGGCACGGTTCCTCCACCTCCAACCAGGCTGTGAATGGCGAGGTCCCATTCTTAGCACACCCCAGGCCTAGCATGGTGCTTGGTGTACAGTGATAAAGGCCGACTGCATTCATACATGGAAGGCGAGCGTGAATGATAACCACTGCTTCCTCATCTGGACTTCGTGACAGAGAACCAATTACTAGACGGTGCCCAAAGTGAAAATCTTCAGTGTCCCGCTCTGAGCCACGGGCCAGGCAGGGCCTCTGGTCAAGGCTGAGGCGGGATTCTGACAAATTATGTATTTCAACTAATTCCCTCCTCTAAAAGAAAAGCAGGAAAGGGTCATTTCTGATCAAGCAGGAAGGAGACCAAATAACGTGCTCCAACACATCAAGCATGTTTTAATCAAGCTGAGTTCAGCCTGCGGTGGAAAGCGTGCTTCACTGTTTTGTCGGGTCTGAAGGAAACAGCTACAGAAGGGCCCTGGCCTTCCCTGTTTTGGAGCCCTTCGTGATGTCATGACAGGGCTGTTGTCAAGTCTGTTTTGTTTTGTGTCGGAATTTCTCTTCCCATCATGCTCACAGTACTAGGCTCAGTCAGAAGTCTCCCCAGGTGTTTCTTCCAAAGAGCTGAAAGAGCCTCTGATCATGAGCCAACTGTTAGTGGAAAAGCATCTTCAGGGAAAGGAGCACCAAGCCCAGTGTCCTGCAGAAACTGGGCCTGCAGAAATCCCTGGGGTTAGGCACACACGAAGATATTTTCTACAGTGCATATAACTCAATAAAGGTTAACATTTTTTGAGAACCCACACTATGCCAGGTCCTGTGCTGGACGTAGGGAGGCTGGGGCCAGGGAGAATCCGGCTGTAGTTGAGTCCAGTATATCAGAACTCTGGTCATGGTTATCTGCTACATGGTTTTTTGCTCCACACATAGGGTGAGCTCTGACCCTTGTCCTGAAGATGCTTCCTGAGCCAGAGCTACCCGGGTGAGATCCTGAAGCCCCCCAGAAGTTCCCAGGGATAACGGAAGACTTTCCTCCTTCCCTGGGGCTACCTTGGGAGCCCGTGAAATGGCAGCTCCCATAAACAGCTTCCTGGGCACTTTGCTGGGAGGGCGAACCTGCTCTTTGCTGGCTTTTAAGCCCTTTGGCAGCCAGAAATGCCCGTTGGGATGAACACCCAATCCCATTCCACCCTGGTTACGGAGGTGGGAGGCTAGACGGGCAGCTGAGGGTTTGGTCCCATCCAGGCCACAGGCCCACCCTGGACTAACTCTGAGTCTCAGGGGCAGCCTGGCCCGGCTTGGTGAACAGGCTTTTTGGAACCAGGCAAACCTGGGTTTGAAATCTGGCTGGTCACTCACTAGCCGGGCAACTTGGGCAAGTTCCTTAACCTTTATGAGCTTCAGTTTTCTTAGCAGAAAAATATGGAGAATAGTGTCTTCCTTGCAGAGATGTTACAATTAAATATTAATGTATACTATAGGACACAAAGTAGACAAAAAAAAAAGTAAAAGAAAAAAAAAAAGGAACTATTCTTCTGTTCTTACCATCTAGCTGCCTTTTCAACGACAAAGTCCCCGTTATAAGCACTGAGGCTGAGACAGAAAGGCTGAGGGAAGAAAGGGACAACTTCATGCCCAGGGCCTGGGATCCAGGCTGCCACCCTCACTGGCTCGGCTAACGTGTATAATAACCTTTCTCTGTAAAACGGGGCTGGCAGCAAGCACTGAATTCGACTGCTCATCAGAGGAAGTGATGAGATAACATCTACAAAGCTCTTGGCTCAGTGCCTGGCACATGTTATATGCTCAGCAGATACGAGACGTCATCCTTCTTAGCCTAGGTTTGTCTCCATGTCCCTGAGGAAGATTATCTTCTGGTCTAGAAAGATCAGGTCCCAGAAGCAAATCTGGTTTTCAGACAAGTCATGCAAGGCTGACAGGATGCCACGGCTTTTAGGGCTTGGGAGAGTTTCTTCTAATGGACCTGTTCTTCTCCAGGAGACCAGGTGTCCTGTGCTATGTTGTTCTGAAACTCCTGGGTAAGTGGTCACCCTAGAATACTTCTAATTTCCTTAGGGTGAAAGGGTAAGAGGAAGTAAAGTTTTATTTTATTTTTTTGATGGGGGCAAAAATCGACCCCAAACATTACTAAGGGTTCCAGTGGCGCAGTAAAAAATAAATCAACTTCTGTTTAACTCCTGTGGAAAGAACCTAAGAAACTGCCCTCTCGCTTAGGAATTAAAACACGCTCAGTGCATGTGTGCTGAGTGCTACTGTGTGCTCGTCCTTGTGTGAAGCTCTGTGAGACGTACCAGGTAAGCTGGTCTGGACTAAGCATTTAAGGGAAGAGCTAAAGCCATGGAGAGAGTGCTCGCTCAGCTGGAATCTCTGCTCTGCACTTTTCCTTTGGGTGACCTTAGGCAAGGGACTTCAATTCTTTGGGCTTTATGCCAGTTCTGAATGACCTGGTGCCGCTTCTCATCCAACCTATTTTGTGGCTTATAAAATTCTTCTCTAGTTCAGTTCTTCTTTCAAGACCCTGCCGTATCATACCTCTTCCAGGATAGTCATCCAGATCTCCGCAGGTGAAACTCATCTCTGCCCTCGGTTATCCCACGTGACTTACCAGCCTGCTTTGTTGTGGAGTACGTTTGACAGAAGGCATTTATTGCACATCCATCTACTCTAGGTCTGGACCTGAGCTCATGACTAGCTTTTGAGGTTCTACTGCTGTTCTTCCCATCTCCCCCTTCTCTCTTTATAGTTGAATTTGCTTAAATGCTCAAGTGAGGCATCTCCACAATGACCAGCTGACCATCATGTGATGGCAGTACTATGGTGGTCAGGAGGCCAGCTGGGAAACGTGGAGAGTGCATGCCCTGGCCAGGAGGCAGTGACTGCCACTCAACTGAGGCCTGTAGGGGGATCTGGAAAAAAAAAAAGGTGGCCCCAGCAGGGCCAGGGGAAATGGCTTTGGAGATGTTTTGTGCGACTGGTAGCACCTTTACCCAGATACTCAGCAATCTACAGCTTCCGGCACCCCTGTCCAGGGTTGTGATTCTTGCATTAAAATGGACGTAACTTGCAGAAGACTCAAAAGTACACATTCAAATGCACCTTTGTGTCTAGAAAGTGAAAGGAGGATTGTGTGACACCTGGCAAGGAGAGGCTCTGGTGAACTTCTGCCCACGTTTCCATTCACTAGCCTTCACTGCACTTTAGTTTACTACTTTGGAGGTTTCCTTCCGTGCAGAGGGAGCTCTCCATTATTGTAACTGCTGACCTCACTCTGCCTCTGTTTTCATCTGATTGGTAAATGTAGGATGAATAAGCTAGCCGGGCTCAGCTCATGTACTTTGTCTTCTTGAGAGCCAGCCTACACATGGGGAGGCCTGCCGGGGCCAGTGGTGCCATGATGGATAAACTGGCCTGGTTTTCAGGGTCAGGGAGCAAGTCTGTTTGGCTCTCACACTAAGCTACATCTGCTAACGTAGCCTTCATCAGCAATAAAGGTATTATTTTGGCTCCCATCTAATAGTTAAAAATTTTCCAATTTGTTCAGATCCTGGGAACAATTGTGCCCTGTCAGAAGCTCCAGCAGAGCCTATCCGATGAGGCAGGCCCCAGTTTGAGACACAACTCCTCCCTCTAGCCCCTGACTGTCTGTGATCTTATGTTGCCTGCCACTTATTTGAGGTGAGGAACCATGAGGGCTCCACCTGCACTGGTTATACATGTGTACTTGTCACCTTGGTATAACCAGGAGCACCTACCCCAGTTCTGCCGAGCCCTAGAGAAAATGATGTTTTGATGGGAACTAGCGATCGAGATGGCCGAGTACAAGGCATTAAACAGGCAGGAATTTCCATCAGGCCACTGAGAATTCTTGGTTTCTAGCAGTAGGGAGTCTTGGTTATAGCGGTGATCGACAATTCATTATCTGTCAGTGGATCTCCATTATCTAATCCCAACGTTTTACCCCAGTCCTTTGTTCTAGAGGAGAGCACCGGGCCCTTCCCTCCTCAGGTAAGTTATTTAACCCCTCTGCGCTTTATGTTTTCATCTACAAAATGTGGAAAAAACTATATCTCTTACACAGTTGTGAGGATCAAGTGATACAGTGCTGGTTAAAACACATAGCTCAGTGTCTGTAGACCTAGTAGATGCTCAATAAATCTTCATTAACTCATGACTTTCCCAGAAGAAAGGGTCTTACACTACTTGATTTAATTACAAAACTAATCAAACTAATTTGGAAAACAATACTGTAAAAGACCCTGAGAAAGCATTAAAAAAATCACCAAATACACGGTCACTACTGTGGAACCATGAATGACTACACTCTCCCTTTCTAAATGATAGCCCTGAGAGATTTTTTTTCTGGTCTCTAACTATATGACCCTACGTCTTTGGGGTTTAAAACGCCAATACGAATAAGAAGCCAATTAACTGACCAAACCCCAAGTTCTCAGTCCCCAGCACATCGTCCTTGTGCACGGTGAACGGCCAGTCTCTGCAGTACCCGTCGGCCTCTTCCCGAGGGCTGAACGCGCGCTCTCTAAACTGTAGCTGACTTACTGGGCGAGAGCAGGGCCGTACCTGTAATTGTGGAACCAGTTGATGACAGTGCTGGTTTTCAAGTTGAGCTGGGTGGCGAGTTCTTCGATGGTTTTTGGTGACGGGTATGGCTTTTGCTGATACGCTCGTTTCAGAGCTTCCTTCTCTTCGGGAGCCAGCACCACTCGGGGTTTCTTCAGCTGGTGCTGGGGCTGGGGGCTGGCGCCCTGGCTGTAGTCGATGCCAGCGGAGGGGGGCTCGCAGGGCTGGCTGTCGCTGACCGAGCTGTGCCGCCGCTTCATGTAGGCTGAGGGAGGGAGAGGAGTCAGACTGAGGTGCAGGCGCCGCGGGGAGACCCGCCCCGGCCCCGGCCCCGGCCCCGGCCCCGACGCTACGCGGTACGCCCTCTGCTCCCAGACATTGTTGTGTGGACCGTGGCAGCCCCCTGCTCTTCCGAGAGCATCTCAAAACACCTGGACCAGAACCATTCTGAAACCCAACACACGCTCATCGAGGCCCTGCTCTGTCGTGACGTGAGGTCCCCGTCTGTCCCTGCACGACCCACGGTTTAGTGGGGACACAGAGAAGTATACAGATAGGTGGCCCCAGTAAGGTGTGATACGGGAGGCAAGCGTGGGGTGCCACGGAGGCGGGCGCTGAGGGAGAGTACTCAGCTCAGCCTGGGGAGGGGGCCGGGGAGGCTTCCTGGGAGACGTGATGATTAAACTGAATCTTGAAGGACAAAGGGATTAACCAGAAAAACTAGGCAGCGAAGTAGAAGATGGTAGGAAGCTGCTCCAGAAAGCGGGAATAGTGGGTGCAGAGACACAGAGGCACGAAACAGCACGGTCAAAGTGTGTTTGTGTGTGTGTGTGTGTGTGTGCGCGCGCGCGTGCACATGGGGGGTGGGGTGTGCTGGAGTTGTCGGACCTAAAGGTGGAGAGACGGGCGGCCAGGGTAGGCCACAAGTTTGGACGTAGGTATTACCTAGAAAGCAGTGGGAAGAGACGAAAAGATTCTAATGAAGGGAATGATGTGATCAGCTCTCTGCTTCTGAAAGGCTGCCTTGGCGACAGCTCGGAGGGTGGAGTGGGAAGGACTGAAAGGA
The DNA here is from genome assembly GCF_965194805.1 of Balaenoptera borealis. Classification (NCBI taxonomy): domain Eukaryota; kingdom Metazoa; phylum Chordata; class Mammalia; order Artiodactyla; family Balaenopteridae; genus Balaenoptera; species Balaenoptera borealis. The sequence continues at coordinate 80,595,664 of NC_138872.1, forward strand.
AGAAGCTCAGTTGGGAGGAAAGAAGAATAAAGATCTGCACTAAGGCAGTGGTGATGGGGCTGGAGCAAAGCAGACAGATGGTGGAGCTGTGAGGCGTGGAACTGACAGACGTAGTGGCTGACGCAGCGAGGGACCAGAGTGAGCGGCGCTGAGGACGGCCCCCTGGTCTCAGGCGTGGGAGGTGAGCTGGGTGCTGGTGTCATTGGGCTGGGTATCACAGAAGGAGCAGACTAAAGGGAGAAGATGATGGTTCGTCTTGGAAACGTGGAGTTTGAGGGGTCTCTGGGTCACCCACGTCGAGATGTTCTGTAGGCAGTTTGAAAGACAGGTGTTAAGCTCAGAAGAATGGTCCGGGCTAGAGAGAGGAACTTGGAACCACTAGAACAGAACCTGTAGTTAAGTCAGCGACCTTGATGAAAAAGAGGAGGGCCGAGAATGGAATCCTGGAAAACACCCACATGCAGAGGATACCCCAGGAAGCAGCAGCTGTGAAGGATCCAGAGACGGGAGGCAAACCAGGAGACAGTGGTGTGAGGAAGGGATGAGTGAGGAGTGAGGGTCCCTGCGTCAGTGCTGCAGAAAGGAAGGTCCAACAAGCACCCAGGATGTCCTGGGTGCTTAGACATTAGGAGGTAACTGGAGGCCTCGGTGAGCAGATAGAGCGGAGCTGTGGGAGCAGAAGCCAGACCGCAGTGGATTTAATAGTGAACAGGAGGTGAGAAAGTGGAGGTAGTGGGCAGGAGTTACTATTCTAAGAAGCCTAACTGTAAAAGAAACGTGAGAGACAGGATGGCTTCTAGAAGGGAAGTCCCAGGTCGAGGGTGGCCCTTTAAAGATGAGAGAGAGCTGATGTTTCCAAGCTGATGGGGGAGAAGACAGAGAGAGCTGGGGCTACAGGTGAGGGAGGAGACGGCCACCGGAGGTGCATGAGGTGGGTCCTGAATACAGGAGTAGGAGTGGGGGGGAAGGGTGGGGTGGGTGGACATACAGACACGTTTATAGGGACTGAGGTGGGGAGAGTTGACAGCCTTGGTTTTCTTTATGAAGTAGGAAGGCAGGAGGAGGGGTGATCTGAAGAGATGGAAATGGAGTCTTGAGAGAGGTCGGTGAGAAATGGTGGTGGGGATGGAGGGGGTGATGGCGGGGGTGGGGAGAAGCACAGAGGACCCTACTGAAACCGGAGATACAAATCTGAGGCGGCACCGACCCGTGTAGGTCCCAGACGCCAAGGAGGTTGGGTGAAGAAGACGGGCAGGGCGCTAACCCAAGGCTGGGATTTGCAGGGGGATGAGGAATGAAAAGGTGTGCGATAGAGTATCATGGCCAGAGAGTACCAAAGCGGGGATCGGGGCAGGGGGTGGTGTTCTGGGGAAGCAGAGAAGGGCAGCAGAGGGCAAACTGCTGGGGGAAAGCCTGGGAGGGGATATCCAGGCTCTGGAGCCATCTGGGGTCAGCTGGGATGAACGGAGAAACGTGGAAAGGTGGACGGACAGGGAAATGTGGTCAGTGACGGGGGACCTGAACTCAGGCTTTGAGAGGTAGAGTAGTTGTGGGCGAGGATGCAATTTGGAGAATCAAGGGTTGAGGAGGTCAAAGAACTTGAGGCCTGGGTGCTGGACAGGTCAGATGGGGCTTAAAATTCCCCTGGATGAGGCAGGACATGGGCGTGGAGGAAGGCGCTGATCCAGGGGCCACAGTCTTGAGAAAACGTAGACAGTGAGCAGGAGGTTGGCGGACGGAGATGAGAAGGGGCTTCGAGAAACCCTGCTGGACCGAGCTTGGAGGAGGCTCCTAACCCAGGAGGGGAGGAGCGGCCAGAGCAGGGCTCAGAGGTCAGGAAATGCGCGGCCCGGAAGGCACAGCAGCTGGCGCGAGGGGAGGACGTGTGCTGTTCACGTGTCTTTTGACTGTGGAATAAGGGTTAGGAGGAGCGGTGGGGAGCGGGCTGAGACAGGGCTCAGGGGCTCAGGCGCGACTGTCACCTGGGGATGTGCTGCGTGGGCTGCGAGGTAAATGGGGGGTGATTCCTGGGAGATATTTGCTCTCCCAGTGCTACGTGTGCTTCGTCCGCTCCTTTCTGTTGTTACGTGTCATTAATCACCAACTACGCTTCAACTTAAAAACCATCTGGACTTCTTGAGCAAACGAATCATCCATAGAGGTCATTCTAGTGAACTAATTTGGAATACGGTCTGAAAATTCCTTAAAACTTCTGAAAACTGATGAAAGTTGAGAAGCAGTGTTATTTAATTCAAACGGCACGGGGCAGTAAGAGCAGTATCTATCTGTCAGCAGCAGCAGCAGCAAACATCTGTCATCCGGTCCTCACAGTTACCCTACGGGAGACAGACCAGTATCACTCCTACTTACAGGTGGAAAAACTGGAGCCTAGAGAGGTTCAGTGGTTCACCTGAGGTCACACAGCTAGTAAGTGACCGAACTGAGAGGCTGACCTAAGTCTGTTCGGGGCAGCACTGCCTGCCCAGCCGGCTGGTGGCCAGCCCCCCTCCCCGCCTCCGCCCCGCCCCGCCACGGCATGGGAGCGGGGCCCGGGGCTGTGTCCACGGGAGCCGAGGGAAGCCAGGGAGACACACTTCAGCAGCACTGACACGTGGGTCTCAAATGTCACAGAAGACTATCAGGGTCCATCTGTAGCCTCCAGGGAGGGGAGCCCAGCCCCCGAGCTAGCTGAGGCTGCATGTGTGTGTGTGGGTGTGTGTGTGTGGGTGTGTGTGTGCGCGTGTGCGTGTGTGTGTGTGCGCGCGCGCACGTGCGTGTGTGTGTGCGCGCGCGCTATCTCATGAAGGGAACAGAAAGCAGAGGGCGGACTAGGGTAGAGAAAGAGATTTACAAGAATGAAAGAAAGGAGAACAATAAAAGATGTGCGCTGAAGGGAGAAGAAGCAAAAGCTTTTACGGAAGAGGAGGAAGTGCAGCGTACATGGGAAGCCTACAGTCTGGATTGCCTGGTGCAGAATTTTTAATCTAGGCTAGACTGGGGGCAAAGCTTATTTTCATCTATTTTAAAGGGATACAAATTATTTTAATAACTCTCATTTCGTGAGCGCCTATATGTGCTGGTTGTTATACTAGGTACATTCTAATCCTTACAACCAGAAAAAGTATTACCTTCATTTTACAGACGCTGAAACTTAGGCTAGGGAGTTACGTAACGTGCCATTTTATGATTAGAACTCAGACATAACTGAGAAGCAGATCTTCTCCCCCTAAAATGAATGTGGTGAAGAGTCAAGAGGCTAGAAAGAAATGAGCCTGGTCTGTCCAGCCAGCCCCCTCGCGTTGGGCGGGTGACCGATCGTCTATGGAAATCACAGGAAGTGCTGTGCCCTGGGTCACCCGCTGTCGTGTCTGAGGGGTCAGATGCCTTGGCCTCCCGCTGGGGCTGGTTAGCGAGCACCCCTACTGGCGAGAGTTGACAGGGGGCCTGCAGCTGCTCAGGGACTTTGGGATGTGAGGAGGGGCCTGGGCCCCAGCGAGACAGAACTCTTCTGTGACACAAGATGGCGCCCAGAGCCTGTGCAGGAGGGAGTGGAGGCCTAGGAAGCCCCCAGAGATCTATTTGTGGAGGCTGAGGTCCTTTTCTACTGGCCCAGGAGAAGCACCCCAGGGAGTGGTCGGGCCAGGGCCCGTGCACAGGAGGTGGCCTTCGGGAGGGATGCCTTCTGACAGAGCGCACGCAGCTTTAAAACCGCTTGGGGTGGGCTCTTGTTGAAAGTCTGTGATGGAGGTATTGGGTTCACGATACCATTCTCTCTGCTTTTATGTCTGAAATTTCCCATGATAAAAAGTCAGAAAGTTTTGGGCCTCTGGAGCCTGCAGCAGTGCCTGCAGCTGCCCACGGCTGCGGCCTGTGTCAGAGCCTCGGTCTGCAGTCTGAGGGCGGGCAGGGCAGGAGCCCCCCGGAAGGGCCCCGGCTGGCGTGGCAGCCGCTGCCTGGGCACGTGGTCCCGGCGTGGCAGGCACTCGGCCCAGGGCAGCAGAACACATGCGTATCTGAGAGCACTGGCTGTGAAGCCTAACAGCCCACGTTTGGATTCCTGCTTATGCCAACCTGAAGTCAGGTAAGTTTCATGATGCCAGAGCCTCATTTTTCCTGGATAATAACATCTCTACTGGATGGAGTTATGTGGGCTGAGCGAAGTCGCAGCACAGTGTCTGCAAATAGGAGGCACTTTGAACCTACAAGTCTCTAGACCAGAGACTCTCCCTCCCTCTCGGAGCCCAGCCCTTTCCCTGGTTGGGTGAGGACAGCGATGCCGGGCTGGAGGTGAGCCGCACACGCCCCTGGTGTGAATTCAGAGGGTTCGAGCCTGGGCTCCACCCGCCCCCGGCTCGGGTGCGCTGGGCGTGGGGCCGGGCACAGTCACACGGGTGGGTGTGACGCCCACTCTTTGGTGAGGTCCCCTGCAGAGGCTGAGGACGGGGGGCGGTCACGGCTTCCTACGGCCAGACCAGCAGCTGGTGCCCGCTCTCCCACATCTAAGGGATTCAGCAGCCCCCGGGTAAGCTCGCAGCACTAAAGGTGACCCAGGACTGTCCCCTCCAAGGGGAGGACTCACTGACGAGGGGCGGCATGTGCAGTGCAAACCAGGACACAGAGCAGGTGTCACTTCCTGCCACCAAGGAAATCCCTCAGGGTTTCTCCTGTGCTGTAACCTGTAGCAGAACGCTGCTCAGCATTTGAGAGGGCTCGGGATGTGTCTGGAGAAGAGAGCTGCTCTTAGCTCTCTAGGAGGTCGTATCCTCTACAGCCCCAGAGACTAACGTAACAGCAAGAGAGAGGTCTGTCCTGGCAGGAATTTGCTCTGCTGTTCTCCAGGCTGGGCGACCTCCCTGGAGGCGGCTAACTTCTCTGAACCAGAGACTTCTTATTTACAAACGCATTTTTTAACCACCTCTTTGTGGAAGCCCTGCCATGTGGTACGCGTGCGATGAAGTGTTTTAATACCCCACCCACCCAATAAAACAAAAGACAACAAAGGAGCCACCACCAAGTGGCCTTATTCTCCTGAAGAAGAAAAAGGTACACTGGTTGCCAGGGTGACTGAGGAATTATCACAGTGCCCCCCAGGGCTAAATGCCTTTGGGTTCAGGCTGCCAGGCAGAAAAAGCCACAAATCTTCCCAGTCCTTTTAGGTACTCATCGGTGGATGATCATCAAAAAATCCTTTGCCCTGCCTTACAGTCCCTTGGGCATGGATCAATGTCCCTCCTCAGCTTGGTGTAAAGGCTTTAAAAGCAACAGCGTGTTTATAAATGAGAAAGCGATTGGCTGGGGCAGGCGGCAGGGAGTTACCTTTCTTTTCCATCCGTTTCATGTCCATCAGCTTCTCCACGTTGTTGGGGTCATTCAGCCACAGCTGCATCCGGACAAAGGGCTCCCGCCCCTTCAGACTGAGCTTGTGCCAGGGCTTTGGGCGAGCTAGGAGGTCGGAGACGGAGCCTTGGGTGAGCCCTAGGATGGTCTCCCCAAACAAGCGCTGACCTAGAGAGAGAACAGAACCAAGAGTGATGTCACTGCTGAGACCCAGGGATCTGGCGGGACAAGTATGTGTCAGGTTAAAATCAGAAACGGGGGTTCAAGACCCACAGTCTGATCAGCTGGGTCCTGGCTTAGAGCGCGCACTTTGTAGCAGCAGTTCCTCAACCAGACTGGTAACGAACTCCACTGGTGATGGAGTCAGTATTACTCTTGCATTCTGGCTACACACAAGGCTTCTCTCAAAAAAGCCTCTGGGCTTCGGATGAACCGAGGCCTGGATGACACCTGCAGCTTTTATCAGAGGTGGTTAATCCCAAACCCGAGCGCAGGAGGTTAAGCAGCTCGTGGGGAGACCTCCCTTTTACAGCCTCAAACCACAGGGCCGTCTGCACCGGCTCCTTTCACGATTAGTGAGGTTACCAGGTCCTGCTGAGAAAACAGGCCACTTGACCCAAGGTCACAGCAGGAAAGAGAAGAAGAAAGAGCTCCTCAGCTTTATTTTCCTGAAAAGCGGGCCATTTCCAGCTCTAAAGTCTGTCCCCGCGGTTCAGGCAGCCTGCTCCCCAGGCTGATCAGAGGGTATTCCGCTCTGGAGAGCACAGCGGCGTGAGGTCTGCAATGTTCGCTGGAGGCTTAGGAAGAAAATTTCTCTCCTCTGAGAGCCATTCAGCTGCCAGTGAAGAGGGACCACCACTTTTAAAGGTACGCACGAGAACCAGGCAAAACCTGGAGGACTGGACGGGAGGACTTAAATGAACAGGACCGCTAGTGGAAGTGGAGACCGGGATCAGAGGCCAGTGTCTGGTACCATCAAGCCTACGGACCACGACACCGGCTCTGCCCCTCAGTGCAGGGGGACTGTGGACCACCGGCTTGTTCCCCCTGCGGCTCACGTCCTCCATCTGTGAGAGGGAAACGCCCCCAGCTGCGCTCACAGCAGTTACAAGAGAAGCGGGGCTCTAAGCAAAAGTTTACTGCATGGAAAGCTTTGGATTTGAGAAATTAAGTTTTTTTGATATCAGTCATTTTAACTGAGATATATACATTTACTGATTTTGGTAAACCTGTGGTTTCTCTGCTTTTCAGACTCTCAGTTTAGCCTACAAACACATCCTAGGTCCTTACCATTTTTTCGTTGTGGTAGTTTCAAACAAATTTTACCTAATTCTAATCTGGCAAGTGAATCTCATTTCATTCCAAGGAGCTTGTTATGTTCAGGAAAGCGATATATATGAACAGCTAGTTATTATTTGCTTGACCCACCCAGTTGTACGGGGCGGGGTGGGGGGGCGGCGGAAATCAAGCGATTATTCTTAGAAAATTATCTGTATTACTTTTAGAGGTTTCACAGCAGTGACGCTCAATCAGTTTTGAGTCCCAGACATATTTGAGAGCCTGAAGAAAGCGACTGACCCTCACCCTTTAAAATGTGCGCGCACACACACGTCCCGCTATGACTTTAAGAGACTAACCCATGAACACCCCAAGACCCCAGGTCAAAGGTTAAGAGGATGCCTGGGTCTTGACCAAGCTGCCTAATTCATCTGTAACTTGGCCCCTTTGCGTCTATTACTCCTCGCACACACCCTGGGAGGGGAGGCAGCTTCTTTCCCGGAGAAGCCAAGACCAGTCGGAGCAACTGTGAAGACGCCTCTCATCGCTAAATCCAGGGTGACACTGTGATGAAGCCTCTTCTGCTCAAAGAGGAGGAAGTCGTCTCCCTGGTGTGAAAAGTTTCACCCCTCAGATCACAGATTTGCCTTCACAGCAAATCGGAACCCTGCCTGTCGGGCTCTCCCGTGACGCCATCCAGATGCTACTGGGCTCATGCTGATTCTGCCCTGCTCTGCATAATCCCCACCCCCTCGCCCAGGATTCAGAGCTCCACTGGGCATGCCCCCATCGGTGGTCGCAGTGTATGGCCTGAGCTGGCTCCGGCCGGCATGCTTGTCTTCCAAGAGGTCCTGGTTGGGGTGCAGGGGCGGGGCTGGGCTGGGCTGGGACTGACCTTAGACCTCTAACACCCTTATGAACCCTGAGTGCTCACAACTATAGGACATTTTAGGTTCTTATAGGTAGCCTGTGAACGTTTAAACCCTTTGGCTGGCTCAGCCTAAGGCCCCCTTCCACCCGTTCTTCCTGAGAACTCCCAACAGGAAATGACCTGCCACCTCCTGACCGAGCAGTTGGGGAGGGAACCTACCTAGGTTGTTGTCGGTCAGCACCTCCTTGACCCTCTTGGTTATGCCGTAGGTGTCCAGCTCTGGAGACATGGCCACCAGCTCTTGAATGCTGAGAGCCGAGTGTCCGGACAGAGGCAGTGGGGTGGTGGGCTGGGAGTCTGAAGCAGGCGGGTCGCTGGGTTCTGGCGGTTTGCCATCCTTACTTGTTTCAATGGGGGGACAGGGCTGCTGGACCAGTTCAGTCAAACTCTTCACTGATTCGCTAGAGCTCATCGGTGATTCGGGTGCAGGGCTGCAGCTGGCAGAGGTCTTTGGAGTGCTTTCTGTAATCAAAGCACACAGAAAACCGAGGCTGAAAACAGCTGTCTTTCACCATGTGCATCTACTTTCCTTATCTAGGAATTACTAATTAAACGTCTGTTTAAGAAGGAGACAGTATGGCAGTCTATGGATTTAAATGAATTGTTTCATAGTTTTTTGGCTGAGAATTAACCTTTCATTTGCTGTATTAAAAAATAAAAAACAGCAACAGAAGAAAAACTAGGGGTTTAAAGAGAAGGTTTCTGAAGGCTCAATAAAGGGCATTCTGTTAAAAAATAGGTCCTATTAGTCACGTGCGATCACTGTCATGATTTCTTCCGATGGAACCCCTTAATTCTATAATTCAGAAGTACCTTGGCTAGATTATAATTTGCATACTTATTTTGTCCATAATTTCCAGCACAAAATGAATGGACGTAGTATTTTAAATGAGGGCTACCTACGATGTGTGGTCACCACAGTGATGAAGACCCTTGAAGATGAGACCTAAGGCCTCGGCCGCCTAGTGCTGAGCTGGGACCCCAGGTCGGTTCTCACTGTGATCCCAGAGGGCTCCATGGCGCCCTACGTGGAGGGAACCGATGGAAGAGGAGTGCCCACCCTGCTCTCTGCCAGAGCCCAGGATGTGCTTCTGAAAGCCTAGCTCTCTGTCTACGCCATGCTGTCACCAACACCGGAAGAGACGGGGCCAGTGTGGGCAGTCAGGTCTCCATGCTCTCCTTTCTTAAGGAGGAGCTGTCTTGTTGCAGGTGCCCAGCAGGGAGTGCCACCGTGCTCTGTTGGTGAGTGGTCCCTTCGGGCCTCTCTGTTAGCATTACCCGTAAAACCTGACATCCGTTCTAGTTTTGGGATGCCTGGAATAAAGGCTTTTGCCATTTCCTAATTTCCAAATATAGAGAAAATGCAAAGTGACCTAGCACTGTGGTCCTACCCACAGGGTAAAACCTGCCTTTGGCTCAGAGTCTGGGTGCAATCTCTGCTCCCACTCCCCGCTCCCACCAGGCACGGCACACGGTGAGATCCCACAGCACCCTGTGTGAGGGGCCAGGCGAGGTGCTGTCACAGGGCTCTACAGCCCCAGAGAGATGACAGCTCACGAGGCTGGGCCACGCAGTGAGTGTGAACACACATGGGAGGCCCCCCCCAATACCCGCGACCTGACTAAAGAAAATGCAAAACTAAGGAGTAACTGAATTTCAACTGATCGTATAACTGGAGTGTCCTTCGATGGACATATGATGTCCAGGATAACAACCTATTCTCAACTCAAGAGGATGGAAAATGTATTCCAGATACAAGGGATATTTTGTATAAATACCTAGAAAGAGAAAATCCCAAATAAAACAACTGCAATTCAACCGATAAACCCATCTGTTGTCCTAAACCAGGACAGAGTTCCACCATCACATAACGCTGTGTCCTCAACCTGGAAAATCAGGTTAAAAATAAAAAAACCAAAAAACCCACTGGTTTGTGAAAGCTGTAAAAGAGACAGACGTAAACGGCAGAAACGGTCCAGGCAATCTGGATCCTACAAATCGGATTTCTTCTCTCTGCTCACTCCAGGTCATCATACAACTGGATATAAAACCCAGCAAACGTTATTTTTGAATCTGAAGCAGCAATGGAATTGCACTGTGAACTTGCCCTGAGTCACCCAGGCGAGGGACCAATTTGGCAGATCATTCATCTTGCTCACTGTATACTGTCAAGGATGGCATGAATTCCCCACATGATAAACAGATTTCTTCTCAGGTTTGTGTCCTTTAACCCACAGCAAGGTCAGAATCATGGCTGCCTGGAGAACATACCGGCCGGCACTGCTGCCCGAGCACCACCCCCGTTTTGTTCTGGGCACCGGCGCAGGCAGGTGCCCTGAATAGCTCGAATGGAGGCATGTTTCTTTCTTCCAGGCATCCTCAGCAAGACACTCGCACACATTTTTGCCAGGAAAACCCTCTGAGAGAACTGACCAGAGGTGCTCGCCACACGTTACTGGCGTCCCTCTGTGCTCCCAACCGTGACTGCAGACAAAGGTAACCCCGCCCCCCCGCCGAGATCAAAACCCCACTGGGCCTTGGAATGTACTGGGTGGCTAGTATCTGCACCTCCACCCTGAGTCTGTGTCTAAACTGTACTGGCTGAGTGACAGTTGTTCACCGACAGACACAGGTGCACACAGGTGCCACCGTGGTCTCAGGTCACCGAGAGCAGAATTGGGCCCACGTTTTTGGAGCGGCCTCGCTGGACACACCACGAATCCACAGGCTCAGAACATCACATTGGAAAGTCATTCAGTTCTCTAGAAAGCTACTTCCAGTAAGCACCACAAAACCAGACCCATCAACCAGCTCCCATCGACCCCTGGTGAGGGGACCGGGCCCCTCGGTGCCAGGAGGACAGGTGCCCGTATGACTCACCATCTTGACAGAACACGAAACATGGTCAACAGAGAAGAAGAAATATTTTCTCTTCTAAATATTAGCAAATGGAGCCCTCTGATTAAAACAAGGCTTTCTGAAAGAACAAGGCTTTGTGCTCTTCTGTGTAACTAAAGATAATTAAACAAGAAAAAAAGGAGGAGCCCTGGGCTTGGCACTAAGGCATTGAGTCTGGGGATGGGGGCTGCCTCTACTAGCTGCCGGTGCTAACTTGAATAGGATTCCTAACTTCCTGCAACATCCCGGTTTCCTCATCTGAAAAATGCAGACAGGGTTGTAATGAGGAACAAACCTGCCACATGGTCAGCGCTAAGGAAACCTGAATTCGATGTTAAAAAAAAAGAGTCATTATTAAATTGAACATATTTGTCTATATAAAAGTCCCCTGGGACTTCCCTGGTGGCGCAGTGGTTAAGAATCCGCCTGCCAATGCAGGGGACACGGGTTCGAGCCCTGGTCCTGGAAGATCCCACGTGCCGTGGAGCAACTAAGCCTGTGCGCCAGAACTACTGAGCCTGCGCTCTAGAGACCGCGTGCCGCAACTACTGAAGCCCATGTGCCTAGAGCCCGTGCTCTGCAACAGAGAGAAGCCACTGCAATGAGAAGCCCACGCACCACAACGAAGAGCAGCCCCCGCTCGCCACAACTAGAGAAAGCCCGCGCGCAGCAACGAAGACCCAACGCGGCCAAAAAAAAAAAAAAAAAAAGATCTCCCCTGCACGCAGCGTAAATCTCCTCATGATTTATTGCTGTTTCTTCCATAGTTCCTGGCACACGACTGAGATGCTGGTGATAGACTCAACAGCTACATCTTGTGTGATACCATTTAGATGACATTCTGGAAAAGGTAAAACTACAGGGACAGAAAACAGATCAGTGTTGCTAGGGGTGAAGGGCAGGAGTTGCCTACAAAGGGGCACGAGGGAATTTTGGGAGGCTGATGGAATTATTCTATATCTTGATTATTGAAATGCACAGAACGCTTCTATGCGGGCAGAGTGAATTTTACTGTATGTGAATTGTATGTCATTATCAGCTTACTTAGGACAAAAGTGCCAGCAGAAAGAATGAATGAAGATGCATTATTCCATCCTTCTTTCACTCATTCCCTAAGTCTGTTCAGTCAGGCCAGTGGGAATATGGCAGTGAACGTAGCACACAGCAGGGGGGTGGGGACACTGATGTGGCCTGGGGATCAGAGACCTCCTGGGAGGGTGACATTTCAGGGGGACTTCAGGCATGAACAGGAATTAGCCAGCTAAGTTGGGAGGAGTAGCAGTGACAAGGAAGGGAGATAGATTGTTCCAGACACTTGGTGGGTTTGAGGCATCAATAAAATTGAGTGTAGCAAGAATATGAGGCAAAGAGAGGTGGTCCCCAGGGGCTGGGTTGTGCAGAGGCTTTGAATTGGTTAAGGTGTCTGTTTTAATTTTTGGGCAGTCGGGAGCCAGGGCACGTTCATACGATACACCACGTGCTATAAACAGCGGCAAGAGGCTCAGGACTACAGCCGCGGGGACCAGCATGGAAGCGTAATGGCGAGCCCACAAAGCAAGGCGCAGGACGAAACAGATGACAACACTGGCGCACAAGCCGAAAGCCCGCACGCGCTACGTGCTGTGTGTGGCAGTCAGACCCGTAGCGAGGGTATCAAATCCCGTCCAGGAAAGACAAAGTGCACATGCAGGACGGACGGTAGCTGACTTCTAGGAGGAATGAGACTAGGGAGAGGCTGATGTTTTATTCCTTAAAAATACAGGATTGAATAACGACCAATTCAGTTTAGCCCTTTATTTAGGGCTAAGGTTGGGTGATCGGCATTCGCTGGGTTATTCTGTAATTTCATGTTTGAAACATTATAGGCCTAACGTCAAAGAGTAAGAAAGTAAACAAGTTCACTGTTGCTTCAGTACAGAGAATGAACTTGCAGACAGCATGGCTGGGGCCGGGAGGTCGTCGGGGACAGCGGACGGTGGCTGAGGAGGGCAGGCAGTGGGGTGGGGAGAAGTATGTAGGCTCAGGAGAGATTTAGGAGATCGCGTCAACAGGACTGGGGGCTGAGTGGATGTAGGGGGAGGGCTGAGCAAGAGGGGGTGTGCCCCACGTTGCGGCTTGGGCTACGGGGTGTGTGGGGTGCCGTTCTGAGAGGGTGTGCACTGCAGCAGGAGTGTCCTGGGGTGAGGGGGAAGACAATGTTAAGAAACCTTATTCTTGGGGCTTCCCTGGTGGCGCAGTGGTTAAGAATCCGCCTGCCAATGCAGGGGACACGGGTTTGAGCCCTGGTCCGGGAAGATCCCACGTGCGAGGGGCAACTAAGCCCCTGCGCCACAACTACTGAGCCTGCGCTCTAGAGCCCGCGAGCCACAACTACTGAGCCTGCGTGCCTAGAGGCCGTGCTCCGCAACAAGAGAAGCCGCCGCAATGAATGAGAAGCCCGCGCGCTGCAATGAAGAGCAGCCCCCGCTTGCTGCAACTAGAGAAAGCCCGCACGCAGCAATGAAGACCCAACACAGCCAAAAATAAATAAATAAATAAATAAATAAAAGAAACCCTCTCCTATGACCTCTTGTAACAGCAGCTAGTGCTCAAGCGAACGCTTCTTGTGCGCTCACTGTGCGCCAGGCACTGTGCTGAGGCACGTGTCCACGTGCCCGGACCTCAAAAATGCGATGGTGAGGCCCTCAAAGCCAGCCCACCTCTAGGATGAGGGAAGGGGACTGAAACACCTTTACAACCTCACGTGAATGCAGCCGTGCGCTAAGGGCATTTACACACTGGTTCATTCAATCCTCACGATGGTCCTGCGGTGGAAATATAAACCCCACACTCCAGGCGAGGAAACTGAGGCTCCAACGGGCATTGTGACTTGGCCCAGGTCACTTGGGTGGAGCGAGGAGCTGACCAGCTCAGGAGTGGAAAGCCCCCACCGGCCAGTCACTGCGGTATCACAGCAGCCTGCCTCTGCCTTCATTCATTCATTCACTCGCCCAAGCGAACTTTTTTAGAGCACCTGCTCTCTGTCGTACACCCTGCTCAGCAGTGGGGATAAGATGAAATTTTTTGTTTTGCTTTATTTTATTTTATTTTTGGCTGTGCCTTGCGGCTTGTGGGATCTTAGTTCCCCGACCAGGAATTGAACCAGGGGCCGCGTCCTAACCACTGGACCACCAGGGAAATCCCCAAGGATAAGAGAAATTAGACAGAGACCTTGCTCTCAAAGAGTCTGCAGCCTGCGGGACTGGGGCAACTGAAAATGCGTGATTTGCATTAAGAGCCCAGCTACACAGACCATCTATCCAATTCTGATGGCAACAGTAAGGTGTTACATTTAAAAAGTGATTAGTGTGGATTAATTTTTGGGGGAAGGCTTCGAATCTTGCAGAAGAGTAGCCCGGTTAGTAAGACACAGATAGCACAGACAGTGACTCAAGGCCGCCTGAAATACACAGAGCTTTCAGGAACTATAAAAGGATTATGAAAAATATTATATTCCAAAAACAGCAGGCAAACAACAGCTGCCTTAAGTTTTCAATAGAAGCCAATAGAAAATCCACACCCGCCATAATTTTCAGAGACAAATCTCTCTGCAGATTACCCAATCCACTGTTGAAATTTCCATACCCAGCCCTCTATCTGCAGTAATAATAACCCAAATTCCATTTAGTGCTCATTTGAGCAGTCAGGATAAAGTCATTTCTTATTATCTCCCCACTGTGTAAAAAACAGCTTGAAGGTAGGAAGTCAGCAAGCATTTTCACCAAAAAGTAATTATTGTAAGTGACATTTTTACTGCTGGCATGCCATAAGGCGAACTGTGCATTCAGAAGGACAAGTTGCTGAAACAAAATGACAGGGCACTCTGTGACATTCTGACAAGAACCCAAACATTATTTAACTGGCGGCTGGTCTGATGCACCGCTTTTCATTATGTCCATAGTTTAGGCTTTGAGCCTGCGCCAAGCCAGGAAATTCCAAGCGACTCTACAGACTGTCAAGTATGGAAGACGGGAGAGAGAAGGAGAAGTTTGGGGGAGCAGTGGGGTCACGGCCTGGTGCATGGACTGAGGGAGGGAGGAAGTCAAAGAGCCGAGGAAGAGGGGTCCCGGGGAGGCAGAGGGCGGAGACGGAGCCCGAGGGGAGACGGGAGCCTCAGCGCTGCGAGTGCCACGGCCGTGCAAGGACCTGCAGAAGGTTCTGGAGTGCCCGGTGCTGGCGTCCTCGGTCCAGCGGGAGCCCTGGTGGCCTGGAAGGGCCCTGCGCAGCTTGAAGGGCCTCGACAGTGATGACAGCTTCAGAGGCCACCACAGGATGACCGCCAGCCCGGGATGCTTCCCAGCCGAGTTCAGATGTGGAGATCGTGGCGGGGACACGGAACCCAAGCCGAAACATAGGGACATGCTCACGGCTCACGCGGTTCCTGTCTGAAAAGACCCCCCCACCTGAGGGTTCATGGCCGCCGGGCCTCTTTAGAAGTAACGAGCTTCTTTGCGTCGGAAGTGAACGGCTGTCTAATTTGCCCGCCTGGGTTTTAGTGCCACACGGTGACGTCAGACCTTCTCTCTAACATCCCCGAGCACCAAACCTTTCCTGGGGGGCGGGGCGGGGGCTCCCTGCCTCCGAGTCTCTGAGCAGATGCTCGGGGCCCATCGGGACCCCCATCCTATTTCTCCAGCCACATATCTCCGTTAGGCACGGCCAACATAAAAACGTGGAGTTTTTGATTGGCACTGACATATACACACTACTATATATAAAGTAGGTAACTGGTAAGGACTTGCTGTATAGCACAGAGAACTCTACTCAATACTCTGTAACGGCCTATATGGGAAAATAATCTAAAAGAGAGTGGCTATATGTATATATATAACTGATTCAGTTTGCTGTACACCGAAAACTAACACAACATTGTAATTCAACTACACGCCAATAACAATCCAAAAAAACCCACAAAACATGGAGCATTTTGCTTTTGCGTATGCGTGGTCTTTGGACTGATTAGCAGAGGCTTGAAAGAATACGTGGAGACGTTCATAGACGTCTCGGAGACACGCAGGACCTTTCACGGCCCTCCCGCCATGCCACCGCATGCTTGCTACCGGGAAAGGAACAGAAGTAACGTAACAACACACTAAGGCATGTCGGAGCGCGTGACGTGGCCCCACTACAGAACAGCCTGCTTTCCGAGGGCCTGCGCCTGACACCGGTGCGGGGGTAACAGGGGGCCTCGGGCCCCATCCCCAAGGGCCCGGGCGGGTCTCCCCCTGGCCCGGGGAAAGCCCAATCCCAAAGAGGCGGCATCACACACTGGCGCCCACCCCTCCCACGGCCAGGCCCTGCCTGCCCTCCTCGCTGGCCCCAGGCTGGCAATACTCTTTGGCCCTCAGCCAGCCTGGGCATTGCCTTAGGTCACTGAAAATCCCAGCAAACCTACCAAATCACTCACTCTTTGTTTCAATAGTAAAAAGGAGACAGTAGGTGCTGGTGTATGTGTGTGAACATTTAAAAAAGTCTGCCTAAGGAACTCTTATAGTGACTTAAAAACCACAACAGTTTACTTATTAATAACGAAAACCTGTTTAATAAAAGCACTATTTAACTTGTGCCAGCTTACATCCCCAAGCTTGACTTCCAAGCCACTTGAAGAGAGGGCCTGTGCCCTTCATTCACTAAGGGAAACTTCTAAGTGCCAGGCGGGGTGCTAGGAGGTGGGGCACAGTGGTGACCCAGGCAGACATCACTGAGCAGCTGGCTGTCACAAAGACCTTGGGCCGAGGACTAGGAGGGGGACGTCCAGGGGGTGGTGGCAGCTCGCAGCACTGTGACACTGAAGCTGAGGCTGGGGAGGAGGGAACAAGAAAGAGACCGAGGAGGCGGGGGGCAGGGTCACACACTGAGAAGGCGGGACTTTAACCCCAGGGAAGGGGCTGAAGGAGGGGAGGGCCCCAGCCCGATATGCAATCTAGAGAGATGGTTCTGGAGGTTTAGGAAACAGAAACTGTGTGAGTGTGAGTGTGAGTGTGAGTGTGTGTGTGTGTGTGAGACAGAGGGGGCAGGCGTAAGAGGGAGAGGGGGATCGAGGTGAGCTGCCCGGGCCCTGGCTCAGGTGACCATGGGGATGGTGGTGCTTTCACAGTTCTGGGGAGAAAAGGCTGAGCTCCATTTTGGTTGCGATTCACCGGAGGGGACGACGAACACGTGGCGGGAAGTCAGCGCTCGAGGGAGGGAGGAGGCGGGAGGGCCGTCCTTGGCAGGTCGCCTCTGTCCTGGCGCAGCACGGGGTGCAGGGGGTGAGGCTGGGATTCGCGCGTCTACAGGGCTCCTCCCATCAGGCACTGCCTTGTGCCACCTGTACTTCCCTCACTCTTGGGATGCTTTCTCACCCTCCTCTTTTCTCCCTGAACCGAACCGGGAAAGCACCTGGCGGGGAAGGATCTTAGCACCTGGGGAAGCTGCCCAGGTGACGTGGTCCTGAGCCCAGAAGCGCTCACCCGAGGGGTGGGCACTGCCGGGCATTCGGGATGTAAATTTGCTGCCCCTCAGGCTTCCATGATTTTTCTTGTGTATCTTTTACAGGCTCTCAAGGAAATACGCATGCCCAAAGCAGAGTTTGGGAATGTTAAAAATTAAAAACCTTCCTTAAGTTACAATTCAACTTTGGTAGTGAACTCCCAGGCTGGCGAGGCTGCGGGAACCACACTGGTGACACGGTTGGGCCGGCCTCAGGAGCACCGGGCTCCCGCTGTTCCTAGCTTCTCTACAGATCCACACTGATTTAGAAATAATGCTTTCAAATTACCTTCAGTAACCTTATTACCGAACCAGCTGTGTGTATGAACACTTATCAATGCGTCCCTGTGCATTAAGAGAAAATGTATGTCATACAAACAGTCTAAATATATATTACTGAGATGAGTAAAAACAAACTCTCTAGTTAAATTGCTCTGCTGTAATCAAAGATTAAGCACTGTGTGTGCGTGCGCGCGCCCGTGTGCATGTGTTTTCTTCCTCCAGGGTTCCTTTCTGGCTTTGGGCAGACCTGCCCATCCTTCACCGGTAGTGATTCTCTCTGGCAGGCAGCTCATACTGCCGTTCTGACAGTGGCATTAATTTTCCCCGATTTCTAAGACTTGGAGGAGCTGAGAGGTGGTTTTGAGTAGTGTTTTCCTTCTGAGCCTTTTAGGCCTGCAGCTCAGAAACTTTCCTTCCCTCCAGGCACCTGGTGGACAGCAGGCTTCCAAGTGCCCATCTGCGCAGAGGCTCCCGCGTTTGCCCCGAGAGCAGCCTGTCCCCTCCCAGTAACCCTACCAGGCAGCCTGGCATGCAGGTGATGTCTGGCCTGTGATGGAACGTTCCTTAGAGAATCCTTCGCTGATTGGATGAATAGCTGGTGTGGTGGGCTGCTTCCCGGCTTCCCAACAACACGCAGGTGAATGCGCTGATCTGGCCCTACACGGGCCCCAGGCCGTGCCGAGCAGAACCGAGTGACATTTTCGTTGTATGTGATGGTATTAGAAAACCTATTAAGGGGACTTCCCCAGTGGCGCAGTGGTTAAGAATCCGCCTGCCAATGCAGGGGACACGGGTTTGAGCCCTGGTCCGGGAAGACCCCACATGCCGCGGAGCAACTAAGCCCGTGCGCCACAACTACTGAGCCTGAGCTTTAGAGCCCGCGAGCCACAACCACTGAGCCCACAAGCCACAACTACTGAAGCCCGTGCACCTAGAGCCCGTGCTCCGCACCAAGAGAAGCTGCCGCAGTGAGAAGCCCGCGCACCGCAACGAAGAGTAGCCCCCGCTCGCCGCAACTAGAGAAAGCCCGCGCACAGCAACGAAGACCCAACGCAGCTAAAACTAAATAAATAAAATAAATTTATAAAAATAAAACAAAAAAAAAGAAAAGCTATTAAGGTACATTATTTTACACATCCTCCTAATCTCTCCATTCTGCTTTACTTAATTTGTGATGAAACTGTTGAGAAAGGGTACTTAATGTACGACAGTCAGTAAAAGTAATTTATCATCTTCCCGCTTCAGTGCTCACGTTATCAGCGAACTCATTTTCTGCATTCATCATGCAATCAGCCTATTATTTGCATATTAATCAGGCAGTGGACCATGAAAGAACTGCATCCCAGCCAAATGCTGCACTATCTCAGGAGAAACACTCAGTAATTATCATACATCAGTGTTATGATGTAGTAATTGATTATAACATCTTTCTGCTGCCCCTGGGGAGCTCCTCTGCTCACCCAGCTCCAGGCACTCCGGACAGATTGCTCTTTTCCTCCCCAAATCAAAGTCACCACTGCTGTTCTCTCCAAGTGCTATTTCTGTGCGGTATTGATCCTCCTCTTCCAATCTCATGAGGTATTTAAACTACGTGGAACAAACTGACTGTAACTCAGAGACGAGAGGGTCTAGCCGGGAGGAAGGCACATCCCTCTGGACTCAGCCTCTTGGCTTCAGAGGTGCTGCTCCAGCTTCCGAGAAAGTTTCCTTGTCGAGAGAAATGCGGCAACTTCAGTCCCTCCTCATTGCAAAGTTGGTACAAAGGCAGTTTGGCTGCTTTATTTAGGTGCCAAATGACAGACTAATTTTGGCCCTCTTGTAAAGGACAAACCCAACATCTGCCAATTCAGACTCGGGCTATATTTAGGAATCCAGTTCCAAAGGGAAGAACAAAACACAAAATCAAGATGAAGCCGGTGACGGAAGCCGCCTGGCTTGCTTCGTTCTCTCTGGGACCCGCTTTCTCACTCCTGAGCATGACCCTGGCCCAGGGACCAGTCAGCAGGGGGCTGGGCCCCGGGTCCTGGGCTGGCTGAGGGCCACTAGCAGGGAGAGGGCATGAAGCTGAAAGGCGGCACTGTCCTTGCACGGGAAAGAACCCTGGGCCACTGTGCATATCTTCCTTGGATCTAGCCTGGAAGGGGTTTCAAAGCAGCATGGACCCATATCACAGGCCAGATGGGTCATACACTTTCTGTTGCAAAACTTCATAAACCGGGCTCTGACTATGCCACTGATTTGTTGCTGGGTTCCCTTCCCTTCTACCCAGCTCCCAGCCTGAAACACAAGGGCATGCCTCTCGGGGTAACTGAGGCATCTGATTTTCTGTTAAGTGTTCATCTTGGATCTGATTTTATTTTATTATTATTTTTTAATAAATTTATTTATAAATCATTTCCACTTTGATCCACTTAGGGATCAAAGGTATTAGTGCTGCGCTTGGCACATAAAAGGTGCAAATATATGAGTTTCTTCATTGTACTCTTACCGCCTTTTAAAAATTACCTGAGGATTTTTAAGCATTTAAGCTTCTTCATCCCTCCCTGGAAGCAAACCATTGAAAACTGAAGTCCTCACTTGCACCTGTGACCTACTTTTGCCTCTTGTACTGAATGCCCAATGTACTGTAAATTCCCTTCTCCAAAGAAAGTCTAAGGGGAAGAGAAAGGAGATGTGTCCAGAGGCCCGTGACAAAGGCCTGCCGGGGCCTTCTCCTAACGGGCAGTTAGGGCGTGCCAGGACCGAGGGGTCCAGGCCAAGCAACCACGAGAAGCTGAGCGGGATGGCGCTGCCGCTCACCTGTGCCCACAGTCACCCCTGTATCCAGACGAGATGGCCTGGCTCTGCACTAGTTTGCCCCAGATGGCCTGAGCGATGACCTGTAGTCTTACTCTTGAAGCTCAAGATTCTGGGTGAACTTCATGGAATGGCAGATGGACAGACAATTTTCAGAGATGGACGGCATTTCAGGGAAGCCAGGGATCTGGAGAGCTGCATGCAGGCCATCCTGCAGCTGACCCTTCGTGCCGGCTGCCACCAGCCAGGCTCTCACTTGACGGTCTCCGCCCAAGGAGTGAGTGCTGGACCCGTTTTCTGTTTTAAAGCCAGGAGCCTGACATTTCACGTGCGCACGTACATTATTCTATAGCTATCTGTGCGCGCACGAAATGACATAACGGCAGTGGTTTCAAGGGCAGCAGTAGGAAAGCGAACACTCAAGTAGCACTTCCTCTGTGCCAGCCACTGCTCTGGAGGCTTTTATACATGAACTCATTTAAAACTCCTGAAGGTCTAGGAGATAGGTACTTTCTTTTTCCTATTTTAAAGAAGAAACTGAGACACAGAGAGGTCGAGTCACTTGCCCAAGGCCACACAGATGCTCGGTGGCCGAGACGAGATGAGCCCTCTGCAGTCGGCTCTGAGCCACCGCTCACACGTGCTCAAGGCTGCTCACCGCAGGATCGTTTCTTAGGTTCTGCTGTTAAAAATCAATCTAGGGACTTCCCTGGTAGCACAGTGGTTGGGAATCCGCCTGCCAATGCAGGGGACACGGGTTCGAGCCCTGGCCTGGGAAGATCCCACATGCCGCGGAGCAACTAAGCCCGTGTGCCACAAATACTGAGCCTGCACTCTAGAGCCCATGAGCCACAACTACTGAGCCCACGTGCTGCAACTACTGAAGCCTGCGCGCCTAGAGCCTGTGCTCTGCAACAAGAGAGGCCACAGCAATAAGAAGCCCACGCACCACAACAAAGAGTAGCCCCTGCTCGCCGCAACTAGAGAAAGCCCGCGCACAGCAAAGGACCCAACGCAGCCAAAAAAAATCAATCAGTAAATAAAAATAAATAAAATTAAAAAAAAATCAATCTAAATATCTCTCACTAGTGATTGGTTAAATAAAATATGGTATGTCCAGACACAGGAATTCCCTACAGCAGTGAAAAGAGGAGGAAATTCTTTATGTCCCAGCCTAGGGCCATCTCTACAGACTATTGCCAGGTGAGAAAAGCAAAGCACACCTTGAGCACTGCGTGCTCCCTTCTGTGTGCAACAAACATCTAGATGCAGAGACTCTCTGAAGGAAACGAACAGGAGGGCCTTGGGGTAGAGCACCTGGGGGCCTGGGGATGAGGGAGGAGGGTGACTTATTTTTGAAAAAGGGTGTAAGCTCTTTTAAATCCTGCATTTTGTAGCCACGATGCATTTTACTTATTCAAAAAAAAAAAAAAAACCCCAAAAAACCCACAAACCATAATTAAAAATAAAAGTCTCTTACTCTGGGTTACTCTGATTCTCTCGTCTTTTTTTGGAGAGACCCAGTGACAAATCCCACTCAAGGAGCAGAGACCCTTGGGGGCTGACTTGTGCAGAAGCAGCCTTTCCCAGGGATCGTGGTGACAGCATTTGCTGCTTTGAGACGAAAACATCGAGTGGGCGGTCTGGCTCAGTGGCTGCTGCTCCAGGGGTGCCTGTGCGGGGCCTGCAGGTACAGTGTGCTCTAGGGGAGGGCAGGCCGGGCCGGCTCGGCTCCACCCCGCCCCCCCCGCCCCCCCCACCGGCATCCCAGGAGTGAAAGGGCCTCTCCGTGCTCCCTCTGCCTTCCTGGGTAATGTTGCAGCGAGGCAGTTTCAGGGTCGTGCTCAGGCGCCACCAGGAATCCCACAAATGCCCGGAACGGCTAGGAGAGCTGAAAAGGCAGCACAGGCACGGAGGTAACGCAGGGAGGCGCAGCTTCCGGGGAGCTCATGAGAAGCCGTCCTCCCTCCCTCCAGCCTGAGGGCCGGGTGGGCACTGCCTTGCCCTCCCGCCCTCCGAGGCCGCTCTTGGGTGTGCTGAGCCTCAGCCTGCCTCTCCACGCTCTGGAAGCCCACCTCCTCTCAATAAAGAGCCGCCCACGGGGCGGCAGGCTGGGGGCATCCTGGGGCCCGGTGCCGCCACGGGGGCAGGTGACGGAGGTCACCTCAAAGGAGCAAGGAGCCCCCCTTCTGTCCTGATCTCCATACTTTTTTTCTTATCGTACGAGCCTTAAGGCGGCAACAGGAACCCTATTCTACATAAAGAAAAGACAAAATTCCTCCGTAATCCACTTTCCTTCTGTTACTTTAAAAGAAAAACAGAAGGCCTCTAAAGTCGGGGCTTCTACTATTTTCCCTTTTTTTCAAAGGTTCCGCACATGCCCCGTCCTCAGCCATCAATGAACGTCTGCACCCGCAGAGCTCTCCACCTGGAATGTTCTCCGCCCTGACCCCTTTGCCCTTCACGGCCCAGCCACCTCCTGGGGCGCCCTCAGCACCACGGGCCTCCCCACTGGCCTGCGCCCACATGTACCAGATGACAGACAAACGGTACATTGATTCCAGAAACCTGACTTTTCTGATCTTAGGATAGACAATTCCTTTATCGTGGCACTCTTGGTAACACTGAAATGCCGTCATGCAGGGCACAACCAAGAAAGAGAAATGAATGGGCACTCAGTTCTTCCGGCCACCAAGTTCACGGCCGGTGAGCGGGGGGCAGAGGCTGAGCCCCAGGACTAATGATGAGCAGAGCGGCCACCTGCTCAGGAGGGGTCACTTCCTAGCTCACACGTGGCTTTCCAGAATTCTCCTTTGTTTGTTTGTTTTTTTTAAAAATCCCATCCTGCTTTTTTAATTTTAATTAATTAATTAATTAATTTTTGGCTGTGTTGGGTCTTCGTTTCTGTGCGAGGGCTTTCTCTAGTTGTGGCAAGTGGGGCCCACTCTTCATCGCGGTGCGCGGGCCTCTCACTATCGCGGCCTCTCTTGTTGCGGAGCACAGGCTCCAGACGCGCAGGCTCAGTAGCTGTGGCTCACGGGCCTAGTTGCTCCGCGGCATGTGGGATCTTCCCAGACCAGGGCTTGAACCCGCGTCCCCTGCATTGGTTGGCAGACTCCCAACCACTGCGCCACCAGGGAAGCCCTCTTTTTTGTTTTTGATCTGTTGCCTATGGCCATGTACAAATCAGTTATGTATATACAAATCTTTTCAGCTATTCAAAATAAATGAGGGTTAGAAGAGTTCTTTTCAGAGAGCACCAATAGTTACTTTTACTGATGTATTTCCATGAAAGAGAAGAAAAAAAAAAGAGAGGAAAAAAAAAATCAACTCAGTTCTAGTCTAGGGCACTGAACAAAGAGTTTTGCCTGCTTTAGATGGTGCCATGGAATTCTCTGGGGGTTCGACTAGCCCTTCCTCTTCTTATTAATGTGCTATCCAAATGCCCCACCCTGACTTAGTCACCAAAACTGAGGAACTGATTGCTTATTCAAGGAAGCTGAGTTTAAAGCACTAAAACTGTGGACGTGTTCTCCTGGTCATTTCATGGGTACCGAGCAAGAGCCATTATGCATATTAAAAAGGAAGGCTGGCCTGTCACTAAACCGGGAGCTGTGGCCCTGAGACTCTCCGGCTGCGTAAGGCCATGTGCAGCATACAGCCCCGTGGTGCTCATGTCAGGGAGGGGGCACACGTGGGACCACCCACGTTAGAGAGGGACGCAGCTGCTATCTTCTCAAGAGGGAACTAACTGGTGGTCTGCTGAGTGAGAACAGGGACGAGGAGCCATGGAATTCTCCACGGCCGGAGAAGATTTGGAACCCGCAGTTCCTGCCTGACATGCTGGGAAAAAGCTGGGTATTTTATAATTAATCCGAGGAGACTGGGCCACCCTTTCGTCGGTACAGCTTGCAATAATCCATCTGGGCGTGGAAGCTTGTGAGCTACAGTAACGAAGTGCTCCCAGAGTAAAAAGTTACAAAGCTGAGCCCATGGGCGACTCCTGTCAGTTCTCCATAAGGTGAGGAGTGACTTGAGTCGCATTTAGAAAAATCTGTTCCTTCCCCTTTCTTTCTCCCCGCTTTGGAGTTGTCTCTTGTCTCCTTCTTTCCCTTGGGGCAAAAAGATTAATCACACCAAGGAACCATGAATATGAAATGAGCTTTAAGGAATGAAAGGGAAAAAAACAATCCAATTGTAGATCATATCTAACTAGGTACCTACGTACTACCTACACGGATGCACACACGTACATTACATCTCAAGGTTTTCTTCTTTAAAAAAAAAACACGCTCCTAACTGATAAGCAATGACCACAGGCCACACTCAGAGAAAACAAGCCTTACTTGGTCCCTCCTTTCTCCTTCTCTGAGTGCTTCCTTTGCTTCTCCTGAGCACTGCTATTGCTACGCAGGGCGAGGGTAGCAGGTGCATGATAGCTGGGATGGGAGACAAACAAACGGGAGACTCGGAGAACCAATCCCAAAGGACTACCTGCACCTCTGTCTTGCCATATTAGATTAACGACAACCCAAGACACTGGGGACTTTGAAAGAAGCCAACAGAAACACGTGTGTAAAGGGACTTCCCTGGTGGCGCAGTGGTTGAGAATCCGCCTGCCAATGCAGGGGACACGGGTTCGAGCCCTGGTCCAGGAAGATCGCACATGCTGCGGAGCAACTAAGCCCGCGTGCCCAGAGCCTGCGCTCCGCAACAAGAGAAGCCACCGCAATGAGGAGCCTTCGCACCGCAACAAAGAGCTTGCCGCAACTAGAGAAAGCCCGCGCGCAGCAACGAAGACCCAATGCAGCCAAAAATAAATAAATCTATATTAAAAAAAAATGTGAAACTAGACTACCAGGAAATATAGGAACAGGTAACTGATCTGAAGTTCTGTCCTTTAAAAACCGTTTTTGTTTTTTTTAAGTTACTCATATGATTGGCATGGAGCCCTCCTTTCTCCTCATCAAGGCCTCAACAGCGCAGGTCACTCACTGAAAGTGGCATCAACTCTCCTCAGTGTCCAAGGCCATCACCCCAAGTCTCGAGTCATCAAAGGAACATCCAGAAATGGTTACAACCACCAGGAGGAAAAAGTGATGATGCACTGGAAACTTCAGTTTCTCTCTCCTTCATCACAAACCTGATCGGCAAGTTTGACACAGAAATCATTAAGGAAGATGGAGACGCTGAGGGCAACAGGGCTGGGCAGAAAGAGGCAGACAGGAATTCTTAGCGAGGAAAACAGAGTCCCGTGTCAGCAGTTTGCTGTTTAGTTGAGTGAGGCCCTCCACCCTCCGGGGCACCTCATCGCCATGGTAACTAAGCACAGAGCCCTGCATTAGACCCACACGATCTCTGCTCAGACTGAGGCTGTGGACAGAAGGCGGGTCTTCCAAAGTCCTTCCACACCTGGGAGGCTGAACCGATGGCCGGGCCAGTTCGGCAGCCTGGATTCTCAGACACTGAGTGTTTCTCACCAATGTTCAGGAACAGACCAACCCAGGGTCAGAATTACCTTCCTGCAGCCACCTGCTGCCACCACGCTGAGCTGCCTTGGGCAGAGGCCTCATGGAGCCCACCAGCATGGACAGAGCGTCTTTCTGGGTCTGGGGGCCTCTTGGAAGGATTCCGTGGTAGCCACGGCGAGAGCAGGGAATCAGAATCCTGGAGAAATCCTAGGCCCGAGGCGTTACCCCCCTGCCTTTGGGGGAGCAATGCTGAATACTTCCTCCGAGACACTGTTTTTTTTTTTTTTTTTTTTTGGTCACACTGCGTGGCATGCGGGATCCTAGTTCCCCGCCCGTGCCCCCTGCATTGGAAGCGCGGAGTCTTAACCACTGGACCGCCAGGGAAGTCCA
Organism: Balaenoptera borealis; assembly: GCF_965194805.1. Classification (NCBI taxonomy): domain Eukaryota; kingdom Metazoa; phylum Chordata; class Mammalia; order Artiodactyla; family Balaenopteridae; genus Balaenoptera; species Balaenoptera borealis. Next base: position 80,621,557 of record NC_138872.1, read on the forward strand.
GACACTGATTTTTTAGGCTGTCAAAGATCCTGGGGTCTCCAATAGTCGTTCATCCCACTGATTTACCAACACTCATCATTATAAGAGAATTCTGTTTTTCAAATCTAAATTCCACATACCGAAAGGCACGGCTACTTTAATTTTTAGAAACACTCCTGAAAGGATAACTCTGATAGTAAAGAAATTTCAAACAAGGAAAACTACCACCCACAATCTTGCCACTATATGATCATCTGTCTTTTCATTCTGACAAGCACTTTCTAGTCTTTCCTGATCCAGAGAAACATTTTCGCTTAGCTACCATCATGACTTAAAAAAAAAAATTTCTATTTTCCTAGAATGTAAGAAATAAGTTTTCCACCTTTGTCCACAATCACCATAATTATTATTTCTACTGATGGCTTCCCAACTGCTGACTCACAACAGGCACGTCGAGTGAGAGGTTTGCCATCCACCTCCCGTCTTCTGGGGAGTGTCGAGAGGCCTGCCTGGGCCTCTTCACAGAAAGCAGGGGAAAGTGCTACAGCGCTCACTTGTACCCAGGGGCTCACTGCCTCCTGCCTCCCTCCCTCCTTCAATCTGCAGGCTCCCCAAGAGTTTAAATCTCCTTATTTTATAAAGTAATCTGATCTCTTACAAATATCACTTACACCTCTCGGAGGAGCCCTGTGAGTTGTTCCCAGGTTGGAAATGTGGCTGTCATGGGAACGTTGCAGCACGGCAGCGAGTGCTTGCTACACAATAAAAAGTAAAAAGCCATTCTTTAAGGATGTGTTCCGACACGGGGAAGGTTTTGGCATCCATCACAACCGACCTGGGACTGCAGGCGATTTCTTATTTTATTTTGGAACAAGGGGTTTTGATCTAAAAACCGTTAGTCACATTCTGCCAAGTTGGGTCCTGACTCTGATGGGGTAGCAGATACTCGGAGAGTTTAACAGGGGGCCAGCTTCCCATTAGAGCAAGAGGCAAGGAGAATTTTCCATGCAAACGTCCGCAAAACTCTAGCACAAACAACCACGTCCATTATTTTCTCTAATGTGTTTTGAACGGGCGCCAGTGCTGCGTAAGTTCTCCAGTACTTGCTAATGAAATTGGCCAACGCAGAAAGGCAGGGAGAAGGAAGTACACCTGATCCTTCCTAGAGGGCCAGCCACTCCATTTAGAGGGTCCAGCCAAGAAAACCAAGAGCCTGGGTTAGATACAGCCTTCCACCCCTCAAGATGGAACACCCAAAACACAAGAAAACGTCAACCGGGAACTTAGCTGCACCCAGCACACGCTGGCTGCATCTGTGTGCGGGTTTGGAGTTTCGAAGCGGTGGCGGCCGCTGCCGCCCAGCTGTTCCCCTCACGACACGTGTTTTCCCTCGTAAAACTTCCAGCAGGCTGGCGGGCTCCACGCTCCTCACTTAGCTTTGTTTGTGTTTTCAATGAATCAATGGGATATGGAGACTAATCAACATGTTTAGAAAAATAAAGAAAGAAAAAAAGAGGAACAGCTCACGACGCTGGCTGTTCCTGAGAGCTGGGTGGGAAAAGCCCGGCACAAGCGGGCACACGGGAAGGACAAGGAGGGGGTCCAGGAATCAGGGACGTGGGCCAGCCCGGGCTGCCGTGTCCAGGAGTCCGCGTGGCGGAGATGTGACCTCAAAGACCGGGCCTCGGGGCTCTCAGATGCCGCCCGGAAGCAGCCCCAGCTCCTGGGCCCGGGCTCCAGGCCCTGCACCACCTGCTCCCAGGCTGGACCCCAACCTCAGTCCCACTCTCCTGAGTGTCATGCCCTGAACTGCAATGCCCGTTCCTTGTCCCCTGTCCCCTGCTATGAGACTGGAAGCCCCCTGAGCACAGAATCTGTCTCTGACTTGGACCCCAGCCCCCAGCCCCGAACACAGGGCCTCACACCTAGAAGCCAATGCACTGATGAAAGAACACGGTGAGGAACAAGAAAACGCTGGAGGAACCTGCACTCGGCCGTCGACTCTCTCCTTCTCCATTAGAAACTATGACCTCGACGAATCCAGTTTGCCTAGAGGGTACCATGTTTTCACCTCACCGGATCCAGAACGAGGGATCCTTCAAGTCTCCCCAGTACAGCCCAGAGGAAAACACAAAAGGCAGGGAAATGTTTCATTCAAAACACCAGACATGGCTAGTTACCTGAGCTCACGCAGCCCTGCTGCAGGGGGTCCTGGAGTGACGTCATGGAGTGCAGGACTAAACGAGAGAAAGGGGTACAGTTAAACGAGGAAACAAACTTGGGGGGTTACAGCTTCCTAATACCTGGAGCACAGCAGAGGGGGCACAGCAATAAGGGCCCCAAAAGCCCAAGGGAGGGTACCCACTCCTTACGGGGAGGGCCAGAACGGGGCGGGGGTTGGGTGTCCACGCTGGCAGGCAAAGCGCTGCCGGTAGAAAGCTGGGCCACTGGCTGGAGAGCAGGCGGAAGCCGTCACCCATGAGATCTTTCATTCTGTTCCTTTGGCTGATTTCCTTTCCTGATTCCCTGATTTAGCTACTTGACTTTTACCTATATTTATGTATAAACAGCATTTTCCTAATTGGTAACTCATTTTCTGCTGCTTATAAAATTAGCTAGGCACAATCTTCTCTCTCCTAAAAACTGAGTCAGTCCCATGGCAACAGGTGGTGGAGGAAGGGGGGCGGTTCTCAGGCAGCAGCTGACAGCGTGGCCGGTGGTCTCCCCGCACAGGGCTCCCCTCCCCCACCGCCTGCAGCAGCCCAGGGCGGGGCTGCCCTTACCTGGCCCTTGCTGCTGTCCTTGGACAGGCAGGACGCCCTGGCCCAGCTCGCCGTTCAGCCAGAGCTGCATCCGGATGAAGGGTTCGCGGCCTTTTTGGGTCAGCTTGCTCCATGGCTTCGGCCGGGACAGCATGTCGCTGACACTGCCCTGGGACAGGCCCAGCACCTGGAATGGCGACCAAAGACACACAGCATCAGCACCCCGGATTCGGTGTGAGGCCGCAGAATGTGTTAGTGATACACGCATGGCCATGTGGAGGCGTGGTCGGGATGGATGGCACACGGGGAGCACTCCTGGGGCCGAGCACGGAACCAACCCCTGGGGGCGGGTGGCAACAGCCTGGGGTGGGGGATAAGCTTTTCAAGGTCACCAGTGGGCTGATGCCCTGGCACGGGGAGCCACAGTCATAGTCGCAGCTTTCAGCTCCCAGGGAGAGGAGTGTGGGCAAACGGAGGGGAGGGGCTCCCCCCAGGGTCTCGATCCTGCCAAGCCTGCAGGGCTGTCGTCCTGACAACCTGAGGAGGAAGCACTGAAACCATGTTGCTCTTTGCCTGGCGGCACCAGCAAAGGCCGAGGTGCTGGGGGCCAAGGACCCCTTTAGAGCAGGAGCAACGGATGCCGGCGGGACACGGGCGCCCGTCTCCTTTGCTGGCGCCGGGCCAGCCTGGCATTTACAAAGGTCTGCTCTCTCTGATCACATCCTGCTCGATGGTAGGGGCCCAGAGGTGAGCTGGTGGCAACCGAGGAGCCAGCCTGGGAGTGAAGCTCACTGCAGACGATCGACAAGTTGCACGTACATACCCGACTTTGTTACGCTCACATATGGCCATACATATGTATGGGCACAAACACCCCCCACAGGACACAGATGCAGCCCAGAGATATTTAGGGGCTGCATCCGATCACTCTTTGAAAAGTTCTCAAGTTCCAGAATAAACTGCACTCATGGGCCAAACAAGTTCAATGCTATTAAGTCTCTGCTAAATTTAAGGCATGAGCACAAATGTCTATTTAAATGTTCTCAAATGATATTTTTACAACGCTGAACTAGAAATTTCAAGGGACTTTAAATTCTCATCCTCATTTCTATTCACCCCCTCACCTTTTGCAAAGTCGGGACAAAGAGCTCACAACCGTATTTCAAGGATTCATAGCACAGTACATCGCAAACACTGAACTCAAGGCAGGACCCGGTAAGGCGGGTAGGAAGGTGTGGGGCGGGCCACTGCTGACCCAGCCACGTGGCCCTCGGGGAGGCTGTCTTTTTTTTCTTTTTGCGGCATTGGGTCTTCGTTGCTGCACGAGGGCTTTCTCTAGTTGCGGCGAGCGGGGGCTACTCTTCGTTGCGGTGCGCTGGCTTCTCGTTGTGGCGGCTTCTCTTGTCGTGGAGCGCGGGCTCTAGGCGCGGAGGCTTCAGTAGTTGTGGCTCACGGGTCCTAGAGCGCAGGTTCAGCAGTTGTGGCGCACGGGCTTAAGTTGCCCCGCGGCATGTGGGATCTTCCCGGACCAGGGCTCGAACCCGTGTCCCCTGCACTAGCAGGCGGATTCTTAACCACTGCGCCACCAGGGAAGTCCCGGGGAGGCTGCCTTTTAGGGGACTGGAGCGCTTCTCATTATGCTCAGCAATTCATTGTTTAATCTAAGACTATCCCGGGGTATTATGTTTATCTTATATTTTGCAGGCCTGGTAAATCCCCATTATCCAGAATCTCAGTGACCGGGAAGTGCCAAGAACAGAAAGGGTCTGGGATCTCATCCACAAACCATGGCCTTTCATGAGCCAGGGATGGCCGACATGGAAACAAGGGTCTTCGGGGCCAGTCCTGGGCACAGCCTGGGCTCTGTGCAGCTCTGCCCGTGCCACCTCTGGCTGTGCATCCCTGGGCAGGTTGCTTCACCCCTCTGGCGCCCCAAGCACGTTCTGAATTATGAGAGAGGTACAACTATGCTTTACATTGCTGTTTCTATCGAGTGCCTTCTGGTTCTCTGCACGCTGGTCGTCTCTCTCTGTGATCAGATCAGATCCTTTTGGCCGAAACAGCCTGCAGAGGCGCCTCTGGGCTCCACTTGGCTGGGGGGACAGAACTCGATTCAGTCACCTGCTAGCTTGGGGCACATAGTTAACTTCCCTGAGCCTCGGTTTCCTCATCTGTCAAATGGCGACTTTGCCACCCCCTCACAGTGTGACAAGAGGTCTAAAGGACTGCAGAGGGTGAGAGGGCCTCACCCAGAACCTGGCCCCCAACGGGGATGCCGCAAATGGAGCGTTTACTGGCCAGCCTCCCCGGAAGTTTGGGAGTGGACGAGCCACAATGCTCTTTGGTTAATTAAGTGGGTGACGGCCACATCCTCCAGACAGATACGCAGTCCTAAGCAGTGAAGGGAGATGGGAAGACCCAGGCTCCCAAATCGAGTCCCTTACCTTCTCCCCGAAGATCCTCTGACAGATGCCGTTCTTGGCCAGCTTCTCCTTCACCTGCCGGGTGAGCTCGATGGTGTCCACATCCTGGTACATGTAGATCTCGTACTGCTCGGGGGTCAGCGGAGGGACCGAGGGCTTGGTGGGCTTCGACAGGGGCACGATGGGGGAGGAGGGCAGAGGGCTGTTCTGGGGTGTCTCGCTGCGGCTGGCTCCGGTGAGGCTCAGCTCTGAGCTCTGGGAGTACGGCGACTCGGCGCTGGGCCAGTCCTTCCAGTATTCTGACGACGAGGGGCCCTGGAGCTGGCCGCGCTCGGCCCGCGCCTGCCCGCCACTGCCGCCGCCGCCTTTTTCTTTCCCGCCGCTGGCTTCTTCAGCCTTGGGGTCTTCGGGGGGAGCGCTGCTCTTCCTCTCGGGCTGGACGGCGCTCCACCAGTGGTCCTTCCACACGCCGCCGCGGCCCAGCTCGCTCTTCACGTGTCTGAGGACCCCCTGTGCGGAGTCGGCTGCCCCCGGGAGGTCCGGCCCGGGCACGTCCTGGGACTCCTTCTTCAGGGCCGGGGGGTTGGGCAGAGCGGGGGCGCTGGAGTCGGGAGCCGAGGGGGGCTTCTTCAGGGAGACGGCTAATGGAGAGTAACCGGACACCGACGACATGGGCGAGGCGGGTATTAGCTTGGGGGTCAGGATGGCGATGTCCGTCTGGGACAGCGGCGCTGGCTTTAAGGCGGGGTCGAGGGCGGCCTGCTGGGCCTCCATCTCGCGGCGGGCCTGCTGCAGGATGGAGCGGATGGCGTCGTCGGAGTTCCCGCTGCTGGACGCCGAGGAAGGCTGGGCCGGCTCTGCTGCGGAGCAAACACAGAGGTGAGACGGTGGCGGCACCGCCCCGTGCTTTTTCACTCCACTTCATCCTGACCTGACCTGCCACCGCATGCAGGTTACCGGGGAGAACCTCACGGCTCTGTTTCTCCAACGTTTCCCCCGTCGTGAAACGTTCACGCACCCTGTCCGAGCGGTGACAGAGGGGCCAACGTGCCTGCTGTGCGACCACGTGGCCTCCGCGACACACCAGCCGAAGGGGTAAGTTGTGATCACGCGTGTGATGGGGGGCGGGGGGGGGGTACGTGTGCAAATGCTCTGTGACTCTCTTTCCGGGATGACTTTAAACTTAACATTCTCATGTGCTATATCCCAAAATTCCAGTGCTTTTGTTAGCTCAGATCCCCTTCCGGGTGGGTGACTACGGTGCAGCCACCAAGGGGGAGGGGGAGGGCCAACGGGGGGGGGGTCAGTGGGCAGGCCCTAGCTCAGGAACCCAGGGGAGTGACCAGGTGGTGGCAGGGCCTAAGCGGTCACAGCTGCCTGCAGCCAGGCCTGGTGGGGCCTCGCGACCATGTCTGTGGTGGAAGGACTCCACGGAGCAGGGGCTTCGTGGGCACAGGGCAGGGGTGTGTCTGTGCTGAACCCCGGGTAGAGCACTCAGGTTTCCTCTCTAGCGGAAGGTCTGAGCTGAATCTACAGCCTGGCGCGCCTCTCAATCAAAGCCCAGCCGGAGAGAAGCTGAAATGTGGGTGTTCTCTTACACAAGGCAGCTCTCCGGGCGCTCTGAGCGCCGACTCCTGAAGCGGACTGACTGCGGAGGTGGGGATAACCACCCTTCAACACTCCCTGCTCCTCCCTGGCAACGTTTGTTCCGTAAAGCAGCTGTGGTCAAGTACATACCCAAGTAGCAAAAGCCTGTGTTGCATTTAAAAAAGGGAATCTGATACAAACTACTTGCTAATTTAAGTCACGGAGATTCTAGGCCAGGGGTACATTCTTGAGTCAATGCTAGGGAATGACCTAGAATGGTAACTATTAGCAAAATAGACATCACACAGACCTGCTCCCCTCTGTGCTTGCCTAAAGGCTTGAAAACATACATTCTATTTTTTTTTTTTAACAAAGTTAATCACTGCTGACCAGAACGCTCATGACAATTCTTTTAACTAAGTGTGGAAGACAGTGGTCGAAGACTTGGACTCCGTACCGGTTTTCTGTACTTGCAGCTCCCTTTTGGCTTGTTCCAGGATGGACTTGATTGCTTCATCGGACCCGGTCTCTGAGGCTCGGATCCGGGTGGTGATGTTACCTGCAGGGAGAAGCCACACCAACGACATCAAACTCACACCTGGAACAAAATTTAGGGCTGCACAAAGACGTCATTCTGATAAATAGCTGCCGAGTTGAGGCCGGTGATGACACGGAGGCAAGCGTGGCCTCCCGTTTACCTGTACCTGCTGTGCGTGCAACTTCACAGCAGGTACCACGGCCCCGGGGCAGGAAGGGCTTCCTACTGACTCCACCTGGCGTCAGACAGTATTCAGCCAGTGGGACAAGCTCTCACATTACCCAAGCTGGACGTCACCCGTGGGTTGGGACCAGGGAGAGCGAATCATTTAATCCGGTATAAGAAAAAGATGAAGGATTAAAAGGCAACGCTTTTTTTGTGAGTCATTTAAAAACAACTCCAACAGCTGCTTTGGCTTGGGACTACGTTCAAGGCTTTGTACGTGTCCTTGAGGCCAGTATCCCAGAGCGGAAAAATGGGTAGAGAGGGCAAGGGGTGGAGGCTGATTATCTCGCTATCGTTTGCTCGTACAAGGTGAAGAGGCTGAAGGCTTGAGTTAAAATTTTCGGGTCTCTTATCACATACTATCTTTTGAAAATTTATGAACAAGGAGAGAAGCCTGCGGACATTCCTAAAGGACAAGAATTCCGTCTTTCGGTCACGTGGTGATGCTCTGCCGAGCGGCCACGTGCACAGACGCACTGAAGCTACTACGGCCCGGGGGCTGGCCCCGGTTCTTCCCGGAAGCCGTCCACGTGTTTGAATTGGTCACTACCTCACTAAGTGTGAACCGCCACATTAAACCATTTAAAAAGAAGCAAACCACCGGGACAAAACCCCATCAAAGCTGCGACTCCGAGGAGTGCCATGGGGGCTGGCAAGCCAGTTCCACTTGGGATCTGTCCCCTCTGTCATGCCCTCGACATATTTCATAGTTCAGGGAAGGTACAAGGAAGCAGCAGTATCTCATCTGACTCAGTCACCTGATTCTTCTCAGAGCAACAAATGTTACTCTTTCACCTGCTTCTGAGAAAATGGGGAAAGGCGTAATTTGAATCTAAGAGGGGGGGCGGGTGTGGGATTCGCATTTTGGGGCTCATCTTAGCGGTGCCGCCCCCTCCTGCGCTCAGTAGAGCGCGGGCAGCTCAGGGGGAAGGGGCCGTGCGTACTTGAACCCGTGCTTTGTTTTATACTTACTAGCTCTGTTTTTCCATCAGGTTCCAGGCCAGAATCACACTGTACAGTTTTAACCCAAATACACAGCTAAGGACATGCTGCTTCCTAGGTTACTAACTGCAAAGAAAAACACCTGCCTGCAACATACCTTCAGACCCATTTCTTCGTTTCGGTACTTCCTGAAATAGTCTGTTCAGGCTCTGGCCTGGATTCTCTGTTGAAAAACAAGTGTGGTAAGAACAAAACAATCAGGGGGATGGTGGTGTTGACGATATGGGCTGCGTGATATGAAATCTGAGCCGCCTGTCACTACAGAGAGGGCTCAGGGCTGCCTGTGCCACTTCGGAGTCACTGGAAACTTCGGAGAGGCCCTTCCCTGGCTGAGCGGCTCACAGAGGCCACGGCTCTGCCACCAGAGGGGATTAGATGGACCTAGGTGGCGGCCTGCGGCACCAGCGCCACGGGGGTCAAACGGAGGGAGCAGGGCCGCCAAGCGGATCGCCCACCAGCCCCGGAACAAAGCTCGCATTAATCATCCAAAGACAGTCAGTTTCGGTTAACATCGCCGTGAAAGGCTCGGTGCCTTTTGTGCAAATGGACGCTGTTTGACGCGTCTCCCTTCTCTGAGTCTAAATCTCAAGTGCGTCTGAGAAGAGTCCCTTTCTCTATCACTGCTGACTTAGCAGAAGGATCCCCTGTCGTTAAAGAGGGAAGGAGGTCTTGCAGTTAGGGACGGGACGGACTTTTAATCTTTTTATGGGCGGGGGGTAGGAAGTGTGTTTTAATACCACTTTCATGTATCTTACTCAAGGCAGGCATGTTTCGCCGGTAATGCTAAACAGATCGCTAGCGGGACGTAAACACGGGGAGCGTGACCGTGGGCCTCGCTCCCACTGGTGCGGAGGGAGGAGGGGGGCGCACGCGGTCGGCTTGCCCTCCGCGTGGACCCAGCGTCGCGTGAGGACTGCCCCCGGCCAATGCCGCTGCTCTAGGGCCGGGTGGTACCCACGGGCCCCTCCCCACGTGAGGCCAGCACCGAAGGCCGGAAGGATTGCTGGACACGAAACGCATCAGAACGTCGAGCGTGAGGTAATTCCCTCCGACTCAGTACGTGGTATCGAAATAGCGAGTCTACTACGCGTGAGGTGCTGAGTGATTTTCAGAGGCCAGACCCCCCCCCCACCCCCAAGTCTAACAGCCTTAGCTCATGCCCCTCGGCCCTGAGCTCTGGCAATGGCAGGACTGAGAGCTGTACCCGGTGTGATGCACAAATGTCTCATCACACACACACACACACACACACACACACAGACACACCTCTCCATGACGGGCTCACACGTGGGCACCAACCCGTGAGTCTCTCACCTCTCTGTCTGCCTTGGATGCTGCGAAGAGCCAGGATGTTCTGCTCGTCCGAGAGGAACTGCTTCATCTTGTGAAACGGCTCCTTGCCGCGAACCGTCAGTTTATTCCACGGCTTGGGCCGGGCCAGAATCTCGCTCACGGACCCTTGAGACAGTCCCAAGACATAGTGTCCGAAAATGCGCTGTCCGATATTGTGCTTGATCAGCTGCTCTTTCACCTGCCGGGCGATTTCTGCAGTGTCTATCTCCTCGCCCTCGGAGATGCTCCCAGCACTTTCTGACTGGCTGGGAGACGGGGCCATGCCATTTACATCAGGGCTTTGTTGTAATGGACTTTGGGAAGATATGGAGTTTGTGCTGTATGGACCTGTTGAAAAAATCATGCTTGTGCTTCCTGCTTCCTGCATGGCCTTGGAGTAGAAGGACTGCATTAGCTGTCGTTGGAGGAGAGAGTTTAGTGCAAATTTTCCCGTAGAAGCCAGGGGCAGGCTGGGGCTTGCCAGGGATGAGCTGAAAAAGTCTTGCGTTAACCCCGCTGGTGAGAACTGGTGTGTACCATTAGTATTGGAAGCCTGCTCCCCCGTGTTGCGGGGCAACTGAGAAGGAGGGGAGGCCGGCAAAGGTCCAGGACGCCGACTCTCAGGCTGGTCTTTCCCTTTTCTCCTGGCTGACCCTACAAGGAAGGGCAAACATAATGCATTATGGGGGATTCAAAAGGGAAAAAAAACCAAGACCAAGATGCAAAGTTTGCCCCGCAAAAGGGAAAAAAAAAAAGTGCAGATTTTTTTTTTTTTTTTTTACAAGGGCCAATGAGGTGTGTTGGTTTGTTTTTCAATTGAATTTTTAAATTAGCCAAACGAGGCCCCCCGAAACAAGCAACATGCATTTCATGTTTGCACCTTTCTTGTACGTTGCAGCCTGGAGAGTTCCCCTTGACATAGACTCAAACTCCTAACGTGACAAGGAGCCGGTACCACACACAGTAAAGAGTCGGCAGGTCGCGGGCCTCTCATCGGGCCTCTAGCATTTGAGCTATAACCAGAAGGGCCCCACCTGAGGAGCAGCAAACACTGACATTTTGGGACCAACGGATTCTCACACCACTTGCTCTGAGGCGAATGCACCGCACCGAGTCCACTCGATCGAAGGCACGCACATTTTAAGAATGAAATATCATCGGAGCCCGAGACACTCTTAAACGCTTTACCAGCTGCCAAAACCCGAAGCAGTCAGTGACGCCACCACTTTGGGATGAGCAAAGAAAGGCTAAGGATGGGGGAGGCGTTCCCAAGGAAAACCTGACAAAGGAAGAAAAGCTCCACTGAGCCGGGAAGGGCAGGGCCTGGCCCTGGAAGCAGCCCCGGAAACACCACAGGAGAGGCCACACAACCAAGAAGAGACCAGAAAAGCCACCGTCCGCGAGCGAGCGCCCTCGTGGGCTCTCCCGCAGCACGGTCCTGCCTGCGCTCCGCAGACGCCCTGCGGCCACGCACCTCGCCTGGACCGTCTCGGAGCGGGTGGGGGCGGGGGGGTGAGGAGGACGAGGAGGAGACGGACACTCGTTAGTCAAGGTTCTCATCGCCCAGTGACGCCCGCCATGCATCGGCCCAGACTCACGGTTCGTCTTCCTCTTCCTCGACCCCGGGAGGGGCCAAGCGGACGCGAGACCCTGTCAACCTACCACTCAGGTCGCTGTTGGAGATGCGCAGCGCGGCGTTCTCGGACTGCAGCGAGCGGTTCTTCTCCAGCAGCAGTACCTCCAGGGGCCTGGATGAGTCCTAGACGGGGCAGAGCGGGGCTCACCGCGGGGCCGCCAGACCCCCAGGATCCCCGCTCTGACCTGACCACCCCCCGCCCTGCCCCCGAGGGTGCTCCACGCACGTGGAGAACACTCGAGTTCCTTTCTGAGATGACTCATTTCAGTTGAAGTAATTTCTCTCTTTCTAGGCTCACACAGCTTCCAGACAGCTAATAATTCCCTCTTCTGTCCCCAAACCCGAGCATCTAGACCTAAGCTTTGTTAGGCAATGGGAGCCACAAACCTGTCAGAAAGGCCCGCAAAGGTGATCTCTTTTGGGTGCCAACCACCAAGAGTCAGCGGCTGCCTTCTGGGCATCAGGAGCGGGATTCCACGTGATGACTTACAATTTTAACTGGCCACTGGGTTACCGTGTGCCATTGTCATCTTGCCCGTTTCTTGTCCACGTGAGGCAGTAGATAATAAAAATTCCTAAGTCAGTCAGTCCATTTGGGGCTGATCTTTTAACACAACCTGAAATTGTTTGTACCCATGTTCTTGGTACCTGCCCAAGTTAAACTGCAATTTCACGTGAACGCAGTTACCAGTTTGAAAGACACTAACTTTTCTCTTCTTGCCCCTTTTAAGTTAAAGATAATTTGCTTTAACTTGGTGAAATATTCTTGAGGAGAAACTCCGCGATGGTGAAGCAGTGACGCGGACGCTCACGCACACGGAAAGCAAAGGGAGACCATGTACCTGCGTCCCAGCTCCCTCGGCCGGAGCAAACTCCATGGACTTCAGGATGCTGCGGAGAGCAAGACAGAGCCGTTAGCCCTGCTCGGACCTTTGGGGGCAGCCGCACTCACGAGCGGTCACGGCACCGCTTCCTGCTCTCCAGGAACCGAGGAGCTGACAACTTTAACAACTTCCCTGGCAGCTTTATCATCTGATAGCGTCTCTGGAATAACTATTCGACTAGCAGTTGGCCAGCGAAAGTTTCTTGCCCAGCATGTAAATCATTCCATATGGAATCACACCAGGTCTGTTCAGAGTATAATTTTAAAGTTGAGCTGAACGCAGACGTAACACTGCTGTAAGTGGAATGTATTTGTAAAGCTGAGAAGGGCTGAAAAAGCTGTAACGAGGAAGCCGGGGAGAGGAACCTATGCCCCGGGCCGCTGCCCCTCAGGTACACTTGGCAGCTGCCGCCCGGGGATGGGCCAGGAGCGAGGGCCCACCGCTGGATGGCTCAAAGGCGGCAGCGGACCGTCTGCAGCCCAGGCTGGGGAAGGAGCCACTGCCAAGGTGTGGGCGCCAGGGCTTACGTCTCCTTTGTTCTCCTTACCATGGAAACCGCTCCGGTTTCGGCCTGTGTCAACAAGTCCGAGAGCTGAGGGAGCGCGGGTGCCCAGGACTGCTGTTCGCAGCGTTCCGCACACGTGGACACTCCTTTCTTTCTGTGGGTCCACGTGGCCCCAAGGAGCCCAGGCGCTCCCCTCACGCTTGAGGCGGGAAGGTGAGAAAGAGGGCAGCTTCCATCCCGGGCACCGGGCCTCCTGCGCTCTCCCAGCTGTGACTCTAGCCTCGGCCCTTCTTTAAGATTAACGGCAGTGCCATCCGGACAGCACAGCGTGCCCGGGGCCCAGGGCCCCCTCTGTGACACGGCCCCCGGGAGGTTCAGTAAGGAGCCGACCGCTCTTAGCTTTCCTGTGGTTGTATCTTTGTAGTGGCCCCTGTCGGGTAAACTAACAAAATGGGAACAGGGAGGAGCTCATAATTTTGTTTTATGATGAGCTACTACCGAGAATAATAAGAACCCTGGGCCGCATTGCATCAGCCAGGAGAGAAGAGGCGGGCAGTCTGGACAAGCCTGTCTTTCCTTCGTGGCTGTCACACTGTTTGCAGCTATATTCTTGTCTGAGGGCCTCTTTAGGATCATGTAAGAAACGACTAAGTGCGTCTGAATTTATACGGGAAACATCAGGGTCTTTTCATTTATTGACCAAGTTTACCGACAGCTACTACGTGCCTGGCGCTGTGCAGACTCAGAACCACTCCTCATCCTCAGGGACCCTACAGGTGATTCTGGGTGGAAGACAAGATCCAAACAGCACCAGCAGGAGGAAACCCGGGCAGGAGACGGCTCTGTCTCATGAGATGTCAGTGTTTGTGAAGGGCCTTGAAGGAGCAAAATGCTTTACAGACTCCTGGGGTGGGGTACGGTGGGGACCTCAGGGGAAGAGATGGGACGCAATGGGCGCTGGTGTGCATCCAGAGGGCGTGTGGATCACCAGGAATTGGGAAGCCAGAGACACCTTCTAGCAGAAGAGCCACCTGAATGGGGCCGTGCTGGGGCCGTGGTGGGCACATGTAGCAGAAGGGCTGGCAGGAATGTGGGAGGCTGTCCTGGGAGAGGGTGAGGGCCGGCGAGTGGCCGGGCAGGAGCAGCCTGGGGCCAAGAAGCCTTGGCTCTCGGTGAGAGAGGTGAGCTCAGAGGAGGGGGTGTGGGACCGGCCTCAGCCTGGGAAGGGCGGGGGCTCGGGAGAAGACCTTCAAGTCAGTTTTTCCGATTCAACACTAGGGAGGGTGCACATTGTCTTTTTTTTTTCTTTTGAGGCGGGAAGAAGAGGGAAAGGGATGGGGAGGCGGGTAGAGAAGTAAAAAATATACCTCCCGGAAATGGGGTTGGGGAGAGGGCAGAGCTCAAAGCAGCTGGACCTGCAGAGAGTTGAGGGGCTGTCCGAGGAGGCGTGCACAGGCCCCCTGTGTCATGCGGGCGAGGATGCGCGGGGAGAGAAGGGAGCGGATCTCCCGGGAGTCACCCCGCCAGCGAGAAGACTCCTGACGCAGGGGCGAGAAGGTCGAAGGGCCTTCCAGTGGGCTTTTTTAGCAAACCCGCGGGAATGGAATTAAGAATCTGAAGAACAGCATGGGGAGTGGGTGTAGGCTTATTTTAAAAGGAGAAATTAAAAATGTCAGCGAGAGCGAAGAGCTGATGGGAGGGGTAGGAAGGAAGGGACCAGCGTGGCGGGGTCAGCCTGGAGAGACGGGGGTGGGGAGAAGCCGAGACCAGAGGAGTCGTTTCGAGGCAAAGGCTCCGGGAGCCGCGGGCGTCTGTCCCCTCCGTCAGGCAGAGCACTGGGGGGGTCTGCTGAGGGGTCGGGGTGCAGCTGGGGGCAGAAGGGTATGCCGAGGGCGTGGCAAGGCCCCGGGAAGCAGAGGCGGCCAGCAGCAGGGGAGAGGCCTGGAGCCCGCAGGGACCCAGGCCCAGGGACTCCTCTGCAGTGTTTGCCAACCTGGCTGGGGAGGAGGGGGCAGCTCGGGTGAGACTCTCCGAGGCGAGGGAGGAGGACAAGGGGGGGGGGGTGTGTGCACTGTGGCGGGCACTGCCCGTGAGCTCTAGGCGGGCCAAGGGCAGCTCAGGGGAAGGAGTTTGAGGCGGGAGGGTCAGGCTGGGCGCCGGGGCCCGAGGAGGGAGCTTCTAAGCGTGAGAACATGAGCATCAGAACCAAAGGATGACAAGCTCTCAGCTGCTGCCTCTCGGGTGGAGGCCGGGGGAAGAAAGTCCCATAGTTTAAGCCAGGGAGGTGTGAGGCCTCAATTGGAAAATGTTTCCTTGCTCCGTTCTCCTTCTGTTTGGGGAACTTACAGCTGAAAAATAAGCTCATATTTTACATTTCCTATAAAGGCAGTATCTCCCCTGATTCCGTGCATATTGGCAATTTTTATGCACTGAGTTTCATAAAAAGTCCAAAGAATTCAGGCATAGGCCTGAGTGCAAACACCTGCCATGTTGGGTAGCCCGGGATGCGGCCCAGTGGTGGAGGTCAGCCGAGGACCCCGCAGCTGCCCCCTCGCTGACATGGTGTTTCCTTAGCAAATGTCCCCAGCGAGCCCTGGCTTGTGAATGGCCGCGTTGCGTCTCCAAACTTACTTTAGCTCTTTCTTCACCTCTTCATAGTCAGCCTGTCCTTTGAGTTTTTCTTCCAGTTGCTGAAAACAGAGAGGGATTTTATTAGTGGTCGTGTCTGAAAAAGGCTGATGGGCTTTGCCATAGACTGAATGTGGTGTGTCCCCCCAAATTCAAATGTCGAGATCCTAACCCCCAACATGGTGATGGCATCAGGAGGTGGCGCTATTGGGAGGTGTTGAGGTCATGAGTGGAACTAGTGACTTAAAAGAGACACCCGAGAGGCCCCTCGCCGTTTCCACCATGTGAGGACACAGCAGGAAGGCGGCAGTCTGTGAACCAAGAAGGGAGCCCTCTACAGACACAGAAAATGCTGGAGCCTCATCTTGGACTTCCAGCCTCAGAACTGTGAGAAACAAGTGTCTGTTGTTTACATCACCTGGTCTCTGGTATCCCGTCATGGCAGCCCCAACGGGCTAAGACCCTTCACTGACTACGTCCCCTGTAAAGCATCCAGCAGCCCCGAGGGAGCCCAGACATGCGCAGTGAAAGGTGACAACTGTGGAGTCGCCCCTTGTCCTTTGCTTGGTGCCTGATGTTGAGTGGGCACAGGCGTGCGTGCGCACCACACACACACACACGGCAACCATAAGGTTGTAACATAAAACCCAATGAAAGTAGAAGGAAAAAGCTTTACAGAAGTGGAAAATCGAACAAGGAAAAGGCCATTTTGTATGAAATCCCACAAAATGGCCAACAGGATGAAGAGACGCTCTCCTGGTGTTTTAAAAGCAGCGTGTGGCTTTTCACAAACTACGTGAGGCCAGCTGACACGTACAGCTAGTTGTCAACACCTTTGGTGGGACCCTGCTGATAAGAGATACGGCCCTTTTGTCACTGAGGTCAGCATCAGATAGGCACCAGGGAAAATGCGTTTGTACTTCTGGAGGAATCCCCCCAGACGCGGGGATTTTAGCAGTGGAGGCCGGTCCGCTGGGTGGTCAGTGGTTTCTCCGACAGACGGTCCTGCAGGGAGGGCCCTCGCAGGGCACCCTGGCCAGCAGGGCCACGGCTGGGCATGGCTGACTCCCTGGCCCTAGAATGCCCTTCAGAGGGAAGGTCAGGGGCCCTTTGGCAAGCTTCCCAGGTACGGTGATGTTCTGCTGTGCTCCATTCACCTCTGTGAGCTCACTTGGTACCCATGTGGCTGTTTGTGCCCAGAGCCCTGCGGGGCCTTCTTGCCAGGAAGAGCCTTTGCTATAGAGTGGTCGGCAGAGGGTGCTTCCTTCTGTGAAGATGCTTTTGGCCTAGTTTGTTTTTGCCCTTCCCCCCTCAACCAAAGGAGTTCCTTGTGGGAAGTAAGATGGCTTGACATAAAACACAAAGACTCAGCCAGCAGGGGGTCCTGACCATTTAGCATCTTTCCAAGCCTGGGGTGAACGAATTCCAATTCTTGAATCAACAGGCCTTTCCCATCCCCAGGGCTTCTAGTTACCTTTTTAGGCTCTACTTGACCAGCCACGTCTATGATCACAGTTTAAAGCCGACTGAGAACATTCTAGAGTTTGGGGAGAAGAGTCCCACCTGGCCCACTAGCCTTGATGCTCACCTGAATCCCACATGGCCCCATTTAGCCCATCTTTTCCGGTTGCCTTTGCTGGCGGTTTCTTGTGTGTGTATTTTCCATTGTGTAGAATTGCTCTGCCCTAGTTCCTTTTTAAGACCTCTTGCCTGTATTATAATGGTTTCTCCTCATAATCAAACAGGGTAGCATGCACTCATTTTCCGACGAAAGACGCTCAGAAAGTGCTCATGAAGACGTGATTCTTTCATTCTCCTCCCTGTGGTCGGAGAGTGGGAAGCCCTTCCCAACACAAGATTGCCCAGTGCTGCCGGGACGCAAAGCACCTTTGGAGGGTGGGACCCACTGACGCTGCACGCGGAGCACGCGTATAAAGTGGTCACGTTCAGAGAACAGGAGACGGGCAGGAAGAACGGCAGACACGAAGCTTCTGGACCTGGCACGGCCCAGAACCTGGAGTCAGCTCTGTCACTCACGAGCCGGGCCCTTTGGGCACGTCAGTCAGCGGCTCATCTGTGAGATGGGAAGACCGGTGACCTCCAAGTACTGAGCGAAGGGGCACGAGACAAGGAGCCGGTGCAGATGCTGGCACCGAGGGGCCTTCGATGCGGGACCACTGTCGCTACCAGGTCCTGCTGCGGGTTCCCTGAGAGCATGGCTGCAGGCCTTCGATCAGCCCAGATCAGAAGGTTTTCGGGCTGGAATCTGCCTGGTTAAATGTGAGTTTTCACTGAGAACCAAACAGCTTCCACTGAAATTTCTGCCATCTGCCTGGGGGCAGCATAGTCAGGGAGAAACCAAGATGGTGCCTGCAAACCTCTGTTGAACAGACACCTGGACGGGGGCCTGGTGGGGGGCACCTCACAAAGCCCGTCCCCACCGAGCTCCCAGCGGAGCGCTGTCTCAGGACCCCGCGTGTGGCGGCAGGCTGGGGGTGGGCCGGGGCAGGAGGCAGGCGGCGTGGGCCCACACAGGCAAGAGCCCAAGCGCCCTCAGCTCTGTTCTTTGGCCAGAAACTCCTTGCTGGGCGCCCGTAACGTCTGGTTTCAGAGGGTCCTGCCTGGGAAGGGCAGCAGGTGGTCCAGGCCGTCGTTCCTCTGGAGACTATTCCCTCGGATTTTGCCGATGCTTATCAAGCAGTGGGCCAGATCCCAGGCCCGGCTCCACACCCCACGTGTCATCTTATTCAATTATCGCGACACGTCTGCAGAGCATCTGTCTGTCCGTCCAGAGAAAGAAAGAAAAAAAAAACCCACAGGGGGTCTGCACCAAAGGCCGTGGCAGAGCCCGAGGCTGCCCAGAGCAAGTGCGGGAAGCAGTGAGGCACCGGTGGGCTGGGGCCCGACAGACCCGGGCCAAGTCCTGGCTCCACCACGTAGCTGCAGAGCGACCTTGGAAAAGACACTGAACTTCTCTAAGCCTCGGTTTCTTCATCTGTAAAATGGGGATAATGGTACACACGGGACAGTGCTTTCCTGAGGACTAAATGAAATAGTCGTCCCTTGGTACCCACGGTGGATTTGGCTCCAGGACCCCTGTGGTACCAAATCTGCAGATGCTCTAGTCCCTTATACAGAATGGCGTAGGGCACGTGGCCCTCCGAATCCGTGGATGTGGAACGTGCAGAGACAAGAGCCCCAACTGCAATACTGAGTGCTTAGCCTGTGGTAAAGCACTCAGTAACGACGGTGACTGTTATTACTGTAGTTATTTCTACTTTATCCCTGGTGGGTGGCACTGAATAAGACTAAATGGTTCTGAAGACACTCTGTGGTCCTCAATCCAGGGGCTCCATTTATGAAGTTCTCCACATCCCAGTCTGCCACCTCCGAGCATCCCTGCTGCTCTCTGGCAGATCCACGGAGGAGGACAGATGCCCAGAGCAGCTCTGGCTGTTTGATGCCGATGGCAGAAAAGGCAGCCCCACATCCTACGCCATGAACGCAGAATCTGGCAAGCGGGTCGCCTTCCTGAAAAGGTGCTCTTGTAAAGGAACACACTCTGACCTTGTATAGAGAGGGGAGGAAAGGTCTAGGGCGGAGCTGGGCTTCTAGCTCAGTCCCACTTGGCTGAGTGTGACCCTGGGTGACAGGCTTAGCCTGTCGGGCCTCACGCTCCGCATCTGGGAAAGGGGGAGAGTAAGAAGAAGGGTTTCCAAAGGACAGTGGTGAGGGAATGTTGGATGTACAAGTGCAGGCTGCAAGCACCCCTCAAACACGGTGGTTTTATGATACATTAATCATCACACACGTTTAATACTATAGAGCACGTATGTGGTTCCAGAACTTAGTAGGAGCTCATCAAACGTTTCTTGAATTGCTAGAAGCATTATCTATCTGAAGTTCTTAAAATCCTGGCTAAGACTCAAATAATGAGGTAATTTAATTTAAAATGCAAAGCATTTTGGTGTGCAGCAAATTAGGCACTGAATTTATAAAAGATATCTGTCTTAGTCAAGTTATAACATGGGGCCTAGGGCTACCAACTTAAGGCACCTCTGGCACAGAGACTAATGCAAAGACCCTCGAAAGACCTCGTCCTCTGGGTTGCACAGCAAGGGGTCAAGGCAGCAACACGCCTTTGCCACACGATGGACGGGGCCGGAGAGGCGACTGTTGCAGTTTACAGGCAGCTCTGTCTTCTTCCTCTGGGATAATCGGAGCCAGTCTTTCGGCAGTGCTGTCTGAAGACCCACAGCTCAGGTTAGGGGCGTCGGTGTAGACCCCGGGGCTGAGGGGCCACCAGTCAGAACCCAGAGGGGGTGACTGGGCTCCCTGTTCCGGGCAGGGGTCTGAGGTTGACTCTGCCTCTCTGGGGTCTGGAACTAGGCAGCGTGCCCCTCCTTTTCACCTGAACGGGGACCCCCTCAGGTCTCCACTGTTCCTTGGTGAGAGGTGGCAGTGATGTAAATTTAGGATCTGCTGAGGCTGGCCTGGGGGAGAAGCCCAGGGACGCCCAGGTGGGCGCTGTGCGTGCACTACAGGGAGGCTGAGAACGCAAGACAAAAAGGGGAGACCCCCCCCCGCCCCCCGGCCAGGGGGTGGGGAGAGTGACCATGACATTGGAGGCCTTGCTGCCAGCGGGAGAAGTGTGGTTCTGGAGAGAAAAGGGGGACCCCTGCGTGGCAACCCCATCACAAGTCACCTCCAACTTCCATGAGCTGTGACCCAGGCACAGGGCAGACGGGAGCCAACTCCTCCTCATGGAGTGGTGCCATCATAGGCCAGGAGGGTCCTGGCTCAGTATTTCAGCTACTTGGACACTGTATGGTCGGCTAAGTGGGCCACAAGCTGGGGATCATCTGCAGGTGAATATCTAGACTTACTCACCCAGTGACCAGGGGCACGTGTGTCTAAGAGGATTCACCATAGATTCCCACAATCAGCTCCCTGAAGCATTTCCAGTAATGCCCACCGGTTTGCAGCGATTTACTTATGACCTCAATGCAGATAACTGGCCTTGAGGCCTCTAGCATGATGCCCCAGAGGGAAGAGGCCCTCGGTTTCTTCCCTCTGGGGCATCTCCGCTGCTGCTTCCCTGCCCGGGGCCCCCTTCACCCCGCTCCTCCCCGTGGAAGACTCACTGCTTCCTTCAATTGCACAGATTGCTTCCTTCAATCTGTGCTCACAGTGCCTTCAAGATGCAGCCAGGACAAGGCTCAGGGAGGCTTGGCTCCCGGGCTCTCTGATACCAGGATGTGTGACATTAAAACTCACTCGTGCCATCCAGGGAGGGCAGGGGCCATGGAGGGACACACACAGGCCTCCCCTCTACAGCCATGGGCTGACTGGCACCTCCTCCCCGAGACAGCGATTATCATCATGCCCACCCGCGGCAAGCGACGAACGGAACGTGGATGTCGGAGCTTCACACACTGAGACGATGATGAGATGCTCGTTAAAACGCGGTCAAGGGCAGCCTCGGTGCAGAGGAAACACACGGCCGGGGAGGGAACTTATGTAACCAAAGAGGCAGCGTCCAGAATTAAAGGCGCTGAACGAGTGCAGAGAAGTGGTTGTCGGTCTTTTGTCCTGTCCCCACCCCCCGAGGGACACAGTGTGCCCCACAGTGGCTCAAAAGGACCCATCAGAACCTCGGGAGGTGGCGTGAGGGGTGTGGAGGGTTGGGGGGGGCTTGTGCGGTTTGGAAAAAGGCCCCCAGGTGAATGGAGCACACCTGCCCACCCGCACAGTGAGAAGTACTGATCTTTAAAGCATCTGCAGAAAATATCATTTCTCCCTAGGGGAGACTGGCCTCAGTTAGTCTTTCTTACAAACACCCATCTTAAACCTGAGCTATTGGTAGCATTGTTCCCTGTGCCATAGTGAGTAGAATGCAGGTGACTGCCGCATCACACTGCCTCTGTACTGAAGTGTTCCAACAGAAGACCCCAGAATAGTGTTATCAAGAAACAGCAGCCTTGTAACGGCAGTCAGGTTATTTCATTAATTTTGAATACAGAATTATCCTTGACAAGTGGCACGGTGCTGCAGTACTTGTCAGATCAGGCAGGAAGAAACATCTCCCACTTCTGAGTTGGTTTCGATGTCTATTTGAAGGTTAGAGGATGCACCACCGTATGTGGCTAGTGATGGTGAACTTGGCTTGAAAAAGTAGAACATGGGGAGAGAGACCGGTAAACATCGAATTGGCAATTTATCCTCATAATTATCAATCAGTTAACGAAGGTGAAGGGAAGAAAGCATTAGTCGCAAAGAGAGGGAGTGTTTCAAGGTGCTCGGAAAAGCAAACGTGTCCCCAAACGTGTTCCATTACAGAGTGCACCCCCAGGGGGTCCTGGTGGAGGAGACCCCAGTAAGCTCAAGACTTGTCCATGGGACTTCCCTGGCGGTCCAGTGGTTGAGACGCCGCTCTTCCACTGTGAGCGGGCGCGGGTTCGATCCCTGGTCGGGATCCTGCATGCCACATGGCATGGCCAAAAAAAAAAAAGACTTGTCCGTTATGCCTCCTGCCCTTGTGAGACCAGTGCCCCGCATCCCTTCAGTGATCGTCATCAAGCACATTAGCATTTATCTCAGAGGTCACGGTGGGCGTCCATGGTGAAACCCCCCACCACGCCAGGATGCTGAGGGACAGCTGGAAGCTGGAGCATCCTCAGACGTAGATCCCAACCCAAGCCCACAAAGCTGGACAACACTGTCCAAGATGGAAAAGACGGGGTGTCGGGGGGTTGGGGATGGTGGGAGCGGGAGGAGGAGGAAATGGGAAGCTCAGGGGCGGCTCCCGGCTGCTTCCAGCGGCCACCACGGCTGGGCCCCAGACCCCCGTCACAAAAGCATCAGGTTGCCGATTTGACAGGTCTCATTCATAAAATATTTTTCTAGTAATTGTTTCGCTGCTTAGTTTAGATTTGAGACTATAAATTATACACGTTAGGAGAAAAAAAAAAAGCCCAGGGAAGTATCTCATTCAATTAACCTTATTCCTTTGGGCGAGGGAGGCTGACGTGCCCGTTTGGGGAAGGCTGATACCTTCTGCGTGTGGGTTCGATATCAGCGAGAGCTTCACTCCTGGCGATGAGGGGTTAAGATAATTAAAATCAGAGAAGTCTTGTTACTAGAGGACATGTTTTGATTATTAGATCAGATGAAGATAAGGGAGTAATAATTTTGGAAGAAGTATTGCCGAATTGTTTCATTAACTGCACGGTATTAAAGAATTCCCCCAAGATACGGATAAAGAACATTAATTTGTGAAACTGCGTTTCATTTTTGGTGAAGGCAAACATTAAAACCTTAACTGATTTAGAAGAAATTGCTCTATAATAAAAAACGTAAGGTCTACAGCCTCCCTCTCATGTAGTCAAACGCATCATGTACTTGAGTTGAAGCCTTTAACTGTAACAAAGGAGGGGAAGGCCAATTATCCAATAGCAGTGCCACTGCTGGGGTCAGAAATGGCTATAACATGAGGAAATGACACTGAATCTGGAAATAAAAAGTGAGTCCTGGTACTCAGTGGGCAGGCTGATGAGAGCTGCCATATGACCGGGCCTCAACCATCTCCCCATCCCGGCAGGACCGTCTCCTCAGTGGGGACCGGGCACCCGGCAGTTTCTCAGACAGTGGATGAAATCCACCCAAAGAGGCAGAGAAGGATCTAGTGAGGATGAGTGTGGGTGCCCCGGCGCCAGCGAGGTCAGGCCAGGGGGCTGCCGGGAGGACAGACTTGCTGGAGACTGAGTTCTGCCTCAGAAACATGGTCATGCATTGAGGAAAAAAAAAATCTCAATTAAAAAAAAAAATCAAAATGGGCCTCACCACATTCTGGAATTACTTTACATAAGAAAAAGTTTTCCTGACATTTTTACAACCAACTCTGATCCACTTTCTTTAGAGCACAGACTATAATTGGCAGTCGGTCACTTATCCATTCACACCCGCCTCGAATGGGCGCTGAGCGGGGGCGGGGGGCCCGGTGGGCGGACGGAGCGGGGACGGCAGAGCGGATGCCCGCGCCCTCGCCGGTCCTGTCTCTTCCCTGTCAAATAAGAAACCACCGAGGAGTCCCTGCTGGCTCTGACGTGTGAATCTGGGGTGCCACGACTATCTCCAAATTATGCTAACTTCAACAGATTGGGAATACCTTAAATAAAGTGTAATTAAAAAAATATAACGTAAAAGGTTCTGGGTTCTGAATTTGGGACACCAATTTATGAGAAGCCCCAAGAGGATCTAGCTTTCGGCTAGACTGCTAAAGACGCCGGAGGGAGATCAGCGGCTGATGGTGGGAGCTCCCCCTGCTGAAGCAACACCACGCTCCGGGCCCCGGCGCCTGGCACAGGCCTGAGGGTCAAAACCGTCCCTGCAGGTGGGGAGCAGGGCCCACAGGGCTCGGTGCAGATGTGCCCTCCACGGACCCCTGGCTTTCATTTTGTTTGGGCACGGGGAGGGCTGGGGTCTCGGTGTGCTGGGTCCTCCTGCCGGCAGCCTTCTCCAGGAGCCAGCGGAGGCCGGCAGAGCTGCACTAACGCGTCTGCAGATGGCCTGCGCCCCGACGGCACTCCAGCCCATGCGGCGTGCTGTGGGCACCAAGGATCGGGGTTTCTACAACGGGCTGCATGTGAGGACAGCTGACCAGGAGGGACGTGCCACCAGGGCAAGGGCTGACGGGAGGGGTCAAGGCCCATCCCGCCTTGCTGCCTTGGGCTTCAGGACTCTGATTCCGGCTGCCTCACAGAGGTCAAGGCTGCCATGCCTGCTGTCAATCAGGACAAGGTGTTCTCCAGACAAGAGCCCTGATGGAGCTTCTGAGTGATGTGTCCAGGGGAACCTCACGCCTCCTTATACTGGTCTCACTGGAGGGAAAGACTTGGCTGATGGCTGGAGCTCAGCTGAGATAAAACCCCAACAGTCACTTTTGCTTTCAAAAGAGAAGGAGTTTTAACCATGACCTTTGCAGACGACAAAAACGAGATACATTTGTGCAATGGCTGCGGCGGGGCAAATGAGTTGGCTTTGAGGCGAGACCTCCTGCCGTGGTCACTACGCTGGGGGCCGAAGTGCCCCGCTGAAGAGCTTGGGGTGTCGGTGGGGAGCCAGACCCCCCGTGCTGAGCCCGGGCTCCTTCCGGGGCCACGTGTGCACGTGCGGCCCTCCCCCGGCCCCTGGGGCCCCCGGCGCCCTTACTTTGAGGGTGCTGTTCTTGGCACTCAGCTGCTGCTCGAGCTGGGAGATCTGGCTGGCCGAGTTCTCGCGCAGCTTGGTGAGGCTGGCCTGGAGTCTCTGCACGTCCTCCACCAGCTGCGCGATCTCCCGCTCTTTGGCGGCCAACTCAACTTCCAGGCTGGAGCGGGTGAGGACCTCTATGGCCTGCTCCTGCGGAGGAGAAAGGAGATGACAAAACCGCACTGGCTTCGGACGGGCGCTTGGGGTGATTGGTGCTGGCAACCGAGGCAAAAAGCAGGCAGCGGGAAGGATTTGGTTGGTGATGCGGATGATACGGCATCGCGTCCTGCCTCTGCTTGGACCGCACCTGCCCGTCGCCCTCCCCCCTCACCTTCTCATCTGCACGGGGAGCTGCCACCTGGATTCGTCTGTTCGACAAGCATGTACTGAGTACCCGCCATGTAGCAGGCACACAGCAGGGGACAGAAGGACAGAAGTCCCTGTCCTCACAGGGCTTCTGGTCCAGTGGGATGGGGCAGGGATGAGATGCCTTAAATATGCTTATTAGTAGCAGAGAGTGTGTCGGATGATGATAAATGCCACGGAAAAACTGAAGCAGGGAAGGGGCAGCTGGGGCTTTTAATAATGTGGTCAGGAAAAACCGCATTGAGATGGTGACATTTGAGCAGAGACCTGAAGGAGGTGATGGAAAGGGCCTTGCTGATGGCTGGGGACGCCAGAGGGGAAGCTTCTGAGGACAGCTCCCGGAATGTTCCAAAGCATTCGGATTTTTTACCACAAGAATGAGATGCAATGTCCTTATGATTCATTACTCTGTTATCTAGAAGCCGAGATACTGTTTGACAAATTGATTCTCGGAGTTAGCATTTTTAAAAAAAGAGTTAAAAGATGTAGAAGGTGCATATTTGGGGTTCCTTTGCGCAGGAATTCTTTTGATAATTGCTGTTTTAAAAAAACTTACTCCCCACCCCTCAGATGTGCTCATTTTGGAAAAAAATGCAAAACAGGGAAAAGGTATTTTTTTTAAAGTCAAATTCATATTTCCACTTCCCAAGGATGAAAGCAGTACTCTTCTCAAGTTTTAGAAGTAATCATAGCTCCTGAATGGTTCTGGAAGCTTGTCTGCCAGGCGGAGCACTTCTGGGCATGACTGAGGGGGACATGAAGGGCAGGACTGCAAGGTCCCTATGACAGCAGCGACCTGGGGACGGCTCACACCGCAGTGTAGAACGCCACCACCCTCGCTGTCATCCCCTTGCCCCCGGAAGTGCACCGCCGCACACCTTGACTTGGCCTATACTGGGGCGGAAACAGTGGCAGCGACAGCCCCAGTTGGCAGGGGCGGCCCTGCTATTCCATGCATGATGTGCCTGTCACAGGGTTTTCACATTTGGGGACAGCCAGTCACCATGGAAATAATTTTTCATATCTCCCTCCCAGGAAATTAAGGCCTTTACCATGTAAGAATGTGAACTTTTGTGGGCAAAGAAGTGAGCCCCTTCTGTCTCTGGTTTGTATGATGTTATAAAGTAAGTCCTTCACTTCCCCTGACTTCCGGCAGATCTGCCCGTGGCCCTGGGGCCCCAGTGAGCATCTTCCCGCCAACTTATTAAAGAGGCACATGCTGTCCAGACCAGTTCTGTTCAGCCTGGGCTCCACGGACTGGTGCCAACTCACAAACCATGGCTGGTACACAGTGAGACAAGCACAGAAATTGAGAGTAAGTGTTTAGAAACTTTTATAGCTATCTGACTTTGCTGTGACATTTTTATTGTCTTTTGTAAAACTATCAGTCTGCAACAGATTGGAAATTCAAAACAAAACAAAACAAAACAAAACAAAACAAAACAAATAAAACCATCCTTCACCACAGAGAATTTAGGAAGCGCCGCCCTAGACAACTCTGGCCAGAACCCAGGTCAGGAGCCAAGGGACCGCAGACAAGTCCTCCCAGCAGTGAGGACAGGAGAGGAGCACGCAGAGGGGGTCCTGAGGAGGGAGAGGGGGGTGTAGGCGGGCTGGTGGGTCTTGTGGGAAGAAGAGGGGCTCTGTCTCAGGGCGGGGACCCCACAGGCAGGCACGGGGGTGGGAGGGGCAGGGAGCAGGGCACGAGCAAGGGGTGATCAATGCTGAGAGGCCGGCTCGAAGAGGACTGAGCATGTTGGCGCCCGAAAGTGACTGCTCAGGAGGGTGGCAGGAGGGGCCTGGACTTAGCAGGGGGACACGATCAAAGTGATACCCAGGGAGGTTGGCCTCATGGTGGGTTTAGGCTGTGCCACGGTATCTAATTTAACTTATTTATCAATCTTCCAACCTGAGGGATGGCAGCCATGGCAACTGTTTAAAGTGCTCTTAGGGAAAGAATCTGTAAAACAAGCCCAAAGGTGATCTGGGGTTTTCAATGGGCGAGTGCAAATCACAGCAGGGACGAAGGTTCAGAGAACCTGTGTAAAAACAGGAGCTCTCAGTGTAGCCCTAGATCCAGGATGGGTACCGGGGGACGGGCAGTCCCAGGGTACAGTTGGCTGCTCAACTCTTGGGGCCCAGCCTGGCCTGGCCCCAAGCTGACCTTGTGACCTCGGGCACATCAATTAACTCACGAACTCGGGCCACAGATTCCTCATTCATAACAGAGCAAACACCATTTGTGTCTCGCATAAACTAAGCTGAGATGAGATAATATACCCCAAAGCAGCAAGACCTTGGAATTAAGATAGAAAACAGCATCCTCCTCTGAGCCCAGACATGCTCACTCCCATCTCCAACACGAGGGCATCCTGTTGTCCCATCATGAAGATGCAGCAGAAAACGGAGGAAGAAACAGACAAGGGCCCGGGAGTTGACCAGGGGCTGTGGGTGGAGGGAGAGGACCGCACCTGGGTGATGGAGCTGGGCCTGTCGGTCCGTGGGCACCAGCTAAAAGGAGATGGTAGGACAGGGCGCACAAGGTGCTGGGTAGGGTGGGGGGGGGGGGTAAAGGGGGCGTGGAAAACTGCAGGGGGGTCGGCGTCTGGCAGTTCAGGTGCCCTTGAGATCATTACTGAGAAGGGAAGCAAAGGTGGATTCAGGGACCCAGGACCACTGGCTCCCTCGTGTCTGTCCAGGCCTTGACTCAGCCGCACCCGAATCCCTTGGGGGCTGGGCCCTGCCCTGGCAGCTGTGGTTCAGGGGGCTGGGGTAGGGCCCAAGGACCCCCTCGTCATTCTGATGGGGTCCAGGGTCAGGACCCTGGTTCGGACAAGCCTTGGAAGGAAGGAACAGAAACTGACTTCCCTCAGTCTGACAACAGGTCCCTGTGGGCACCAGAATGGGGTCCCGAGAGTCTGTCCCAGGGGGACCTGCCCACGCTCCAGGCTTCATAGGTAAGGGCCTGTGTTCCTCATGTTTCCAAAGGGGAGAATGAACCCAGAAACCGAAGTCGCCGAGGGAGTACCCCATTAAACTTTGTCCCTCGGAACCGTCTGCCCCCTTCTGCCAAACCGCTTGTGTGAACTATCACGGGTCACGTAAATCCTCCTACAGAGACCAGAACACGGAGGCTGGAAGAAGCCAGATAAGAATCTCTGTTACCCTGCAGCCATTTTCACACGAGATATGAATGAGATGCAGGAACATCACTCAACACGAGGGAAACCTGACGTGCGGTGACGGTGGGCTGGGACCCCAGCCTACGAGGCAAACGCTCGGGGTCTAGGCTAATCTCCCTGGGGAAGGTTGAGGGAATGAGAGGCTCAGTTTTCCTTCTTTCTTGTCACCCCACTATTCCTGCCAACACTAAGTGGCCGACATATGCCGACTATGTCCAGTATATTCACCTGATGGACAGACAGGCATTTAGGTTTAAGGCGGCCTGGTGTGGTGCACCAGAGTCCCAAACTAACATTTGCCTGTAAATACTTGACAAAGGGCCTGCATACCTCCTGTCTCCTTGAATGCGCATGAAGCAGGGGTGGCTCGATGGAGGGGTAAAGAGTGGACTTTGGAGCAGGACAAACTTGGGATCATATTCCAGCTCGGTCATTTTCTAGCTGTGTGACCTTGGGCAGATTACTTAACTCCTCTGAGCCTGTTTGCTTACCTACAAAATGAAGGTAATAAAACCGTCCTCTAACGACTGTGGCATCATGAGTCAGCAATGACATAACTGCACAGAGTCCCGCCCGGCCACTAATGAGGAGCAGGAGCTGGCTGAGTGGCGGCTCGCCTTCCAGAATTGGTGATTCCAATGGCCCAATGGCCCGGTTTCGGCTTTTGCTGGATCTATAGACTCCACTGTTTCTCTGCCTAGTTCTGCCAGCCAAGCCCAACAGACATCGTGCTGCTGGCCTGGTCTCCTATGCTTGCTCGTTTGCTCCCCAACGGGCTGGGGCTGGAGCTGCCAGGCTACATGGGAATGTGTCCCTGAGGGGAGCCCTGGCAGGGCCGGCTCGCGGGAGACTGAAGCGGTGCCATGTAAACACTGCACTTAGCCGATGCTGAAGTGTTTAAGCACCACGAGGATCCACAACTTGCTCTACCTGCGAAAACATTCATTTCCCTCTGAAATGTTTTGGTTGCTACAGTCCAGGATGGTGCCAGAAATCCTCTCAATCAAAACATTTAGCTCAGGAGCCCCGGGCAGACACACGATGCACGGCTTTCTCTAGAGGACCCCGAGCGACCACAGAGGCCAGGAGAAGCCGCACCGATTCCATCCTCGAGGGCTTTTTCCCGCCTTGGCTCCGGTGCTGGGTTCAGTCCAGGTAAACTTGGACAAGGGGACGGTGACAGAGCCAAGGGGACATTTCAGGCAAAATTAATAGCAGAGTCCATGAAGTACAAAGGTTGTGATGGTTCCTTAAATGGAAAACTTTTCTCTGTAGCCTGAAACACTTAAGTCATGTTTTAGTTAATGTGAACTTAAAGACAGAAAACAAAAATCCAGTCTTAAATGGGGTCCTCACACTAAAACTTTGCTTTGGACGCATTCCTGGGGAATAATTTAAAAGCTCCGGTCTGGGGCGGCGGAGGCCCCCGCCGAGTCCTGGCTTGGCCGCTGGGGCCAAGCGTTCCGGGGCAAGGGGTTTACATCCAGGGAGCTTCTGTTTCCTCATCTATATAAAGAAATAACAGTGCCCTGCTTCATGGTTCGGGTGGGGTAGTGGTAGTCAAACTGATGTGTGACCTTATTACAGCAGCACGTCTCCCACTGGACTGTCCTCTCTCCAGGAAGGGCCTGGCTCGTCCCTCCTGGCTCTCCCAGGATCCACTGCGGGTCCCGGCACACAGCAAGGGCTCTCCAACCCTTTATTAAATAAAAGGACAGCTACAGGTGCAATTCAGCCATCACAGGCCATCAGAGCTGCAGGGACCTCAGGATCACTTGCTTCCTCCTTATTCTGCACACCAGGAAACTCAGGCCTCGTAAGTGCCACCACCTGAGTTAATCACTGTATGTGAACTAGTGACGGAGTCGGCTCTGAAACCGGGGCCCCTGGACCAGAGTGCTGATGCCAACCACAGTCAGACTAACCGCTAAGGTTGGCCGAGGACGGATTATGTGGCAGGACGTGCTCTAACGGCTTCGCTCAGAGTAATTTCCAGAACCCTTGTAAAAACCCATTTTACGGATGATGCAACTGAGACTCAGGGAGGTTAAGCCACTTGCCCCAAGTCACACAGCTGATAAACTGCAGAGCTGGGTTCGGAACCCAGGGGTTTGGCTCCAGTGGCCACGGTCTTGATTATGCCGCCGCTCTGTATTGCCGCACAGCATTGAAGGAAAGAGTCTGGAGTCCGATAGTTCAAAGCCGCCTTGATCGAGCTGGGAAAGTTCCAGCTAAGAGCAATTTTCATTAGTCTTAGAAAAATCAAGAGGCAAAGGTCTGAGATGTGTGCCTGGCTCCTCTTGAATGCTTGCACGTCAGGCGACATCCTGACTACCACGCGGACTCAGAGCGGGTTGTGTTATTACCTGCCCCGCTCCTCCCACATCATGAACTGTTTTTCACTCTGGAAGGACACATCCAGGAGAAGACCAGACCTCCAATATTCCTGTGCAGTTCTGCAAGCCTCCAGCCTCGGATCGCCACCCATCTGCCAGCGGTCCACCCACCAGTCTAACTGGGAAGATGGTCTCTTGGTGATGGGCTCTCCACCGGGTGGGCGTCACGCTGACCACTGGGCACCGACGCACAACCAGTAAAGCTCTTCCCTCTGACACAACTGGGTTCCATCCCCAGACTGTTACACGCACTCCCCACCGAGACAGCAGGACTGTTTCAAACATTACCCCCGTAAAGGGACGCTCTAAAGCCAAAGAAGAAAGCGGCTGTAACACACAGAGGTACGGATGCGAGGCGACGGGGTCCCCGCGGGGCTGGGCTACCCACCACGTCTGGCGCCTTCTGGATCTGGGAGGCCAGCTGGAGAGAGTGGTTGGCCGACAAGAGCTGCTCCCTCAAGGTCTCCACCTCTCTCTGAGCCACCTCTGCCCTCTGAAGGAAGTGAAAAGGGTGGAAAGAGAAAGTACATTCAGTTTAACGACTGACAATTATTACAAGAAACATTCATCAATTCATGCCTGACTGACTATAATTGATTTTCCTAAACACTCAACCTAATAAATGCTAGAAAAAAACAGAGAATGTGATGGATTTTTATTTTAAACAGTACAAGGAAGAAATAATTGAGCGATTATGACAGTAATTTAACGCTAGGAGCAAGGAATCCCCTGCTGATACTAGCGCTCCGGCCCACTGAATTTCCCAGACTGAATAAATACAAGTGGAAATGGAGTCTTTTGATTCAATTTCTTTCTATTCTCATAGCCCAAGAAGATTTTATTGCAGGATTACTCCTGGGAGTAATTCTCACGGGTAAACAGTGAATTAAAGACACTCTGGCCATTCTCCTAAAAACATGCACAATGTTGCAGTTGTTTTCCTCCAGCAAGTATTTCCATAAACGGACGGGGTGTAAATGCCACTTCTTTTGTGAGGACCAGGCTTATTTCAACGTATTTAACCCTTCACCCGACCAAGTCTTCTAATGCTGAGGCTGGCATTTCCAGCCAGCCAGGCCAACGAGGGGCTGCTGAGGGGGTGAGGCCGAACAGAGCCGCCCACAGGGAGGAGGCTGCAAGAGGAACGAGTGGACGCTTCTGTCATTTGCTGTAATTCCCGGACAAGGACACCAGTGCCCCGGACAGCAAACTGGTATTTCCCACTGATCAGCGAGAACAGTCACTCCAGTGCCCGCCTCCCAAGAGGGCACCGTGGTGCAGTGGGCAGGAGCTGGGCATTTGGGACCAGAGGGATGAGAGCAGGTCACCTAACTCAGCTCACCAAGCCTCCACCTTCCCATCTGTAAAATGGGAACACCGTCTCCCTCCCAGGGACCTCGCGAGGATTAACACCCAGAAGCGCCCTCATTCATAAGTGCTTTGTTAATGGGCTTGTCCTGATTTTACAATGACTGAGACGAAACGCAAGGATGGGTGGGAAGCTGTAGCTAATTGACACTGGGCACGTGGACTGAGGAGTGATCGCTGCTTCTTTCTACCAGACGTACATTCTGCGCACAGAAAAGATGAACAAGAAAAGCCTGGCTGACTAAGGCTATTTCGTGTGTTTTCTTATTTTTGTGGTGTGACAGTGCGTGCCTACTAATTGCTAAGAATGAACTGAAAAGAGAAGCAAGAAGTTAGCCTGCCCGGTACTCGCCGATCCACCTAGTTGTACGAGGACTGGGTTTGGCAGCCTTAAGTGGTTCTACGACGGCGGCGCGGCCCTATCTGCTCTGCATCCGGACAAATTAGGGTATTTCTAACAGCAGCTGCTCCTGCCCGGGGTGGTGCTGGTGGCCGCCCGCCCTGCTGCTCCAGGAGCTCTTGGAATTGCACTCAATCTAATTCCCATGGCGCCTGGGCGGGCCTGTCTGTGCGCGAGCAGCCACTTCCCACCCTCTGCTGCAAACCGTCTAGAGGCGCCCCTGTCAGGAAAGGCGGTGATGTGACCGGCATGGCCAAGATGCCAGGGGTGACTTCTGGTTCACGATAACTGCAGGAAGCTCTCCCCTTCAGTGAAAAAGATTTCCCCTAGTTTTGTTTCCAGATGAGCCACTCCACGTTTTTCTGATAATCAAGTCATGTTACTGAAAAGTTCACTCTCGTCTTTCTCGTCAGTTATACTCTAGGGCATAAAACCTCCATGGCTCTGCCAGGAAGAAGGTGTATTTGGACATATTTCTAGCCTTTCTGACTAAGGAAAACATTGCTCAGCCTAGTGGAGAAGCAGTTCTGGTGGCAGCAAACGAGGCAGCATCCCCCCGCCCCCGCCCGCTAACACTGGCTGTGAAATGTTCCAGAAGCACCAGAGCTGGGGCAGCCCGGGCAGGGGCTTCGCGGCCAGGATCTCACGTGGGCATTTCGCTGTTGGGAGCAGAGTGCTGTCCCATCAAAGGCCGAGGGCTCACAGAATCAGGGATCTTAGTTGTGGATGATTTCACCCTCGGTTTTCACAATTTCTCCAGAGCTTCCGCACTTTGTTCAGTTTCCAAGTTCAGGTACAGTCATGAAACTGGGGCCTATCCTCGGTGGTCACAGCCTCTTATCACGTTTGACTTGACTTGGCTGCTTCACTGCAACTCTTTTTTTAAAAAATCAATTAATTAACTCATTAATTAATTAGGTTGTGGCAGGTCTTAGTTGCGGCAGGTGGGCTCCTCAGTTGCGGCATGCAAACTCTTAGTTGCGGCACGTGGGATCTAGTTCCCTGGCCAGGGATCGAACCCCGGCCCCCTGCGTTGGGAGCGTGGAGTCTTAACCACTGTGCCACCAGGGAAGTCCCACACTGTAACTTTTTGATTGTTTAGGATTTTTATTATTTATTCAGGATTTATAGCCTGAGTACATCAAAAACAAAACAAATCAAAACGAAATGAGTTGAGGTGGTTTGTGCCGCTAAACGTGTGCAAAGCAGAAAAACTGAAAGTCAAAATGGGCCTAAGAGCTGCTGAAGGAGGGAGCGGGTACTGGACGCCGGGAGCTGCTGGGGTGAGTGAGTCTCTGCGCTGTAAATGCAGCCCAGCCGCTGGCGGCTGAGGCGGAAGGAAAAGGGTGCTGTGCTGGGTTGGCTCTGTGATCTCACTTGCTGCCAGGGTTTCCTATCTTCCCCACGACCACAGTCCGACCAGATGAAGTTGTGTTTCTAGAACTGGCATCAACGGGGGGGAGGGGGCAAGCTCTGGTGCCGGTTTCTGATCTGGACGCCCAGACACGGGGCCGTGGCTGCCATGAGACACCCAGCTCCCCGTTTCCACTGACGGGACTCCTCCTCCCCTGTCCCTGCAGAGGCAGAGCCTGGGGACCGAGGCCAGCACCCCGGTGGGCAGCTGGCGGCATCGTGGGTGTGACTCAGCGGCCACCCCACGGTGAGAAGAGAGCCTGGCCAAGCCTGAGCTGCCCTCCTGAGAGATTTGCTGGCTGTTTCTTACTTTCTGTCCTTTTCTGAGAAGTGAGGGTAAGTGCTGGAAGCGCAAGGGAAAGTAAAGGAGAGGGCACGTGAATGAATGAGGGCACTGCTTTGCATTTTGGTGGTAACTCCAACCAGAAAGATAGAAAGGGCTGCCCTGTAGGACAACTGGGGACCAGTGAGATAACACAAGCCAGGTGCCTAGCAGTGCCACCACGTGGTGACAGGCGCCCAGTGAAGAATTATTATTATTATTTTGCGCCCTGGTGTGTGCTGCCTCAGGTGGCCACGATTCTTTCCTTATCTTTTTTTTTTTTTAAATTATTTATTTTTTATTTATTTATTTTTGGCTGCATTGGGTCTTCGTTGCTGCGCACGGGCTTTCTCTAGTTGCGGTGAGCGGGGGCTACTCTTTGTTGCGGTGCACGGGCTTCTCATTGCGGTGGCTTCTCTCGTGGAGCACGGGCTCTAGATGCGCGGGCTTCAGTAGTTGTGGCACACGGGCTCAGTAGTTGTGGCTTGTGGGCTCTAGAGCGCAGGCTCGGTAGTTGTGGCGCATGGGCTTAGTTGCTCTGCAGCATGTGGGATCTTCCCGGACCAGGGTTCGAACCCATGTCCCCTGCCTCGGCAGGCGGATTCTTAACCACTGTGCCACAAGGGAAGTCCTCCTTATCTTAAAATGAGGAAAAACTTTTTTTTTAAGTTTATTTATTTTTGGCTGCGTTGGGTCTTCGTTGCTGCGCGCGGGCTTTCTCTAGTTGTGGCGAGCTGGGGCTACTCTTCGTTGCGGTGCGTGGGCTTCTCATTGCAGTGGCTTCTCTTGTTGCGGAGCATGAGCTCTAGGCACGCGTGCTTCAGTAGTTGTGGCTCACGGGCTTAGCTGCTCCGTGGCATGTGGGATCTTCCTGGACCAGGGCTTGAACTTGTGTCCCCAGCATTGGCAGGCGGATTCTTAACCACTGCGCCACCAGGGAAGTCCCGAGGAAAAATTTTAAAATTTAAAATCTTAAAATTTTTAGGGGAAAATTACTAAAGACTGTAGCTGATCTTCAGGTTAAACTCCAGCTTCCTTCTGCTGTCACCAGGAAGTCATAAAATGTGGAGAAGCGCGGCCCGGTGGGGCAGACAGAGGGGGCAAAGGCAGAGGCTCGGGCGGCTGCAGCCCGCAGGGGACGGCTGGGGAGGCCAATCACAGCCCAGCGTGCAACGCGGGCCCCGGGCCCAGGGAAAGGGGGCTGTGCTCAGGGGTTCCCTTGGGGTGTGTGTCTCCTTCTCCCCCAGCACCAAGGCTGGGATGTGAGGGAATCCTCACCACCTCCCCTGTCGGGCAGGCTTTCCCCAGTTTACCCATTTAAGGTGTGGCTTCGAGTCCCCTGGTTTTATATGGTGGTGGTGGAGGCAGGGGGGGTCTCTGATCCAGCCTTCTGCCCAACCTGGCCCTAGGCTTTGTCTCTTGTCCCTTTTATATGTGTGGCCATGAAAACCCAGCTCTGGGGACACCAGAGATGAGCGAGTCCCTTTAGTGACACAGCAGCCATGTGAGCTGGCCAAGGGCAGTGCCCCCAGGGAGACAGGCCGTGGCTGGGCACACGGGTCTGCTGGCAGGCTGTCCCTCCTGCAGTAACTTCCCAAGGCTGCTGGAGCAAACTACCACAGATTCAGTGGAGTCAAACAAGACCAGCTTATTACGTCACAGTTCTGAGGTCAGGCGTCCGCTGTGGGTGTCACTGGGGAAAGATCAAGGTGCTGCAGGGCTGGTCCCTTCCTGAGGCTCCGGGGCAGGATCTGTTTTCTGTTTTCTGGCTGTTTTCAGCTCCTAGAGGCTGCCCGCATTCCTCGGCTTGTGATCCCCTTCCTCACAACCTTCAGAGCCCACAGTGGCCAGTCAAACCCTTCTCACACCCCATCACTCTGACTCTTCTGTCTCCCTCTCTGCACCTAAGGACCCTGGCGATTCTGGAGGGCCCACCTGCATAACCCCAGGCACCCTCCCATCTCAAGGTCAGCAGATTAACAGCCTTAACTGTGCTCTGCAGATAAGTGGACCTATTCACAGGTTGCGGAGATTGGGATGTGGACATCTCTGGGGGCCGTTCTTCTGGCCACCGTAGTCCTCAAGGACAAATAACACATTTGGACCATTTCCAGGAGAAGGCAAGCTCTCCTCGGGGGTGACTCCTCAACCCACTCCCCTCAAGGCCCCGGACTCTGGGGGGAGAGAAAAGGGGAGCAAGCGACCTTCCAAGGGAACAGATGCCATCGCTGTGGCAAGTGCACAGCTAACTTCCGGTCACCCTTCCAGATCAACACCCACACTCGACTGCGGAGGACAGCTAGGGCCCAGAGGTGGACCCGCTTCAGCGATGCTGCAGGATAGAGGTCAGAAAGGTCCACTGAGAGAGTTACCGCCACACATCCCAAGCTGGCCCCGTGCTGGTGGCCGGAGTCCCATTTGGACACCCTGCCTGTGTTTCTGGGGGACTCGATGGATACTGATTTGGATTTCTTTTCTCGGGTCGGCCAGGCTGAAAGCTGGACCTACCCCAGCGTCACACCACCTGCATAAACGCAGATTGTTACAGCCCACAGACTGCTGAGTCACGATTTCAGAAAAGCCATAAGAGCAAATTTCCCTACCCCCTCCTGCCCCAAAAGCTCTGAACCTTTACTGTCACCAATTAAGACAGTATTAATACAAGCACCTCCAAGTTGGACAAAGAGGTGTAAGTGAGAGCCAGCCCTAACTGCCCGTCACCAGTCGGACTCTCTTCCACTTCTCCTCACTAGAAACACAAGTACTTCAGCGATAAAATAAGAGCTTCAGGTCTCAGTAGAACGTTTTGACTATAAACCAGTGCAAAAATAATGTTATATGCCAGTGAACTAGTAAATTGCTCCGCCCGGGGCTCTCCCCTGATGGGAGAGGCATGGAACCAGATGTCTGGCTGCGCCCGCCCCGGTACCCCTCCTCCGGCCCGGCCCGCCTCCGCCTAATCGCCACGGGGCCCCGCATCATCCCTGCCCTGACACATCACCACAGCTGCTTACTGCTCTCCTGGCTTCCAGTCTTTTCACTCCCCTCCGTTCTCTGGATGTTTAGCCAGAGCGATCCTTCTAGAACTCAAATCTGACGTCTCACTCCCGCCCGTGATTCTCCACTGTTCTCAGGATGAGGCCCTCCCTACACCTGGCTAGACCCCCTCCTCTGGGCCCACCTTTCCGCAGGGGCTTTACGGAACAGCCTGGAACCCCCAGAGCTCACGGCGCCCTTCCGTATAGGCCCTTCCTCGCCTGCCTGGACGCTGCCCTCCTCCCTGTCCCCCCGGGGAGTTTTTGTCCTCATCGAGTCATCCTTGTTGACCCGTTGAGTCATCGAGTCAGCCCCTCTTTCTGTCTGCTCTGTGTCTGATCCTCTACCTCATACTCTCAGCGAGGGCTGGCCCGCATCTGCCTGCACAGCTCTGGTGACGGGGAGCTCACTCCCTTCGGGGGCAGTTCCAGGCACCTCCGCATCGGGAGGGAGTTCCCTCCCATCAGCCTCTGCACTTGGCCGTGAAAAAGCCCGACCCCTTCCCTGGCCAGCCCTGGACAGCTGCAAGGCCAGAATCCACAACCGCTGCCCTAGGCCTTCCCCTTTCTAATCTCTTAACATCCCAAGTTCCTGATGTGTCAAGTCTTTCTGTCTTCTTTCCCTGCTCCCCAAAGAATAGGGATGTCCCCAGACCTCCTTGTTTCTTTCGTGTGAGGGTCCCTTCCCCGTCCTGGCCATGGAGTGGAGCCTGAATGCATTCCATGTGCCTGGTTTCCTTCTAGTGTGTGTGGTTTTCCAGGACAAGCGATAATTCCCCGGGCATGGACTAACTGCTACAGCCGGCTGCAGAATCACCGCCCCCTTCACTCCAGAGACTATTTCTATAAATGTAGCCTGAGT